>NC_139705.1:33923946-34033946 GCF_964188405.1 Protomyctophum parallelum | reverse complement strand
GCAAAATGATATATATTTGGCTGCCGACCCCCAACAGAAAATATGTTGTTCCAGGGACCTGCCAGAAGCAAAGATTTGAGTTAAAACGTCTGAAAGAATACATTAAAAGATTTGCGACACATTTTCACAATTTTTCAAAAAATAGCAGATCTACAAGCTTGTAGCGCGGCACATAAAAGATCACAGAAATGTAGAGAGAGAGATCGGCCAGGAAAATCACACCCGTTTCCACACAGGCCCCAAAATACACACGACATGAAAATGTTTCGTTTATCTGCTAAAAAGCCTGCATCAGCAGCATCCACAGTGGACACATTGCTTTCAAGATAAGGCACATCCTGCACACTTCCAAGCATTCCAAATGGATTTCAGATACAGGTTAACTACTTAAAAAAGGAACATTTTGCCTTTTTTCCCCCAACGATATCTAAATATACGAGTCCTCACTAATGCTCACTCTGGGACTGACATTTCTGTCACACTGTGGCTGGTTTGTACTGCCCACCAATAACGTCATCCGTGTGAAACTTTCAACGTTTTTGAAATATTGGCTTCTATTTCAGTGTGCCATCGTTGCACACATTATTGTGACTGCATAGATCTGCTTATTTTTGAAAATCTTTCGCACATTTTTGCCTATGTCGTCATGTCATGCCAAGAATAGGGAGAACGTCAGGGTGAACAATAAATATACAACTGTATATTTCCGGAAACGCTCACGATAATAATTGTGCAAATTCACCAGCACCAGATGAATCAGTCAGGATTCAGAGGACTGGAGGAGAGAAAAAAGGACAGATAATGTGCTCCATCTCTGCCTGACCCCTTTGTTTGGCCACGCTGGAGAGCAGTAGCGATGAAGCTACCACAAAGGGCGAGCAAACAGAGGCAAGACAGAGCGTGGACGAGGAGGAGGAGGAGGAGGAGGGGGGACAAACAATGAGCCGCGCCGTCCATGACTCAGGCGCTTTGGGAGAACTGATGACCCAACCGGCGGCGGGGCTGAGGGAGAGGATGGGGGATGGGTGGCTTTGTCAACTCACTCCGTCCCAGCGCACTGATCCCAGCTGATACCTGCCACAAAGGGGACCACAATGGCTAGCCAGCGGATCTCACCGTGGGGGGGGGGGGGGGGAGCACACAGATGCCCACCCTCCCCCCATCAAAACAATACCTCCAAGAGCTACTGAGAGAGCTGCCCGTTCCATCTGGCTAAAACTGAGCTAGCATGACGCAAGCCCTACTACACCACAACAAATAATACACCTCAAGCCTTTTCGGTTGTACTTTCAATGGCTGCCTTTGGGATATAGGCTATGTGTAGCCAGATATTTGTTGTTTGAACAAACACTACATTTTGTTTAAAGAGCCAGTGGATTTATTCCACCACGCTGGTTTTCATTGCGGATGGACCACATAACATAAAATGAAAATAATAAAATATATGCACCGCAACGGTTCTTTCCAATCACTCAGCCCTCACTTTCAGAAGACCAACACAGAGCAGCTAAGAGTCCATTGCAACTTTCTCTTCTAGTGTAATGGTGCAAGTTCAATCAGAAATACGATGTAGCTTCGGATATTGTTACTAGCATATGGAAATGATCTGTTCCTCCATTCTCATTCCTACCTGGCTAAAGGATGGCAGTTCCTTCCTAAACTTAAAGAAGATTACAGCTACATCCATACGTTTTAGTGAATGAAATGTAGTATAGGACATTAAAGTTATGGACTGCAACTTTTTAAGTTTACCATAGGACAATAAACCCCTTTGTGGATTGGATTAACAACAGTTTTCTCCCACTACAACAAAACAAGAAAGGGAAATTCTGGGTCACATCGAGCCGGCTGAATGCTGCATTAGACACACAGACAGAACCTGCCTTTGCACACCTGACAAGTGTGTGTATACTATGCATGTGTGTCGTGCTTCTGTGCAGGCGTGTGCGTGCATACATTTGTGCGTGCGACAATCCGTCTGCCAGCGTGTTCATTATGCGCAACACTCAGAAGACATGGCGGGGGTGGTATGTGTGTGTGTGTGCGTGTGTGTGTGTGTGTATTTGGGGGGCGGGGGAGGGGGGTGTCACGAGCCCCCCGTCACCGTGGGAGACAGACAGATGGGGTTGGAAATCAGTAGGCAGTGAGCTCATGGTAATCTCCACCTCCAGCTGATCCAGGCATCTCACACACACACACACACACACACACACACACACAGTCACGTACTATACTATACTCCGGCGGCGGCCCACGCACAATCACGCAACAAATGAGACAGGGAAGGACACTAGTGGTATTGAAATGCTACTTCTGTGACTCGCATGGATGTTTTGGCTATAGCTGAACTATGATTATATGCGTCTGTGTCTCCCACTGCAGCCTTGAGCGGTGCAAACATATTATTCCCTCAAATGGGGACATGTGAAGTTCAAATGAATTTGGATGACAACAGTGAGTCTCTAAGTTGGTGAGTGTTGTGTCAGTGTGTCTGAATGCCTTCCTCACAGACGGCCCATCTCCCTCGTGGGAGCTGGGCTGTGACGACATGCGATTGGCTGACTGCGCTGAAATAAGGTTGAGGGGTCGACATGGGTCAATCCTTTTTTTTTGGAGAGGGGGGATAGACTGCACGAGGGGGAGGGGTGAGGTCTAAAGGCTGACATCCATGTTACACAAAAGAGAGGTCCTCGGCTGACACAGCACAAACTCATCCCCCCAAATACCCCCTCCCCCTATAGCCTCTACAAAATCCCCCCCACCCCTCCCCCCCACCCTACACTCCGTCTCCCTCTGACAGTCAAATCAGATATCTACAGCCTTGTGAATTCTCTAGTCTCCCACATCAGCGACTGTAATTAATTCACGTCTTTCGCAGTCGCTCCTCTTAATGAGAGCAATTATCATATTATAATCCGTTCCCAAAACTACAGTGGTATCCAGTGCGACTTAACCACTTAAAACCATATTATGCGTTGCTGTACAACAAACGGCGGAAAAATAGCCGACCTCCCAGTTCACAACGCATCACACTAAAAAGATGCCCCAAATAGGGACGCCAGCTTGAGAGTGTTTTTAAAACCCTGATGTCTGCATCATGTGCTTCAATTTGGACCGATTAAACACAATTTCATGTTTGTCAGAGCTTGCACTTGGGTTCATGAACAATGGACCATTCATAGTCAGGGGCTTAAGGTAAAACGCTTCCATTGTGATTTGTGTGTTCATATCTGTGTAAGAGGTTGTCACTGCATACAGTCGCCGAGCAGAGCGAGAAGCGCACACACACCCAACGTGTTGGCGCTCAAACATCACAGCCAGGCGCCAAACACTGTTGTCCGTCTATATGGACACAACACTTCTGTACACAACAGTCTGCCGTCTCTTTTACAGCCCTGCAGCGCCGCGCTAATGAGTCAAAACAAACAGATAGCACAGCCGAAGAGGTGTGAGATACAGTGTAAGCACTCCTTGATTTGACTAGGAGGTTTATCACTCACGCGATCCTCGCACACCCAAACACCAAGCTAGTTCTTCAGGAAACCCACGCTATGCGAACTTAAGCTGCCGTTACCATGGACACATTCAGTTCACTTTCATGCCGGCACGTAGCCACATTGCTAATAATCACCGAACATAGGAAGTCCAAATTTTAGGGGCGGGTTAGTTGAGGCAAAAAGTTGGGTTGTGTGTGTAGTTAAAGGCAATAGTTGAGGTTGCAGTGCCATGTGCACTGATGAATATTTCAAGGCCCCATCTCATTAAATAAACACAGAGGTCCTCACCGCCTACGGTAATCTACCATCAATAATGAATGGCCACACACAAAAAAAGGACACATCGTAGAGTTCACAAGCAAGCGGTCTGCCAGTCATCAGATTGCAGCATCGTCTGACACAACTAAAGGGTTTTCCTTCACGCGACACAGTCGGGTCAGCAGGTTCTTCCGTGCAACAACACACAACAGTGCTAATCTTACGTGCTTCATGTTCCTCAGGGAGACAGAAATAGACACTGTGTCTGTGAGAGTCGAGCAGTGAAGTTTCATGCTTAAATTACGGGACGGAAGTTGCTAGAGGAAGTCTAACGAACAGGAGAAAATGACTTATTTCCATGCACTCACTGAAACACGGGTTTCTGTGAGCCTTGCGTGCAGATGCTGCCACTACTTTCCCAGGCAAACTTGAATGTGCATGGGTGCATACAATAACGGCTAGCGTGGGCTTCCTCATTTTTATTTTATTTTTTCAGTTTCTGTCAGAGGATAGCCCAGAGACTCCTTCATGCTTGCTTGACCCTCGTTCGTTCGTTCCCTCCCCAGAAAGCCCAGAGTGCAGCACATCACCACTAGTGCCCAACCCTTTCCATTTGTCATGCCATGGAGGTAGTCCTGACACCACACGTAGAAGAGGTTGTGGGCCAGGAAGACCGGGGGAGGAAGGCAGACAATGGCATGCACTGGGGGATAGATTTTTTTCTTCTGCCTTCCACATTCACTTAGTTCGAACACAAGATTAGATGGTGATGATGCTTTTGCCGTTTTTGGGGGCTTTGTTAATGTTCGAGGTTGCTGTGCAGTTGTGCACTGTGCAGAACGACGACTAGGAGAGTTTCCTAATGAAAAGGCGGGAGAAGCACTGTAAAGGACTAGGCAGTCAAATTGCCCGCAAAACAGAGCTTTCAAAAATGTATGTGAACTTTGTCAATATGTCGTCGCTTTGATATTCCATATCAAAACAGACAAGGCAACCTGAATTGAAGTCAATTACTCTCGGGTAAGAAATGAAAATTAACAAGGCTCTGTGAAGAACAACAGCTAACCCAGATCGCTTTTTAGATCTTCTCTCTCCTTGTGCACAATCAGGCAGTCGGAGAGAAAATCCCCTTTTGTTAGACAAACCTTTACAGGCGGCAAATTAACTAGCTGCTGGCAGCAGGATATGAAAAGAACTGGAATATTTAATTTATTCTCTGCAGCTGCTCTCTATCATGCTCTTTTGAAGAATTCTTCCAGACAACACAACAAACCTTGTCACCTGTGATTCGTTGCCATTCTCTCTTATCCTGAGCATAGCCGTGCCTTTGCGTTGTTCTTTGTGGGGAAAAGACAACGGAGATGTGAGTGTTAACTACGCGCCTGAACCCATGGACTTTTCATCTCCCAATTCAGCGATTCCTCAAAGTTTTCCAAAGAGGAGCCTTGGAGCAAATCTGAGCCGTGTGACGCTGTTGTTCACCCGCTGTGTTTCAGCAGGAGGAGGAGGAAAGGAGGAAATAAATGTGGATTTTCGGGTTGGTTTAGCAGCAAACAGGCAAGAAAAGGAGGGTGATGGGCTTTCACAAAGCAGCAGCATATGTGGGAAATAATTAGTGGAACTTGCAACACACAAACTTAACTGCTAATTAAAAAAAAAAATCTTAATTGACTTTCATTTGCATACCATTCAAGCCACAAAGCAATTACAGTCCAAATCGTTAAAGGGCTGGCTTTCTTTGTCCTTATCTCCGTTGCAGAAGCATTTTTCTTTTTTACATTTTAAATCGGTAGTATCTCCGGGTCTCACAAACAAAGAATGGCAATGCCAAATGTAACAGAATTAATTAGCATCAATTCACAAATATATTCTGTGACACAATATGAAAGATTTCAAATCCCACTGAAGGGCAGCGGAATGTTGCTGGAGGAATGTGTTCAGTCACTTTGGTTCAGCGGAGCTAGAGAAACAACGGAGCTTCCCAGTTCCCGTCACACTTGACTTAAGAGCACTCAACTGTCAATATGGCATTGATCTCTCTGGCCCCTTAGCCATGGTCAATGTCATCATGGGCTGACTGTACTCCGTGAAAGATCTCGTCTGGCAGGGTGAGTAAGATGGAACAGGGTTCGGAACAGAGCTCATTAGACGCACCTAATCAAATCGGTGGCTTCCTCCTTTTCAGAGGACGCCAGACAAAATAATAATTCTCCTAGTCAGCGGACAGACGCGCGGCCTTACTCGCGGAGGCGACTGTCATTATTAAGATCGCTTCGCGGAAACAGCCGACACAACAGTTCCAGAAAGTTGGAGGTCTATGAGATCTGCATGCGCTTGCTGTGACATGCATGCAGCTCAGTAGCGGAAAGTCGCAAATGTTGCATTTTCACTTCGGCAAGGCGAAAAGAAAATGCAGCTATTCTCTTAGTGCCCATTGATATGCAGAGCTACCAGCTGTTGTCCTGCCTACCGTGTGGACATGGCTAGCTGTCAGAGGGCTTAGCCACGGTTGTGCCTTGCATATGAAACAGGACATAGGCCTATATTCCCCGAGGGAGTACACTTCCTCTACTCTTCCGACCCCCCCCCCCCCCCCCGCCCCACACACACACACACACACACTCTCTCTCTCTCGCTCTCCCTCTCAAACAAGCAGCCCCTTCAGCTGGAAGCCAGATATCCCAGGCTGCAATGGGGGACTTTTGGGGGGTGGTGGAAGGATGGAGGGGGGGGGGGGGGGGGGGGGGGAGGGGTTTCTCTGGAAGTTAAAACGGGAAGTTTCAGCCCTTGCACATTCTGGATGGGAGCCACATGTTGGGAGCAGCAAATGCTTTTGAAAACAGTGAGGCCTCCAAACCCCACTGGCAAAGGGCTGACTTGCAGACAGGGCTTCACATGCCCAGGAGAGTTTCTGTCTCCTCTTGCACTTTTCCCTCCATTTTAAGGGTCTAACGGTCCAGTGGCCCAAGCCTCCAACCAGCCTTACGTTCGGGCATTTTAAAGCTTAACCAGAGCATTGATAATCGCAGCCTGCAGCAACACTCAATCTTAGCACAGCGATATAGGAAGTAGCCTATAATACACTTGACTTAAATATTTTACAAAAACTGGCTTACTTATGATTCATCTGCACAGTTAAACCCTCTAAATTTGTTTACCTCTGATCTTCCTGGCCTGAGGAGTGATGGCGAGGGGACACGGGGTGGATTTTTATTTTTATAGTGCACATGTTTCATTCAATCTCGTTCTTGGAGAGTTTAACAAACAGTTGTGTAAAGCCATACTTGTCTCCGTGTCTTGAGAGGGAGTGGCGGATAACGGTATGCAGCCCACCCCGAGTCCCAGACTATGAAGCCTGATTCATGCTTCATTGTATGATGCAGTGGCGTACCAAAAATAGCCGATCTACAAGATTGTGCTGCAACGCGCAGTGAGTGCTGCAACTGTGTCTGTGATGCACTGTGAGCTTGTAGATCTGCTATTTTTGACCTATCATGTAGTTGCTATTTTCAGGAAACTCGTATTCACCTGCAAAACACCAGACTGTAGTCTGGACCACCACGGCTCGCTCCCAACAATAAAAAACTCATGATAAAACCAGAGAGAGTTTTCAAAAACACTTGACATTTATTTGGCCTTGGCAAGGTCAGAAAAAGCGAAAACAGTCAACACTGACTCACTCGGTTAAAAAAAAAAAACGCATGACTCAAGTTTCCCCCCATTCACTCTTTCATATCTCGACGGAACACATGGATTGTATATAAATCACATCATCTTGAGGGCAAAATAGAAGTTAGCGACGTACTTAATCTGCAGACTCAATCCTTATCTAAACATCCTGATGCGGAAAGCCGCTGATTATGTTTGCCTCCCACATGTGCACCAGCCAGAAACCAGAAGACTTGCGGCCAACGCTGGCACGGGTGAACTTCCACTAGTGATCCACACCCAGCTCATAAACTTTGAACCCATTCAACAGTCCAGTGCACTTGCTCATTGTTGTTGGGGGGGAGGGGGGCAGGCGTTACTCCGACGCCCATTAGTCCGACATACGTGGCCGGTTAAGACTCGCCCGTGGCTTCCGCGTGCGTTTGGGGTAGGGTTAGTAATGTCAGATAACTGGGACGTTGGACTAACGCTACGCATCTGCACAGGCATGCATAGCTCACACACAGGCTCCCTCCCCTAATTATCCTAAGATAAGGTGTCACCGTGTCAAGAATGCACATTTCCAGTTTCTTTAACAAAGTTGTGCTACAGGAAGAAAAATGCAGGTGTTTTTTTTTGTGCAATTGGTCCACGATAGTGTGTGCAGGTCAAAAAGGACCTCATAGCAAAGCGACTTCAAGACAGGAACAGTACCAACGACATCGCTTCCTGTGTCTGCCTGCAAGACTGCTCTGTCCCATCATCACTTCCGTAACACCATGATTAACATTCACAAAGCTGCCCGCGTTCCCTGCATCATCAACATGCAAAGATGACACTTTTGTGCATGAGCCGAAAAAAGCTCAGCCACTGCGACGCAGTCTGGTACTTTGGCTCACTTCCTCGAGGAAACATTTTCAAAGTACTCTCTGCCGTGCCGAAATGTGCTGACAAAGGGGAGCTCTGTTGCCACAAGTTTAGCAATATTCCTCATAATCCCGACTCCGCAAATATTCCCCATTAGCATTGCTTAAACTGGGCCACTCAAAAGGAGAGGGGATGACTAGAATTAAGTTGGCGGGGGGGGGGGGTGGAATTGAAATGAGCATTCATATTAACAATCGGCAATCACTCAGCCGCCCTGTAAACCCTTATAAAAATAGAAGGGGGCCTTTTTTAAACGTGGGGGTCCTCCACCATGAGGTGCGCCCACTCGAGTTTCAAAGCGGACGAGTGCCAAGGCCAGGCATTCACAGCACATGGCAGGACTTTGGCAGTCCTCAAGAGTAACTCCTTCTTTTCAGAAAAACGCCACTGAATGTAAAGAGGAAACCCCCAGTGGATGACTGGGAGGAGGAAGCTGTTTGTAAACACTTCCACCCCAAAAGTCTGTTATACTCTCAGCCCAGTTTCCCCTCATGCAGATTGGGGTAAACAGTAGGCAATCAGGGGGAAGGGTATGTATGTATGGATGAGCATGTGCGTGTGCATGTGTGTGGGTGGCTGGATGGGGTAGGTGAATGAGGTGGAGGGGAGGTGGGGGGTTGTTTGCTGAATACCCCCCTTTGTTGGGATCATATTATGTTTCCACCACAATACTCCTAAACCTGCTCCATCAACTCCATTCATGTGTAACAGTTCATGCAAATGGCCCATGCTGGTCTTTCATTTGCGGAGGGCGGTGTGGTGTGGTGTGGGATGGTGGTAGGTAGGTGGGGGCTCTTTTATGGGTCTCATTTGGGAGGGTACCCACCACCAGAGCACGGACCCTTAATCCCCACTCATATAGGCTCACAATCAGAGTACTGTCTACTGCCAACCCCCTACCTCCATGTAAGTCAGGGTTATGTGCTCCATACTCTTAAAGCTGATCAGCCCCCCCCCCCCCCCCACCCACCTTAACCTCTACAACCCCCCCCCCCCCTTCCCTTAACCACTTTTGACCCCATTTTTTACTGTGAAAAGAGACAGATCTATCACACAAAACATGGCGTCGGTGTTTATACCTCCTGCTGATAGCAGTGATGACAACCTGTCACGATTAGACGAGACTCCCGATCATCCATAAAACTCCATATTCAAATTGTTCGCAAGTTCTCACTTTGTTTAGTTTTTTTTAAACAAGAAAGAAAAAAAATCCCAGAATAAGAAAAACAACCAAAGGAATTTGTAAGCATTTTTTTTCTCTGCAGCACTGCACAGTAGTACTGATTGAACCCACACTGAAGCCACAAACATGCAGACAGACAAACATTAGGTTTAGCCATGTGGGCGTGTGTACTATAATGACCCTCTCAAGGCAGGCAGACACTTCAAATTGGCATATCTCATGATGATGATCCTGAATAAAAACTAAAAATAATCCAACTGGCCTCCCCACTGGAAGACACGGCGAGGTATGTATAGCGCCGTTATTACGCAGTGGATGGATGATGATGACAGACAACTCATTCTGACACTCACTTCCTATAAACTATAGTGGATGCGTCTCCACACACACACACACACACACACACACACACACAGCATTTAAAAGTGTAAGCAGACAGCCCCAAGTCTGGCCATTGTTTTAAAGAGAGTGTGTGTGTGTGTGTGTGTGTGTGTGTGTGTGTGTGTGTGTGTGTGTGTGTGTGTGTGTGTGTGTGTGTGTGTGTGTGTGTGTGTGAGTGAGTGAGAGAGGAGGAAGTGCATGTAACTTCACACCGGACACGGTGTGTGTGTGTGTGTGTGTGTGTGTGTGTGTGTGTGTTGGGGGCGGTCTTGGGAACCGCGAAAACCCATTCCTCCCCGTCTTTACCTGAATTACATTGGCTACAGTCCTAATTGTTGTTTAACACTTATTACAGGGCCATTTGTTGGTCAAATGAGATTGTATTTACAGTAGTAGACGCCAATAAAAATCGAGCTATTCACACAACCTGTGGCTGTGGAGGTGCTTCGTGGGTAAATAATGGGTTTATTGCCACCAGAGTTTGTTGTCACTGGTGGGGACAATTAGTAACAATATGTGAACGTGCGGACACCAAATCGTGGGCAACCTCAGGCCATGAGTGAGGCCACACAGTCAAGCTCTCTTTAACTGGATCAAGTGATAACACCTCGTCTGGATGTCAGTGCACTTCAGATGACTTTTAGATAAAAATACTAAAGTTTTGTCAGTGGATTGCATTATCCTCAGTGTTGAATGTATACATTTGTAACTCTGACCCGCAAGGGTCCATTTGGTTACAATATTTTAAGTCAAATTAACCGTGCAGAAGTGAAATCACTTGTTTCTTTCTTTCCGAAATCCCATGATATGAATGAAGAGAGACTCACCCTGGACGCTTTCCTCTTGTACTTGTTAGCGAAGTCGAACTTCTCCTTGATCTCGTCCAGGAGCTGCTCCAGGCGCGCCTTCTCCTCTTTGCCCGTGTAATCCTGCCCCAGGAGGACGTACGCCCTCCAGTTGGCCGAGTCGAAGCCCCAGTGGCAAGTCCTGTTTTCCAGAGCCTTGTGGCTGTGCACCACGAACTTGTGCGTGGGGTACATGAGTCTGCAGTCCAGGCACTGCACGCACGCCGCGCCGGGGCTGCTGTACAGCTCGGGCACGAACAGCCCCTTGCACTTGCCGAAGCACTCGTGGTACACCTTGAAGCTCTTCTCCGTCAGCTCCAGCTCCAGGGCAGAGGAGCCGCCGATGCCGCCCGCCGAGAACTCCTTCTTGCAGTGCGGCGGGTAGGCGCCGCCGTAGATCAGGGCGTTGCACAGGCGCTCGGCGTCCGTCTTGGTGATGAGGCCGCAGGACGGCGCCGAGAACGGCAGGATGCCCATGACTTTGAGGATCTCCAGCTGGTCTCCGGTGCAGCGCGAGCAGTAGATGTGCAGCTCGTCGCACACCGAGTTGATCTGCTGCAGCGAGAAGTCCCGCAGCACGGTGTTGAGGATCTGCGGCAGGCACAGGCGCTTCTCGCCGCCCACCACGAAGCACGAGATGGTCTCGGACTCGAGCACCGTCTCGCAGCGCTCCGTGGAGCGGTCGGACGGGATGAACAGCGGGCCCGGCATCACCGACGGCGGCGCGGGCTGCATGGGGGGCAGATGCATCACGGGCTCGGGGGGTTGCTCCTTGCAGCCGCCGACGTCCTTCTTGAACAGGAGGTCATGTTGCCACCGGGCCGTGAACGCCGCCGGCCCGCCCAGGGAGCTCATAGAGCTGAGGTGAAACTGCTTGAGAGTTTGTTGCAGTCCCGGGTGAGGTTGGAAGCTCTGGCGAGTTACAGCCTCCATGTTTCTCCCGCAACTTTGGAAGAAGCGAAAATCCCTTCTCGTTGTCGTCGTCGTCTCGTCGTCGGCTGGGGGTCAGAAGTGTCCGAGCGAGCGTCCGAATAGTAATAATAATGGCCCCGTTCCTTGTAAATCCAAGGTCTCCCGGAATGAAGAAGCAAGAACGTGGCAAAGCGCTTCATCAAACATCCAATAAAAAGTCCCAGACGCAGACGGTGTGACTTTTTTCCTGTTTCCCCCCGTTCCCTAGAATGGTGACACGGGCGACTGTTTCCCTGCTGCGGACTCCTGTCTGTCCATAATATCTCTCCCAAACTCCCAACAGAACAAAACCAAGGAAAGTTGCGCTTCGAAATCCAGAAAGAAAAGTATAGCCTCGGACGAAGCGGAACCTTATCCGTGTGTGCGTTTCATGTAAAATTCAATAAAATCCTTCTGCGAGTCTCGCATTGCTGTCGAATACTGCAGTACAAGCCGAGCGCATACACACACCGTCTGCCCCCGCAGCTCACTCACTCTGCCTGTATGGAGATGAGTATTAGTCTGAGTCTCTCGCTCTCTCTCTGCCTCTCTCTCGCTCTGCCTGTCTGTCTCTCTCTCTCTGTCGCTCTGCCCCTCTCTCTCTCTCTCTCTCTCTCTCTCTCTCTCTCTCTGCCTCTCTCTCTCTGCTTCTCTCTCTCTCTCTGCCTCCCTCTCTCTGCCTCCCTCTCCCTCTCCCTCTCTCTCTCTCTCTCTCTCTCTCTCTCTCTCTCTCTCTCTCTCTCTCTCTCTCTCTCTCTCTCTCTCTCTCTCTCTCTCTCTCTCTCTCTCTCTCTCTCTCTCTCTCTCTCTCTCTCTCTGTTTGTGTGTGTCTGGCTCAGTCATTGAATCCCAGCCAAGAATGTGACTGACTCCGCAGGCAGGCTGGGCTCTTCCAGGAACAAGCCGTCACTCCCCCTCTTCTTCTCTCTCTCTCTCTCTCTCCTCTTCTCCTAGCAGCCTTGTTGTGCGGCCTCTGCAAAAGAGAAAAAGAAGAAGGGAGAAAAAAAAATGTACAGAGCTTATGTGAATAATTTGCTTCACGACTGGGTGGAGTTTGTGCGAGACAAGTCAAATTTAGCTTTGGAGGGGAAATGCAAATTGAGCAACCGACTGTGGTTTATTATGTATTTTCTTTCTGGTTGCACTATAATAAAATGTTTGTCAAATTGGCCTCATGACTAAGAACCTGAACTTCATTAATTTTCCTAACTGAATGCCACTAGAATAATGAGCAGGGGACAGTATAACAGGCTTTACTGTATGCCTATATGATAGCTCTCATAATAACACTATGTTAGGTGACACATTGTTATTTCCTCCTTCTCACATATAGCCCCCGAGGGCAATGGTAGAATATAATGCCTGGGCCTGGCCAATCAAGAGTAGTGAGTTACCCATGGTCCCTTATGCATGGGAACCCGTTGCCAAAATATACTTTTATACAGTGATGTATTTGTTGATGCAGCATTAGTTCATGGCTTAAGCCTCCAAATCACTACAATCAGTAAATTGTTCCATATAGTTTCCCAAAATCAATTTATTTATTTATTGACTCGAGTATTTATCATGTAGGCAATCTATTCAACACAATCAGAATCAGAATCATTATTTCTGTCCAAATAATCCCAAATAACTTTATTTCTGTGTGGACACCAGGAGGAGTAGCTGCTGCTAAGGTATAGTAGACTAATCCAAATACAATGAACGACATATAATTTGATAGCCCATTGACTCCACTTCATAACCATTTTTGTCTATATTCCAAACTATATTTATTTCCAGATACAGTATTTCTCAAGTCAGTCTCTTCTCACATAGCCTTCTCAGCATAACTTCCAAATCAATCATTATCCGATTCCTCCCCCATTCCATTATCTAACTAATTACGTGGTATACCCGTACCGTATGATATGAACGAGGTCATATGGCAGGGGCAAGTTCAGCCTATAAGTCTGTAGATTGTTAGCTGTTCTTGTGGCGCCCCCTAGCCAAACACCTAAACAACTGCGGCATAATGTCACGAGTATATAGCTTGACTGAGCTGCACTGTCACATACTTAATATATAATTTATTTATACCACAATGGCACACACTATAACTCATATGTAGCCTATATGTATTGTCTTATTTTGAAATATATGCAGCAAGTGTAACCTCCAATCGCCATGTGTGACCAATAACCCATGGTATTTCCCAAACATTGCATTTGTACTTCACTACACTTGTGCAAAGTCATGCAATCTTATAGTAACAGTAAATTACTAAATTCCTCTGTGTTCATTTGTAACTTTGACGTTTCACTACTTTTACACAATTTGTAGGGTCAGCTGAAAATGAATGAAATTCTCCAAATAGAATGCCAGGTTTGAAGTGGTTATATTAAGTATAAGTAGGTCTATACGTAGCTTGCTCGACAGGCCCTTGCATAGTATATAGGCTAATGAACAAAGTGGAGAAAAAGCTTGCAACATCATACTTCTTTATGTCAGACTATTATGTTGAATAAAATGCACCAGTAGCTGTGATAAAGCATCAAAATAATCTATCAGCACATACCATATAATCTTAGCCATTGGCAAATATGCCGCGAGAGTCTGCTATAGTGCTAAGAATATACCTTAAAATGTTCTATCTCTCGCCCCTAAGCCAAGACACACATGGCAAGAGCACTAGTGAACATGCTCTACATTCATAGCACAATCAGCAGAGGAAAAGGGTGATGGAGTGGGTGTATTATTTCACTTTCAGGCATGTTCTGTACATATATGTAAAAATATACAGTGGATAACAAAATGTACCATGAACCATCCTGTGGGCGATGGCACGGAGGGTATAGCATGCATAGTATGCATCTGTGAACAAAGTCACTGGATTTGTGTGTTTGTGTGAGAGTACGCATTCGTGCATAATGTGTATGTGCATCACATGTGTACATATATGCATGTATGCATGGCATGCGTATACTGTATGTCTGTGTTTGCTGAGCAGAAACCCGCCCGTAAGGCAGTGGCATGCAGCGAGTGACCAGTGACAGTTTCAGTGTCGGTGCCATCGGAGCTGGGCTCTGTCCCATTCAGTTGGCAAGATAAGTGACCTTCTCTGAAGGGAACGGCAGCCGCCCCCTGGGGGCCTTTATCTGTTTGGCACAGGGCCACACACCACCAGCCAGCGTCAGGGTCTGGTAGCTGCAGGGTGGGTATCGGCCTATAGTGTTACACTGGCATAATCACTGGGAGCGTGTGCTGTGTGTGTACGGCGAGTGTGTAATGGATACGAGCAAGATGCAAAGCTTCTCAGCCTATCAAGGCCAAGCCTGATAGACAGTGAGAGAGGAGTGCCAAGAGCCCCCCCCCCGCCTTCCCCCTTCTCTTGAATGATTCATAGCATTGCCAAGATGTTGCACACATTTCCACGTCCTTCTTTTTCTTCTTCTTTTCACGTGCCTCCCTCCCTCCCTCCCAATCTCCCTGTCTGTCTGTGTCAGTCAGTCTGTCAGTCAGTCAGTCAGTCAGTCAGTCAGTCTGTCTGTCTTGGCACTCATATGCCCATTCTGTGTTTATCTTTTGTCCATGTATATCCCTCCACATCTTTCTCACTAACACACATACGCAACTTCGCATGCAGGGTTGCGGGCGCGCGCGCGCGCACACACACACACACACACACACACACACACACACACACACACACACACACACACACACACACACACACACACACACACACACACACACACACACACACACACACACACACACACACACACATCTCTTCCCGCCTCCTCTTCATCTCTTTTTGGGAGTCCTGCTTCCTGCCCTCCATCGTTAGGTGGGTTCGGCCCCGGCTTCCCTTTTTTATTCCACTCCATCTTCCCAACCTGTAACCATGGCGACAGTGCACAACATGGGATCACAACTCCTCAATGACATAACCTTTCTTTCCAGGGCCTAGGCGCCGTGTCGCTTTTTCCCAGAGTAGCACCATGCAGGCAGGCACCCACAAGCCCCTGGACCACAGCTCCGCTTTTGTGTTTTATGCCCTTCTGCGGTTAAAATAATAATAAATTAAACAAAAAAAATCCAAACTTACCCAGCAATCCTGTAGCAGCTTTCTGGAATAATCATCTTGCAGCAATGTTAAAAAAAAAACTAAAAAAAAACTGGCCTTACCTTCTCTCAAAGTGGCAGGTTTTCCCATAGTGCTGTTTTTCAAGTTTTTTTCTCTCTCTCGCTCTCCTCTTTCCTTTTCCTTCCGTTGGTTCCAGTTTTCCCTTGTCTTTTCCATTGCATAACTGAAGGCACTCTCTGTAGGTCCCTCTTCTCTGTCCAAGAGCTTAAAAGGGCTTAGAAAGTACCACCGTTATTATTATGACTTCAACTTTCCACTTATTGTGTGTCCTAGCCGAGGGAGAATGTATTATGATATGGTATTCCTGCATGAGGTTACCTTCTGATAAAGCTTTGTTGTGTATAGCCACTAGTGCATGCAGAGTAGATAGAACGTGTGAATGAGGAATACACAAGTATATAAAATTCCTTCTGGCAGACAAGGAGATGCTATAGCTTAAGAATAGCTGCATTATTTATTTGTGGGAGAAGCTAATAAGAAGCTACGAACGTGTGATGCGATCCAAGGGTGCGAACTAGTTGACACCAACTCGGGACTCCTGGATTGCCTCCCTCCCATCCAGCATCAGGGGCCGGGGCTCTGCAGTGTTGCTCCGCTGTCACGCCGCAGTGTGTCCACGACACGTATGGAATAGTGGTTCCCTCCCAAACACATGGTCCCTTTACTTTTTGTTTCACACATTTTGGTTTTTATTATTATTATTATTTCAAAACCTAAAAAAAAACTACAGTTTTCATGAATTCAAAACAAATTCAATTATGTTTTTCCACGAATTTCATGAATAAATAAATGTAAAAAATCTAAGACATTCCATGAATTAGAAAACAAATGTTTTCGCACCACGTTATGAGCTTGTATATCTGCTATTTTCACTATAGTTTGCCTCCTGTAGGGCAAACAGTTTGGGAACCACTGGACTAGGACCACACGCCCTTCCCCTTCTGGTTGGCGCTTGGGTTTGCTGCCACAGTGTCAGTGCATGGGCTCGCCATCATTCAGTTCTGGGCGGGCACCACTGCTGACACAATGCCCAGCCAGCCTATATATCATTCTCTCTCTGTCTCTCTGACGTTGTCCGTGACCTGCGGGAGGCCCCCAAAGTTCCACATTTCTGATGTGGTCCACCCATGTGAGACTTGGGGCCATTCGGAATATAGGCTTCGTAGCATTCCTTTGTAGATACTCCATCCGTGTACATTACCTGCAATCGGAATCGCTATTCGAAAATAGTCTATCTACAAGCTCATATGTGCACAGTAGTGGGGTGGCGGTGGCTCAGGGGTAGGTAGATTGGCCGGATGGCAACTACAAGGTTCCCAGTTTGAACCCGGGCTCCCTAGAGTTAGTGTCAAAGTGTCCTTGAGCAAGACTCTGAACCTGTGCAGGTTAGTGCCTTGCATGGTTTCCGCCTCCATCGGTGTATGACTGTGTGCGTGAATGTGTGAATGTAATGCACATCTATTCTATGTAAAGTTCCTTGGATAAAGGCACTATATAAATGCACCATTTACAGTGTGCCACATTTTGTGCTTGCTATTCTTGAAAAAATCTTGACGAGATTATATTAACTTTTTTCTGAAAGTGCATGATCTCCCAAACTTGTAACAGGGATAGGGGTGTCTGTCTGTCTATCATGTAGCTCTATTGTTAGTTGCAAGTTGTTATATTGTAGAAGAAACCACAGAAGAACTTCATGAATCATATTGCTTTCAGATTAGGTTTTTGAATAAATAGCCTATAACAATAATATTTGAATCTTGAATCTAAAGACATTGGCCAAAATATTCACTTTTCAGAAAGACAGTTTAGCCTATGCAGTCATACAAGATTTCGGTTTTGTTTTTACTCAATATTACAGTATTTATTATTTATTATGCATCTATGCTTTACACTGAAACTCTGTGGCACTGGCATGCAGTGAAGAATCAGAGGAGGCATACATACATAAATAAATGCAAATGCTAAAAATATGACTAAAAATCCCTTTTTGACCCAAAACAGCTATGCATTAAATGCAGACCTAATTTAATATTAAAATAGCTTTGGCACTTTATGTTAGGGATTCTTGAGATCTTCCTTGTGCCATGCTTGAGAGATATAGGGTATGAATTCCTGTTCTGTTCTTTGTCTATATAAGTGTCTATTTGTACGTCTCTAAATGCTTGGATGAATTGAACATGGTGGACCCTCTTGTAAACAAGTGTAATGCTTAATTGGGTCGTCCACTCACAGTTAACAGTCTTTGTATTGTGTTTGTGCTTGAAATGTACTGCAATTCTGCAAACTGTTAATACATATTTCAATCAATCAATATAATGAATGAATGAATGAATGAATAATTATATTATTTTCATTATTATTATATAGTTATATCATAGCCTCGGTCCCAGGCTTATTTGTTTGGTATTGATTTTTGAAGGCTGCCTTTGGAGTTTCCCTTGTGGTGTTCTGACTGGGCATATTATCGTGACGTCGACGCTACGCAAACACGGAAGTTTAGTCTGTCCCATAATCTTTTGCCGCGGACTTTTGAGAAGTACATTGAACAGAAAGAAGAGAAATGAATATCATTGAAGATGGCAGAAAGATCACATTCTATATCCAAACTGAAAAGAAAGAAGCTGTCTGTGGACGAGCCCCGAACGGAAATACATTCTAAAAACGCGCCGCAGAAGAACAATTCTCCGTTATGTTTCGATGGCACTACAGAGTTGGACAAGTCGACCACGGGGTGTGTTTGTTGCTTTTAATTTGTGCTAAATCTTATGTGTAATTGTTTTTAATTTAAGAACCAAGAGGAATCTAATTCAGTGTAGACTGAAAATTCACTGATTTCACATTTATCCATATTCCTACCCTGTAGCTGACTATAGCTGTATCAGCCTCACATCACTGATAGACAACAACATTGACAGTGGATATGAATATGATGTGAGGCTGTTTACTCAATTCAAAGGAAAAGTGGCCGCTGTTTCTCCTTTGTGTTGTGTTCCCAGTTTGGACTATACACAATAACAATATGCTAATCTATATAATAATGGACACCGGCGGTGTTCAATTTCTGATGAATTGAACATGGTGGACCCAGTCTTGTAAACAAGTGTAATGCTTTATTGGGTCGTCCACTCACAGTTAACAGTCTTGAGTTTGTGCTTGAAATGTACTGTATTTCTGCAAACTGTTAATACATATTTCAATCAATCAAAAACAACTTCAAGTTCTTATAGCTTACCACTGGAGCTTTGTTTATCTCACCATCTCTGTCTCAGTACCTGACATCCGGTCTGGTGCTTATCATAATAAGAAAGACATCCTGCTTCTAGCAGCAGTGGTAATAGTAAATCCTTCACAATAAAGGTCTGAGCAGTACCAAACATTAAAAATAGTCTGTAATATGATGTATGTATGCTTTGTGTAACGCTAAAGTCGTTCTGTTGTGTGTGTGTGTGTGTGTGTGTGTGTGTGTGTGTGTGTGTGTGTGTGTGTGTGTGTGTGTGTGTGTGTGTGTGTGTGTGTATTGATTATTGTGAACGTGATAACATGATTCTGATGTGATTTCCAGGCCAGTAAGATGGTGGAATCGTAACGACCTGTGTGCATTGGAAAACCTGTGGGCCTTGACATTAAAGTCTGCTCTGTCCAGCCTTGACACTCATGATGAGTGTGGGTCTGTCGTTCCTGATTTTCCAATGGCATCCTCTGCTGTGGTAAGTTCAGCGGGGGAAAGTAACTAGGTACATTTACTCAACATACTGTACTGAACCCATTTAGACCTGAGAACGATTCTACAAATGTCTTCTAAAACAGTTTTCTCAAAAACCTATGTTTCCATGTCAGTGGTTCTCAAACATTTTCATGTCAATGACCCCCAAAATGATGTTATTGGCTGCCGACCCCCATCTGAAAATATGTTGTTCCAGGGACCCCCCAGAAGCATAGATTTGAGTTAAAAATGTTCGCTCTGAACTCCCCTCTCTATGAGCTTGTGGATCTGCTATTTTTCAATAGCTAAAGTGTAACATAATGCTTAAAACACCAAAAGGGGTTCCCGTTCAGAATGGGTTAAGTACAGTCTTGGGGTACTGTTACTTTACTTTACTATCTTTTTTACTTTACTTTATCATAGGGAATATATTGCACTTTTTTTAAATTACTTTTACTTTGGTCCGTTATCTGCCGCAGCCGTATATATATTTGAATGCCAATATGTGTGCATTTTTAATACAGGAATTAAGTGGGAGAGGAAAAGACAGGAAGCAGAGCTGGAGGTAGCAGAGACATTGAAATGTTGAGGTTCTCTCTGGGAGTAACAAGCATGGATAGGATCAGGAACGAGTACATCAGAGGGACAGCTCATGTCAGATGTTTTGGCGATAAAGCCAGAGAGGCCAAACTGAGATGTCTTGGAGTTGGACACGTAGGCCCTCATTTAACAATGGAATGTAAATTCTGCCTCAAATTCGAGTGTGGGTTTTGCTGTACGTTCATGTCAGCATTTATGAAGTGATCGCAAACAGCTGATCTTTGCGTAATTTCGGTCATAGCATTGACCAAAATGTAGCCTCGAAGGCTACATGACACATCACAGTTGCATCGCCATGAATGGAATACGTTTGTAGGCTACTACTGGTATATTAATTTTAAACCATTCGTGTGCAGTGCATGTTAAAGCAGTCATGTAGGTAGGTGAAGACGATCCCAGTGAAACTGTGGGTGAGTAATGCCTGCACGTTAATGAGAGATAGCCTGGCAAGGCAGTCATAATCAACGTTTATGGAGTGATTGATGAATGAATCATAAACATATGGATGAAGGCTGGTATGTGCTGGAATATTTAAACAGCGATGCCCGCCACGGTCCCATCGTCCCGACTCCCGAAAATGACGTCAACGACAGCTCCCGAACTGACATGAATTTTGTTCAGGCGTATGTCCAACTTCAAAATCACACTGGAATGATAAATGCCGAAAATTGTGGTGATTCCGCCCATTTTTGGCCGTACACCGCATTGATAAATGAGGGCCGTACAGAGGAGGGATTGTGAATATATCGGTAGAAGGATGTTGATGTTGGAAGTTGGAACTGCCAGGCAGAACCAAAGAGAAGATTGATGGATGTAGTGAAAGAGGACATGATGTTAGTTGGTGTGAGAGAAGAGGAGGCAGAGGACAGGGTGAGATGGCAGCAGATGATTCGCTGTGGAGACCCCTGAAGGGAAAAGCCGAAAGGAAAAGTAGAAGCCTTAGCGGGCATCTTCAATTTACAATTTAGGTATTTAGCAGATGCTCTTAATCCAGAGATATATAATCTTCTGATTATATATCTCACAACATGGGTCCCCCTGACCTCTGATTGAGCAGCTATGTTATTTATATGTAGACCATTCTTCTATTTCAGTCAGATAACTCTCAGATAACTCTTGAATTTAATTAACGTATTTATTGAGCATAACTAAATATATTGAGCACAGATATCCGTAAACATAATTTTGCCGTCAAGGATCTGTCTCATTTCATTAATTCCCTGTAAGCATGAAATATTATAATAAATGATTTGCCAAATAGATCTTACGGGGAATGAAATGGACCCCAGGGAATGGTATAGAAACAGAGACCATAGGTGGTTGTGACCGGCAGCACAAAATACTTCATAGAGAGAAAAGCACAAAGCAACAGCAGAGCAGCAGCATTGCAAGATGGCAGAGCAGCAGCAAAAATACTGAGCAGGGGCCCAGGCCGTAGCGTAACGGTCTGGGCACCGGACTGGTAATCCAGTCGCAGTGTGCCGCGGGTTCGACTCCCGGACCCGACACGGCCTTTACTGCATGTCATCCCCCCATCTCTCTCCCGTTTCCTGTCAGCCTACTGTCTGTCCCTTCAAAAATCAATAAAAGGCGTAAGCCGCAAAAAAATATCTTAAAAAAAAAAAAAAATACTGAGCAGGGAATGGGATGTTTAAATAGCCCTCCCCAGTCACCATGTGACTAGCCTCGGTACCAGGCTTTCATTTCCGTCGGCGCAAAAAATGAAAGCCTGGAGGAACGCATTGGCCGCTTTGAGCTAGAAGTGGCTCCAAATTATGTGACATAGCGCTGCACTAGGGGGGAGAGGAGGGGCCGGGGTGACTGACAGATCGGTGAGATCCAATCAGGGTGTGCGCAAATCTCTGCCGCGACCTGTCAGGCTACCATGTGACTGATCAGCCGATCGGGAATTGTCAACTGAATTATCTCAGCAGGCTTTGCATCATTATATTAGGAGGATTAGAAGGATTTTATTGTCTCATTCAACCTGGCATCCTTATGTCATTAGTACCATCATGCAGTTTAGATTTGAATCATCATGCCGTTGAGTTTTATATTTGTGATCGGCAAAATAATTCAGTGTTTTTAATGGCACCTCTTTCTTTTTAAACCTGTGATCATGCTGAAAAGTGTAATAAACAAACATGATTAGTGGAAAAAGCCACATCTTCCATAGATGTTAAAAATAATAATCTCAAATCAATTTAACTATTAAAAAAAATAGCAAATCTACAAGCTAACAAGGCATTGCACCATGAGTGAATACTTTATAAAATGTTTGCAACCAGTACAGTGGTACGATTGTACAATGATGCTAAAAGGATAATGTTTCCACTGTGGCCCTATGTATTCAATTCATCATGACATACAGTACAAGAAATCATCCACACAAGTAGCATTGTTGTGATCTTGTAGATCAGCTATTTTCAGCTATTTGCAACAGTTGGTGAGGTTGATTTCCTTTCGGGCTCCAATCCCTGCCATAAACTCCTGTCAATGAATCAGACGAAAAGGGAATTGTTCTGGTCCCATGGGCATGTCGTATTCTAAGGAACACGTTGAACGATGAAAATAGCTCGCCGGATGCTGAGCTCAGCAAAAATGACAGCTGCACTGTCCCTCCCAGACTGGCATAGCACACAGCCTCTGGCGGGATCCACTGTAGCTCTGTGCTCCGGTGGCACTTCTAGGCCACGCGGCATACAGCATGAACCAATCACTTTGACAGATAGCTGATGCAACCTTGCATTGGCTGAATAATTCACTCCCATGGCCCCTCTCTAAGAAAAGTATTTTATAGGTTTTGGTGGCCGTTGAGCTAGCATTCTGTAGCTATAGAGTCAGGTTAATGTGACAGACATATGGCGAGCCCGAGAGATGACGTGTGAAGTAGAGGCTGTTGCCAAGAGAGTCGCAGCAAATAAGTCTTCTAGTTTTTCTTGACCACTGTCGATCCCATTTTTGTCTTGGTGGAAACCACAAAATGCAGTTGAGTGTCTGTCCCTGGCCATATTAAAGGTCCATGCAAGTGGTCTGGCATGTTTAGCTGAATGACTCAGGGTAAACATGACATTACTAATGAACATAGTTAGATTTTAGAGGAAGCCACAGGATAACATTCACTGACGTACGATATGAAAAGTGTGCTCCTCCGAGCACCGGTCTGCTCCTCGGAGCACCGGTCTGCTCCTCCGAGCACCGGTCTGCTCCTCGGAGCACCGGTCTGCTCCTCCGAGCACCGGTCTGCTCCTCCGAGCACCGGTCTGCTCCTCCGAGCACCGGTCTGCTCCTCCGAGCACCGGTCTGCTCCTCCGAGCACCGGTCTGCTCCTCCGAGCACCGGTCTGCTCCTCCGAGCACTGGTCTGCCTACCCAGGGTCCGCAAACTTTGGAAGGCAGTCTTAGCCAATTGGAATGCGATCAGAAAAGCGGACGCATACATCTTGATCGCATGACCCCAGAGATAATGTGTACCGATTTCAAAATCTCTAGCTGTAGAAGCAAGAACTGTGTTTTGAAGAAAACCCAGAAATTGTAATCTGGCACAAAGGGGGCCTATAAATTGAGTGATGATCCAAGGATACCAATCTTAGCCAAGATTGTGTACCGATTTGCGTCATGATTGGACAAAATCTGTAGTAATGTAAAAAAAAAAAGCCAACACGGCCAACTGGTGGTGCTATAACAGGCAAAAGAAAAGTGTGTGTACACAGTTTCACCCGCCTAATGGACTGTGGTCAGCTACATTCTGAACTCCCCAGCCTTTACATGCAATTTTCTTCCTATTACTGTAATCTCTGAACTGTTTGACATTTCTGTCATCTTAGACACCCACAGCAGCAGACCAGTTGGGGAAGTGGCGGTGGCCGGGCCTCGGTGAAGAAGTTCCTCCCTTCCCCGAACTCTCCAACGCCATTCCGGGGCCTTCACCTCCTCCAGACTCCCGGTGTGTCAACGACGCCACCCCAGAGGAGGTCCACCTCCCCGCCAACGAGGGACAATCGCCACACAGCCCTGGCTCTCCTCCTTCATCTTCCCTCGGAGAGGACGACCCACAGCAGAGGACAGCTGGCACGTCCCATGGTGTCCCATGCCCAAAGAGACACGGGACACCAGATGACCGGGGTCATGCAACGTCTAGCAAAGCATCACAACAAAGGAAAAGCTCTGAGCGGGCGCCCTGCAGAGTGTTAGTCAAAAGCCGTCCGGCAAGCATCAAGGAGGGCCAGACCTCCATGCAAAGCTGGATGAAGGTGCCACCACCGCCCCAACAACCCGGGATCACTGGAACGGGGGGCGGAGATGGGGAGAGCTTGATGAGAGTGACCAAAAGGCCGGCGCCCGCGTGCCAGAGAGAGAACTCGGACAGCTGCCCTCCTCTGCAGCAGGGGCAAGGGGTGAGAGAGAGAAGTGTGGAGGGCAAGGTGGTGCCGGGGCCGTCTGGGAGCAGTGGAGAGGGCAGTGGTGGAGAGAGACTGCAGAGCTGTCCCATGTGTCTGGTGGCGTTCCCTGCCAGGTAAGTGTTCAAAGAAGGATACCCAGTATAACTAGTATTAACCATCTAAGCCAGTGGTTCCCAAACCTTTTACCTTTCACCATTTAACTAGTGAAAATAGCACAAGCTCATAACACGTCATTGTTGGGTTCTTTTTGGAGTACAATAAATCAATGGACTTCTTTTATTATTATGTTTTTCTTTCGCTTCTTTCTTTCTTTGCTCATAAACTCTTGAGCTATATGACTGTCAAACTTGGAAGAGCTGCACGAAATGATAGATTTTTCATATCCATTCGTTTTTCCTGCTCTTGTTTTCATTTCCAGTTGTACTTATTTTCCCACCGTTTGATTTATTTCACTACAGAGATGAATTGCGGCCACCCAGCCACCGAAGGAGGTTCTGTTATCTCTTAATCTCAATTACTTTCAAATATACGCTAACCACTTTCAACTTACCGTCCCTCTTTTGGACATGTCATAGGCGGAATTTGTCAAAAATGTGTTTAATTCAGCCTCCCACCTGCAGTTACAAGTTGCCCCCCTCCCCACACACCCAATGGATCTGTTACACATTCTACTAAGCACCTCTGTATGTTGTTGTGGAGTATTGCGTCTTCTCATTGACTTCCCACATGTAAACTTGACATATCCCTGATTGCGTAAGACCCTCCCAGACTGAGAGAGTACATCAACAAGCGGGGGAGAGTAGAGGAAAGGGTCGGCCTCAAGAGCAAGACGGTAAATTATTCATTGGAACGGGTCAAAAAGTCAATTTGGAGCGAGGTGGACTTGTTGAGTGTAGTTGACGAGGTTAGCTGGAGCTGGAGCTTTGGGCCAGGAGCAGTGTTGGTTTTATATCGACTAAGTACAGTATCTTAGTCGACTAAAACTAGACAGTTTTAGTCAACTAAGTATCATAAGACTTTAGTCGATTAAATCTACAGATGATTTATTCGGCGGGCCTTGATGCTTAGTTCACAACGCATCACATTTCAGTCTAGTTTTTATTTGTTTATTTAGTCTTAGTTTTAGTCATCATATAGCTTAGTTTTCATTTAGTTTTCCATTTAGTTCGTCAGTGGGAAAAAAAGGTAGTCAACGAACATTGTTTTCATAGTATTACTAGTATTAGTTGAGGAAATCAACACTGGCCAGGAGCCAGATCTCTCTCTCTCGCTCTCTCTCTGTCCATTTCTGTCCCTTCTCTGAACAGGCCGGCCTTTGTGTTGCAATGGTGGTGGGTTCTGGCCCGGCCCCGCACATCTTTAGCCAGCCGATGTGTACCTTGGCCCTGGCCGCACAACCTGGCTTTACTCTCCCTGAGCCTCTCTCCCTGGGTCACCACCACAGACAATGGCTACTTCTGTCTGCAGGAATACACAGAGAGGGATGGAAGAGAGGCCTGGAAGAGAAAACAGGGGATCCCTTTTTCCATCCATCCACTTCTCTTTCGTCTTTCTCATTCAGTGCAAACACAAACAAATGTCACTGTCCCATGTATACGTCTCGTGAATAACGGTAATTATTCACAATTTTCAAGTGTTATATTTTGTACAATCTGGGAACGGCAAAAAATATGAAAACAGCGCACAGCGTTCATTTCCATTTAAATTGGCCTCTGGGGGCACCGTTTGTCCCGCCCTCCTCTTCCGGGGCGCCCTTCTAGTAGGGCGCCTATGTTTTCATTCCCACTAACAACAATGTGTACACGTTCTGAATGCCCCTGCAGACAGATTCAGTAACGCAGCTTTGAATTTGTTCTTGAGAGATTTTGTAAGGCAAACATAGCAAACGTAAGTACCGTAAGCACTCCATTTCCACACAGAGAACGGAATGTTGATTTAACTCTTAAAGTTTGCGACGGGTGGATCGATATTCCGGAGGTAAAAGAACAAGCTTTGGAAGCATACACTTCAAATGTTAACCCTGTAAGACCCTGATATATTTCTACTTTCTACTAGATTTCAACCTTACTACTAGGACTTATCATGGAAATTATGTAAAAAAAAATAAAATAATAATGTTATGCTCATTTATAATAATAATAATAATAATAAATTAAAAATTTACATTTGGGGGGTATCTTTCACAATAATAAATAAAACATGTTCTAGACATTCTAATGATCACAAAAAAAACAGTCCAGTCCAGAGATGATTAATTTGTGCGAATTTCAGCCTCTGTGGGGGGTATTTATATGCAAATATCATGACCAATGGCATTGCAATTGCAACGAACATCAATGATGACGTTTAGGTGAAAAAAAGAACAGAAAATAAATTAATTAAAGAAGTATTATTGCAGCAAGATCCTGTTTACCAGACAGTGCAGAGAATATGAATGCATTCAATACATTTTCAGAGTTAAATTAAGTGTGGAGTGAGCAGGGGTATGAAAGGGTAGGAGTTTAAAGTGTGGAGTGAGCAGGGGTATGAAAGGGTAGCGCCCGCAGCACGATTCCCAGACTGCAGAAGGGCATTCTTATTCTAAAAACATTTATTCTCCTCAACAACCCTGACCCACCCCCCCTCCCGTCTTTCTCTCTGTATCCTAAAGAGACCCCCTCCCTCCACACTTGGTGCTCTCCAGGAAAGAGGAGGAAAGTTGCAGATAGACGTCACAGGGGGGAGAAATTCTCTCACTTCTATACCCTGGGCTGAGTAAAAAATGCATGAGACCCAAAATGTGAACGAACGGGTCTCAGTGGGAGAGTGAGGCAGTGGGTCTTACACTGCTGAATTTTCAATGTCTAGATAAAAGAAAAATTATTAAATAAGGCCTTCCTCACCAGACTGTCAGAAGACTGGGAATCTGCACTACTCTACAACCAAGAACACATGATGCCCAAGGGGGAAATGGGCTAGTTTTAGTATAGCCAGTTTTCAGTATATGTAGAGACACGAACAGAATTTGAATGTACGTATATACAAAGTATGCACCGTGATAAGTGTAATTTGTAACCACCTGGATGTGTGAACCCTGATCTCCCACGCAGTGGGAAGCCAAAATATCTACCACTCAACCAATGGGGAATCTTCCCCTGGCTAAGGAAGCTAATTGGACTTGTTGGCTATAGGCAGGGCTAACTGGGCTACATAAACACCATATATACGGATTAGGGGTGAAGCAGTTAATCAAACGTACTATTTGATTTAATTGATTATAAAATAAAATAAAACTATCAATACAATAATTTTAGTTTTTTCCTTGTGGTTAATTAAGACAAAGTATAAAATTGTATTACGTGTTTAAACAGACTCATTTATTTACTGTAGTTAAAAATAGATTGTATGTGTGAACCATTCGAATAATCTATTTTTTACCATGTCCATAAGTGGGGATACTAGCCTGGCTAATAAGCCAGACTAATATCACACTGGCAGGCAATTATTTTTTGCCAACAGCTGATTCGATCTGGCTTATTAGCCAGGCTAAACCAAAACCACTAGAGACAACTATAGGTGTATTTATTTCAACATAATATAGCCTATAACGTCACGTCAAACTTCCCTCATAGACATTCGTTGTAGCACTTTTCCTGATGGTCCAGTTGATGCCACTGTGGGTGTGTGTCTGTGTGAGACTGTTCAAGGCTAATATGGGAGTCTCTCCCTGTGCCTCTATCTCCAGGTGCGTGCAGATGGACATTGACAGCCATCTGGCCCAGTGTCTGTCAGAGATGACCATGGACATGACCTGGTGAGGGAGAATACGTGGGCTGTCACCCAGGGGAGAAGTAACCCCTGTGTCCTACACCCAGCGGTGACCGTCCATGCATGGCCAGAGAGAGAGCTCACAACATGGAAGTGTTGGGGGGTACTGTGTTTTTTATCTTTTTTAGCTTTGCTAACCGCAGGCCGTGGTGGAAAAAAGTACAAGCAAATGTTTTGCTTGGGTAAAAGCCTCAATACTGGAATATGGAACTACTCTGTTACAAGTAAAAGTCCGGAATTCAAAGTGTACTCGAGTGAAAGTACAAATAGTATTGTCATCAAAATGTACACCAAAAGTATAAAAAACATTTGAAAATAGCCCAATCTACAAGCATTGTGAGCTTGTAGATTGGCTATTTTCAAATGGCCAAAATGTATATAGGGCTGTAGTGGTTAGTGGAAATTGGAAATACTCAAGTAAAGTACACATGTTAAGTATACAGTAGTGCTTAAAGGTATATTCAGTGATTTCACTTAATTCAAATATCAATTATTTTTTTGTTTTGTTGTGATAATCCTCCCTACTATAGAGTGTGCTGACCATATAAGGAGTTCCTCCCTGTCCCCAGTTAACCCCTGGGGGTCAAAAAACCTTAGGTTTCGTTTTTGACTCTCTATCCTGATTGGACGAAAGGCTGGGTCCCACAGCCAAAAACAAAACCTAAGGTTTTTTGAGTGAAATCACTGAATATACCTTTAAGTAAATGTACTTAGTTTCTTTCCACCACTGGCTAACCGGTTATGCTAGCTTCGTCAAACATACATGTCTAATGCTCTATCTGGAGTGGCTTTCCAATGACTGGACTTCCTCTGGACTTCTGTGATCCAGCTCCTTTTGAGCAGGGCGGCAGTGCCCCTCGTCAACCTACAGTTTAGGACCACTTCACCACTTTTCAACCTACCTTCGTATAATTGCTGTGTCTCATGGAAGGGCTGTGGGCAGTTCAGAAACCCGTCCACCAGTGATATCGATGGGGAATCCAAGCTGATAGAAACTGTAGACTTTCTCTTCCTGAAAAGTTGCAATGCGATAATTATAATGGAAGCCATCGTTCTGCGATGATGTCACTGGTGGTTTCTGAACTGCCTACAATAACTATAAGACACACTAAGTAGGAAAGAAAAGTGCTATTTTATCATGAAGTGATAAAACATTGTTGTACAGAGAATGTTGTGTTAATTGTTTAAATATCTTTGCAGATAATGACATGGGCAATACAGGCCAGGGAGGCAGGTTGAAAGTGGATAAATGAAACTTGACTCATTCTGGTTGAAAATATACAGTCATATCAACACCAGAATGCATTCACAACACAGAGCAGAACACATGTGGTTTAAAAGTGCACTAAGTTATATTTCCTTTTGTAAAAAATATAGCTCTATATTCTGTTAGTAATCATAGAGTTTTCAGCAACAGGGGTGTCCCCTCTCTAGTTCTTTTGTAAACAGAAATACATTTTCAGGTTGGGATGCTAATTTCATCCAATCAGGAAAGAGAGTAGACCTCATAAAGGATACAGGATAAAACAAGTGGAATTGGAACAAATGAATGATCAGACAAAATTGGAACTGGAGCACTCGCTGATGTGGCGTTCTCACTCCTGGATGAAATCTGTACCCATCTGAAAATGTATTTTATGTTTACTAAAAAGCTGGAGAGGTGGAGAGGCCTCTGTTACTGAACAAACACTAATGGTTGCAAAGTGTTATAATAGAGATTCACATTTCTAACAAATCACATCAAAACATCACCTAAATATGACATGTTGTATACATTTTTTTTATAGGAGATAGAGAAAATAATCTGTACATTTTCCACGTTCCTGCATTCTATAAGCTAGATGGAATTGATTTGAGATGATCTCAAGGGGCTACAAAATGAAGCTAAAGTCTACACAATGTGGAATGTGTCTACTTGTGAGACCCACTGAATTCTCTTGTTGTAAATATGTAATTTCTATCCATTTGGAGAAAACATTTTAATTCTCCTCATGTAAATACACAGGGAGTGGGGTTAAATCAGCGTTTGCAAATGTATTTCTTCTCGTTATTTCTGTGTTGAATCATTAATTAATTATCGGAGATCTAATGCTCCAGATTTCCTAGTTTGTTGCAAAGCCAATTCCCAGATGTAAAAAGCAGACTAATATTTAGCATTTATTTATTTCTTTGCCACCGCCTGCAGAGAGAGAAGAAAAAAGCATGACTCTGTTCACGGAAAACCAGTATCATTTTTAATAATTACAGATATGTACAAAGATGCGTTAAAGCAGAATTAAGCACATCCAACCAGCAAATGTTAAAACAAAATAAATCATGGACTGAGTAATTATTATTATTTTTTTTAAATAAAGGTTCTTTCTTCCTCATTTTGAATGGCCTTCATTGTAGTGTATTACGATTTCAAGGACTCCCAGCTCTTCCTTTGGTCCCTCAAGAAAAGAATGTCACAAATGTATGTCCTGGCGTACAAAAAGACTTCACAAGTCATAAAACTAAAATGTTGGCATTCATGAAATGCAGCAAATTAGACGGCATTGGTAAAAGGTGGGGACTCCCCCTTAATATTGAAATGATTTTCCAGCTGTGTGCGCATACGTGCGTGTGTTCTCTCATGGATATGACTAATTACTGACTACACAACTGCCTTGTATTATCTCTCCTCTCTCTTCTTTTCATATCTTAGCCATCCATCCCTAGTTTCTCTTCCTTGCTTATAGTGGCCCTCCAGCTAACGAGACCCTTTGACTCGAGACCGTCTAATTAATCCTATTATGCCGTTATCAAATGAGCACGGGTCAGATTTGATCAAATAATCCCTGCTCCGAAAGGGGTCTCCTCAATTTCTTCGAGGAAGTGCACAAATTTTGGGAGTCTAGAAAAGATCACATGTTTTGCCCAGGGAACGGTCTGAGGCAGATTGTTATTTCTGTTCATGGGGAAAAACTGTTTTATCAGTGCGCTTATTTCAAAGATAACTTTGCAGCTGTGCATGCTTTGTACCAGATTTCATCATAAAGCCCTTCCTTAAGCCATTACAGGGTTCCGTGTGCATATAAAACACCGAACCAATGGCTTCTGAGGGACGCAGCCTGCTGTAGTCATTTGAATGCCAGTGCATCTCGGCCTGGGATGTGTATTTTGAAGAGTTTTGTTCAGAGACCCAGCAGCACACACCTTTTATCATAATGCTGTCTCACATAACACTCACCCTACTGGATGGTCACCATGATGGTACCACCAGTTCCAGACAATGTCTGTTTTGGTTAGTTGAATCACTTAAGCTCTATGGTGTTTCGTGGGCAGACCACGAAACACCTGGCGCCGTGACCTGGATGCAGATGTGAAGAGATCTGGCCACACATGGGGACAGCTGGAGAAAATGGCCCAGGACAGGGGTGTCTGGAGAGCTCTTGTTCGTGGCCTATGCCCAAAGTTGGGCTATTGGCGTAAGTAACCTATTGTATACATTTTAAGATGGCGTCACAAGGGCGGAAATAGCATTTTCCTTTTCTTTTTTAAACATGTTTGCCTGTCTCCAAAATGGGGACGCAAGGATTAATGTGGTTAAACGACACTTGTTCATTGAAAAACGAGTCGGTACCAAACGAAAAAAAGACTGATTATGTAATTATACTCTTTTGTGATTCTTCATCGATGTGTTAAAAGTTGTAAGATCCTGTAATGTTTCTGCCAGCACTGTGGCAGAACCCACTATGATCCATAACTATCATTCCATTAATACAATTTGTATGGCATAGTCTAAACATGTTTCCAGTTGGTGTTCACCAACTGTTCCCACCAGTAAAGACATTTGATTTGATTTTAAAAAGAGATAAGTGCAATCAGACACATGGTTAATAGGTGGATCTTTGAGGCACTTCTTAAATAAAAAGCTGTCTCCCAGTGAGTGTTTTTTCCCATTGCACATGAAAACCAACCGCTGGGGAATAAAAAAAAAAGAAAGAAAGTCCATGGTCATGGATGAAAATGTGCCACTTGCATCAATAAAAAGGCATCGTCAATTTTGGATTTGCTACCTACATTATAATACACAATAATAACTTACCACTTATTTTTCCTTTGTCATTTTACATTCTCGTTTCACTAGATGTGCGACCCCCCTCCTAGTTAGGGAAAAAAAACAAGATTGGCAAAAAGTGCACATACATTTAGAGAGTAGAACTGTCATATTCATCCAGGGATGCGAGGAGGGTTCGAACCTGTTTATGATGGCACACTGAATGAAGTAGCTCTCTGTTCAGACTGCAAAGCCAGACGTGCGTCGACACAAAGATGGAAATTCAGGGGGGGGGGGGGGGGGGGGAAGAGTCAAAAGGGAGGAAGACAAAAAAAAGACAAAAAAGGGGAAGACAACATAACTCCGTTTTGGGGAATGTTCATGTGTAGTCCAGTGTCTTTATTTTATTTTCCCCCCCCCCACCGAAAACGAGCTTGGTGGTACCCCCACCAGAATAATGCAGATCCACAGCGAAACAAGTTCTTTATACTTGCATTTTTGCCCTCAAGTCTTGCTCACAGGTCACAAGGACTTAAAAGTCCTCCCTGTTGGCCTGTCCCTCCTCTTCCTCCTCCACTTTAGAGAGTTGGCTAGCTAGTCAGTTTTGGCTGAGACGGCAGCTTGGACAGACAGTAGGTGGGCGAAAAAGAGGAAGCGAGTCTCTCTCCCTCATACAGACTCCTCTGTGGATAGCAGCAGGGGGTTGATGTATTCAAATCCCTCGAACTCCGACTGGTCTATTCTCTTGATGACGTCCCTGAAGAGAGAGGAGATGGGAGTCATTCCAACACGAAAGATTCAGAGCAAAAAAAAGAGCCCAGAGCATTCTGCAGTTAGTCAGAACCTAGATACGAGGGTGGATTCATTGTGGGCCTGCAGTGCAGTAGGTTTTTGCCTGATTTTAACCACTTAGAGCACAATGCCACTTTGGTAGAGGTTTGGGTTGTGTGGTTACCTCGCCATGATGTTTGTAATAATTTTAGCGAGCCACCTTCAATAGTTGCTCCATGGATTAGAAATTGATTCAATTCATTATTAATCCAAAACAATCTCTCTGTATCTGTGTGTGTGTGTGTGTGTGTGTGTGTGTGTGTGTGTGTGTGTGTGTGTGTGCCAAAAAAAGCAGCTAAACGGCTTGAAAAAGTCTGTGCAATCTCTTCTACTATCGGTAGCCGCCAAATATGGCGAAGACGCGGTTACTTGTACCCCTGAAGGGTGTGTGGGTATTTGTCCGGGATTTGCTGATTGCATTCTGTACAGCACCTTGTAAATATTTGTGTCCTTGTATTGTATCTCTGAAGCCTAACACACACCGGGTGCGCAGCGAAAATAGAACTGGTTTCTATCGGAGCGTCAGGCGAGGCGTCAGCGCGCGTCAGACGCCACCGGTGTGGGATAGGTTCATTGAAAATAACGGAGGTGGCTGTTTTGACGCAGACGGTGTGTGAAGCCCTTTATGGTATAAATACATGGTGTGTGTGTGTGTGTGTGTGTGCGTGTGCGCGTAACTGGATTTGTTAAAATCATAAAATCACCCTGAAGAATGCAGCTTGTCTGTCCAAACTGTCAGTCTTGTCTCACTGTCCACATTAAAACATTTGGCATTGGTAGCTACGAGAGTGCAGCTATAATTATTTTTGTGTGTTTATCCCATTGACTGGAACCTCAAGGATCAGTGTGCTGTGCACCCTTTGGTAACCGAAAATGGTGAAATCAACAGGAAGTTAGACATTTGCATAAAACAATAACAATAAACCAACAACACAGAGCGTTTGACATCGACAGAATCTACTTCGTTTGCGTACTTTTGTGTGCTAAAAGAGAGACTTTGAGACCTGTTTCACAATGTAAGTCAACGAGGAGAATATTTTGGATAACTTTTCTAAATATCGGAGCCACTACTGAAGGTACTGTAGCTTGCCAATCTTTGGAGTTACATCATAGCAAGGTACTGGAACTACACCACCCAGACCTCTACCACTGTCATTGTTACTGGAACTACACCACCCAAACCTCTACCACTGTCATTGTTACTGGAACTACACCACCCAGACCTCTACCACTGTCATTGTTACTGGAACTACACCACCCAGACCTCTACCACTGTCATTGTTACTGGAACTACACCACCCAGACCTCTACCACTGTCATTGTTACTGGAACTACACCACCCAAACCTCTACCACTGTCATTGTTACTGGAACTACACCACCCAAACCTCTACCACTGTCATTGTAACTGGAACTACACCACCCAGACCTCTACCACTGTCATTGTTACTGGAACTACACCACCCAGACCTCTACCACTGTCATTGTTACTGGAACTACACCACCCAAACCTCTACCACTGTCATTGTTACTGGAACTACACCACCCAAACCTCTAACACTGTCATTGTTACTGGAACTACACCACCCAAACCTCTACCACTGTCATTGTCCATTAACCATTTAAACCCTACTTGGTCTATACCACTGTTTCCCAAACACGACTTGAGGAAAAATCCCATTTCATTTTCCTACATTTAAAATTAAATTTCGATATATTTCAACAACAAAAATTGAAATTAAAATATATATAATTTTATAAGTGTTAAAACAAATAAAAAAAATTAAGAGATTCCATGAATAAAATAATAATTAATAAGTAGTGAAAATAGCCGATCTACAAACTCACAACATGTTGTGTTTTAACACGTTGTGAGGTTTTAGATTTGCTATTTTCGGCAGATGTTCTCCCCCCAGAGTAGAATACTACGGTTCATGCGGTTGAAACCCTATTTTATACGTCGTTATACGACGGTGTCACGTGGTGAAAATAGTTGATCTGCAAGCATCGTGTCACATTATAGATGTGGTTAAAGCCATTTGGTAGCAAGCTGCTTCGAATTACACATGTACAACATGTCTTGGGACCAGTCAACATTATGATGAGTGTCATCTACTGCACTAGCTAGGATAGTATTCTTGCATTTGTAAATGGTATTGTCATAAATTATTTTGCATAATTTGAAAAGAGGACAGCGTATTTAATTGCATAAACCCACTGCAAAACCATAAGTGCATTTCAATAAGTTTCTTCTGTACCCATGAATCATCCTATCTGGGATTGAATTCATTCTGATAATTAGCCCTTCACTAAATCGCACCCCAAAAAGCGATTGTCCAATGCCAATCCAAATAGTTTAGCAACGGTTGCTATGCAGGTCAAGCTTTCTTCGCTGCTAACGTGCCTATAGTTTCCAGCAACGACTCGTCATAGATCTCTGATCTCCGCCCCTAGCCGTGTTGTGGGGCAAACTGAACCAGAGCTGAACTGTGTGAATGACAATTCACACGCTTTGCATTTGTAAAATTACTCATTTGCCGAAACGGAAAACGAATGGAAAGACGAGGCTTACGCTCAACATATGTAGGCCTACAGCTATTAGGAAGAGAGCTTTATCTCTGCAAAATCGGGGATATTATGAACACATCTTTCCAGAATGGAAAGATGATTTTGACAGCTACTGCCCCACTTTCAAGGCTACAACAACTGATACCTTATTGAAGAAACAAACATGTAATTGCTTAGCGAAACATCTGCTGGTGGGTGCTCAAATGTTGACAATGTAGGCTACAGTATTGTATTTGATTGCCTATTTGCCTATGATAACACATGGTAGGCTATGATTCAAGAACACTTACACTTATTAATCTCCACGTTAACTCTGTTCATTGCAAATAGCTGATCTGCAGCTCACCAGGGTATAGATTGGCTATTTTAATGACCTACTTTTACGTCTTTTGCAGAGCAGTGACATTTTGGCTATTATCTGGGTGTTCATTTAAACGAATGAATACATTAATCAAGAACACTAACAAGATATAATACAATGTTGTTTTTAAAGTTAAATCTGTTCATTGAAAATGGCTGATCTGCAAGCTCACTACTGTAGAATAGATGGATTACAATTATACTAACTAGCCCTTACCCGTTGTGAGATATGGCCGCTGGGGGTACTGCACCCTGGGTGCGTTTTCGCATTTATTTTATTCACTAATAAATTCATTATTAATGTATAATTTGTTAAATTGGAAAAAGGTCTTCGTTATAAGACCTCCATATTATTATGGTCAATGCCTGAGCGTTTGGTCTAGGCGGTGAGGAGATACGGCGGTGTTTCTGACAGACAGACACACATTCAGACATTGACTAAATTATAGTATGATAATGATATGATGATGATAGTGATATATAAATATATAAATAAAATCATGACATGACCAGCTAGACACCCAATTAAAATAGAAAACTCATTGATTATATGAATGTGTATGTGGCTTAATTAAATGACCAGTGCTTGGCTGTTATGCATCCATGGTTCTGTGCGCCGTCAGTGCACATTTGCTTGATACTCGATTGTTTGATACAAAACACAGTCGGTGCTATTCCTAAACGTAACCTGAATAAACTATGCCTAAACGGTCAAATATAACCTTATTCCTAACCTTCAGTCAGTAAAACGGTGCTAAAACCTAACCTTAATCCTAAACTTAACCCCAGTGAAACTATGTCTAACCCTAAACTTATTTCTAATCTTAACGTAACGTAATTTGTATTGTTGACCTATTTCTAAAATATTAGCGCAACTTTCGTTCAACTTTGACCCCTCTATCACATGGAACAATTTTTTGGGCGTAGTGATATGGACACAAAAAACATAGTTCCGTGTGATAGAGGGGTAAAAAATGAACGAAATTGGCACTAATATTTTAGAAATAGGTCAACAATACAAATTACGTTAGTTTTGTGGATTAATTTACTTTTAATGCGTGGCCCCCTGTGCCCCCCCACAAAATGACCAGAGCAGAACTCCCACCACGGGACTCGGGCAATCAATTAATACAGTTGCAACCACTATATTAATGGCAAGTATTTCATACAGCTTGAGTTCAAAACATCTGAACTATCCCTTTAAGGCAAGCATTCCGGATACCATTCCTATCACCCACAACAACCCACCCGACTGGCTGATAAAAGCAGCAGCATTACTCACAACGCAGGCGGTGTACGCAGTACTGGATGTGGGTGCATATATAACCTCCTCAATCACCACTAACGTTACAGACGTAGGGACTCTCTGTAACAGGCAGTATTGGATGTGGGTGCAGGGGGGTGAGATATATAACCTCCTCAATCACCACTAACGTTAAAGACGTATAGGGACTCTCTGTAACAGGTCACAGAGAAAGGGGCACAGAGAGACGGGCATCAAAGCTCGTGGCTTATTTCTAACCTATAATGTTTTTAGATGCATATTTTGCCGCGATGATTACGTTTAAAACGAGTAATACACTGTCTGGATGTCATCTTGAATGAGATTAAAAACGGAGTAGTTCTGTAATCAACATAAATTGTGTTTGGACCGATGTGCAGCAATGGGAATGAAACAGGTCAATGTAATCAAGATTCATTTTTATTCATGCAGGACTCGACATGCACGTCATCACGCGTCACGTTTTCGTTCAAAGGAAGTAATTTAATTGATTTGTATGGACTCTTTTTCCCCACAAAAATGGAAATGGCCCCATTGTTTTGGCATCCATTGTTAGATATGCCCATATGATGACCTATATGATGACATTTTTAATTTCACTAGGTCTTTAATAGCAATCAGAAAACCCCTTCCACCAGCAGAGCTATCATGAGTGGCAGAGTCAAAAGAAATGCTGCCCCCTCCCAGCGTCGTCCATGCCAGTTGGGTTGCAAAATAGCAGTGGTGGTATAGTACAAGTATATTTACTTAAGTACTGTACTTGAGTACAATTTCGATAAACTTTGTACTGTATATCAGCTTTTCAGCACTTTTACTTCTACTCCATTACATTTCGGCGGGAAATATTTTGTACTTTTACTCCACTACATGCATTTCAAAACTTTAGTTAATACAAGTTACTTTGTAGATTTAATATTACAAAACACACAATAACCCCTATATACAGTACATTTCGGCCATTTGAAAATAGCCAAGCTTACAATGCGTCGTGATGCATTGTAGATCGACTACAATGCATGCAAAAACAAGGGTTTTTTATACATTTTAAATGAGACATTCTGCACAATGAGTACCGTACATTTAACTTTTGGTACTTTTAGTACATTTTGAAAACTTATTTTACTTGTAACAGAGTAGTTCTACATTGCAGTATTGACACTTTTACTTAAGAGAATGTGAGTATAGTTTTTCCACCACTGGCAAAACAGGTCGTTTCCTCATGAGTGAGTGTTATGGTGGTGAGGGGGAGGTGAGGAGCTGCACACCATGCAGGCCTCTTGCTGGGGGAGAGAGAGGGGAGAGGCTTTCTCCCGTAGAAGGCTTTGAGGTTAAACAACGTGTGCGTTCGGTTCCACTTCCCCTGGTGGACCAAGTGGGCGGGGGTTTCTGGCTCGGGCGTTTGTTTGAAATGGCGATGGAGAGAAACGTCCTTTCCTCTACACATCTAGTCTTTATAGGAATTATTATACTCACTCTAAAGCCTCGCTTTTGTTATCCTCTGTCGTGCAATAGTGCAGAACTTCGAAAATGCCAGGGGGGTTTTTCTACAAACAAGCTAACGACGACGCATCGCAAGCTTTAAAATCTGTTCGTTTGAGGGACGCCGTTGTGCAACGCCATGTAGATTAGGTTTAGGAGTGAGTCATGTAGATTAGGTTTAGGAGTGATTCATGTAGATTAGGTTTAGGAGTGAGTCATGTAGATTAGGTTTAGGAGTGAGTCATGTAGATTAGGTTTAGGAGTGAGTCGTGTAGATTAGGTTTAGGAGTGAGTCATGTAGATTAGGTTTAGGAGTGAGTTCAACGTCATGTAGATTAGGTTTAGGAGTGAGTCATGTAGATTAGGTTTAGGAGTGAGTCATGTAGATTATGTTTAGGAGTGAGTCATGTAGATTAGGTTTAGGAGTGAGTCATGTAGATTAGGTTTAGGAGTGAGTCATGTAGATTAGGTTTAGGAGTGAGTAACGTCATGTAGATTAGGTTTAGGAGTGAGTAACGTCATGTAGATTAGGTTTAGGAGTGAGTAACGTCATGTAGATTAGGTTTAGGAGTGAGTTCATGTAGATTAGGTTTAGGAGTGAGTTCATGTAGATTAGGTTTAGGAGTGAGTTCATATAGATTAGGTTTAGGAGTGAGTCATGTAGATTAGGTTTAGGAGTGAGTTCAACGTCATGTAGATTAGGTTTAGGAGTGAGTCATGTAGATTAGGTTTAGGAGTGAGTCATGTAGATTAGGTTTAGGAGTGAGTCATGTAGATTAGGTTTAGGAGTGAGTAATGTCATGTAGATTAGGTTTAGGAGTGAGTAACGTCATGTAGATTAGGTTTAGGAGTGAGTAACGTCATGTAGATTAGGTTTAGGAGTGAGTAACGTCATGTAGATTAGGTTTAGGAGTGAGTTCATGTAGATTAGGTTTAGGAGTGAGTTCATGTAGATTAGGTTTAGGAGTGAGTTCATATAGATTAGGTTTAGGAGTGAGTTCATGTAGATTAGGTTTAGGAGTGAGTTCATGTAGATTAGGTTTAGGAGTGAGTTCATATAGATTAGGTTTAGGAGTGAGTTCTTGTAGATTAGGTTTAGGAGTGAGTTCATATAGATTAGGTTTAGGAGTGAGTTCATGTAGATTAGGTTTAGGAGTGAGTTCATGTAGATTAGGTTTAGGAGTGAGTTCATATAGATTAGGTTTAGGAGTGAGTTCTTGTAGATTAGGTTTAGGAGTGAGTTCATATAGATTAGGTTTAGGAGTGAGTTCATGTAGATTAGGTTTAGGAGTGAGTTCTTGTAGATTAGGTTTAGGAGTGAGTTCATGTAGATTAGGTTTAGGAGTGAGTTCATATAGATTAGGTTTAGGAGTGAGTTCTTGTAGATTAGGTTTAGGAGTGAGTTCTTGTAGATTAGGTTTAGGAGTGAGTTCATATAGATTAGGTTTAGGAGTGAGTTCTTGTAGATTAGGTTTAGGAGTGAGTTCTTGTAGATTAGGTTTAGGAGTGAGTTCTTGTAGATTAGGTTTAGGAGTGAGTTCTCGTGTGAAAATTGGGGGTATGTGTGTCGGCGGGAGGAGAGCAAGTAGAGCGACCGCAGAAAGGGAAACGAGAGAGAGAGACAGAGAGAGAGCGAGGGGAAGGTTTGGGAGTTGACCAAAACAAACAGTGTGCTCACTAGCGCAAATGTTGCCATTTTTTCCACTTTCTTTCCCCCCGAAGAGGCTTAAAAGCATTACCAGATGCTCACTGGAGGACGAGGGGAAAAGTGGGAATATAGCGAGAGAACGCGAGCAGGGTATAGACGAGATGAAGACATTCGGGCCGTTTAAAGAGAGGAAGGAAGCAGCCATTTGTTCAGGGCTCGGGCTGTGTTAATTTCTTAATACCTTTTTGCTGTGCAAAAACATGCTAATTCATGCTATTGACTGGCCAAGAAAATCACCCAAGCAGATTTGTATGTTACTTTAATTATGTTTATTATATACAGAAAATAGCAGATCTACAAGCTCTAAACTAGAGCTGCTTGCAGAGGCTTCTATTTGTGGTGTACGATATCATCATACGCTGTAGTATAAATCGTGAAGTTTTCTAAAGCGTATAGTCCGTGATTCTGATTGGCTGGTTTCCGTTTAGTAGAAATGATAAAAGACACTCACTCACTGTACGACCCTCAGCCATTATAAAATACTCGGTAAACTGCGACCTCCAGTGGCTTTATTGATCAACAGGTTCACTGAAGAAAAGTAAATCAATTCCGTCCCTCGGCAAAACGGTACGTGCGAGTGGCTGTAATTGCCACGGTAACTCGGGAGAGGATGAATGCCATCGATGCAGGCACCAGTGTCTCCTTGCCCGCGTGCTGGCAGAGGCTGCCGTTTCATAACACTGATGAAGTCAGGGGAGCTGGCACAGGCCAAGTAAAGCCTCTCTCTCCTGAAGCACCCCCACACACCCCCATCTTGCTATGTTGGCACAGGGCCCCCAGCAAGCCTTGGTTTTTAATGCCATGAGTAAATCTCTTAACATGGAGGGGCTTTACCCTTCTCTCTCTCTCTTCTCTGCACGTCTCTCACTTTTTCTTTTTTCGTCTGCCAAACCTATCACGCGAGCAAGGCGAGGGCGGGGGTTGTGGGCTGAGGTGCTTTTTGCGTCCGCCTCCCCCACACCACCCCCCATCTCTCCTAGCTGGATGGAGAGGGCGACGTCACCACTTGTCCTTTGCTGACAGAGAGAGGAGAAAGGGATGCAGAGAGAGAGAAAGTATAACAGAAAGGAGGGGGGTTTGTGTCTCCTCTATGATGTGCGGCGGCATTTCATGCCAGCTTGGTATCTCCACTATTGATTTGGCAGAGAGCACCCTCACACACACATACTGTACACATACACGGTTACACCCACCCACAACAGTGCATCGCAGACTGTCATGGACATGGACTGCTGTCATCAAATTCCTGACGCAAATTATCTGCCTTGCCTCTCAGCTCCTTAATGAGCTGGGAGGCGCGCCCAACGCCAGCCTGAAGCTCGGAGATGGGTGCCTAGGAATGTGCCAGCAGGGCCTCTTCCTACTGAGGCACAGACCGGGGGGGGGGGGGTGGTGTCTGTCACAGGTACAGGGGGATGATGGGCATTTAATAGGGTTCATATTAACACTCTCTGCTCCCGGGGCTCCTTGGCGAGATGCCACCTCACAAGGTTGTACAGTAGCTGTCGCTCATACGCGTTCAAAGCGCATCGCGTGGGCAGAGCGGCAGTGCCTCTGCTGACCCCCCCCCCCCCCACATCTCCTATACCTACAGCAGTGGTTCTCATGCACAGTGGGGTCCAGGGATCTTATGCCTTGAACGTTTCTGGTGGGTCCCCACCCAGCAAAACCCCATTTTATACTTAAAAAGATGGAGTGCCATATTTTTGTAGGCTACTTTTTCTGTATTGTTTGTGTCCATGGAGTTAACATTACTCTAATGGACACCCAGGTGTGGTTAGAAATTTTAATATTCAAATATGTCTTCCCTGTGTATTTTTGGTTTCTCTCAGCTTCAGTTCAAGTGGATCACCAGGCAAACTTAACCCTTAGAGAAGGAACCATGTATTGTACCGTGGCTTTATAGGCCAAATCATAACATGATCTCTACAAAAAGATGCTTGTATAATTACTAGGAGTCAGACCACGATACAATAATATGGCGACGCGAGAATGACACACCAATGTGGCTAGCTGCCCAGCCTTTAGCCAGCCAGGCCATGGTGCTGGCTAGTGGCTGGGCCACAAGCCTGGTGGCTAGCCAGCAGTTAGTAACTACCGTTTCGGTGGTCACCTTATCGCCTAAAAATGGAGTATGAATAGGCCTTTAGCGTTTTAAATATTGGACTTTAAATGTATGGATTGCCGCTGTAACACAGCATGCATCTTAACCTATATAACGATAACACAAATCCACATAATTTCACTGATGGTATTTTCCTATGCACGAGAAGTGTCACAAGAAACTCAGTTAAACTGTTGTTATATTAGCCACATTTTAGGATTAGGAACACTATATGTATTGAAAATCCTGTTGCTGCCGTTAGTGATAAAGCTCAACAGGGATGTTTTTATTTCATTTCAAACCATCTCAGAAGCTATCTCGCGACCGAGTGCCGGGGGGAGCATTTAAATCTCAACAGCCTGGTGGTCGGACGGAGGGGAAGGTTGGTCTTCATAAAAAAAAAACCTTTATCTGGAACAAACCAAAAACACTGGAGAGCCTGAAAAAAAATCAATCCAGCATGGATTTAAAATGCAAACGTCGTCCGACACAAGTCTAGTAATATCCGTTGGCACGGTGAAACAAAGCCTCATGGAATCCATTTTATGACGGCTCGGTGGGGGTGGGGGGGGGGGGTGTTTGTCGTGTGCTGGCTGCAGACCATCTGCAACAATGGAACCCACACATACGTCTGTGGTCATGCCAAAATATCTTCAAGCTCTATTCTTCTCCAAAGTTAATGTAAAACAAGGATGCCCATTGAATCCCTGTAGGCAACATGTCCACATTAATCAAAACACTGACCCCGGTGGATAATAAAGACGTCATTGTAGGGAGCTTCGAGGGGGTATTTTCTTCTTCATTGAATGCAGACATCTTTTTAGGGAGGGGGGGGGGGGGGGGGTTTGTTGTTGGCTAGTTGAGCCCTGCGATTCATTGGGGAGGGGGGGATGCAGCGAGTGATCTTTCACCATTTCACTAAGGGACTGCTTCACGGAGCCTGTACGCTCCCCTTTGAAGCAACGCCCTTCCATGCCGCAGACCCACAGTGGTGCCACGGATTCCCACGTGAGAGCTAGAGGTTTGAGCCCCCCGATGCTTAGTTGCGGCGGTTTCGCACGGCGGAAATAGATCACGACAGTTGTGAGCTTGTAGATCGGCTATTTTTGGTGAGCAACACTCACATTTGACGAAGTATATAAGCTAAGGCTTTACTGTTGACTACAGAGCTTCTGGTGGTGGTGGTGGGGAGGGGGGCGGGGTGATTAAGGCACTCGAGCTTCAGTATTAGTTTTTGAGGCACGACGGGAGAGGTTTTCTCATTCACTTCCACTGCAGCCCAGAGCCTTCCAGATGGACTGTGTGTGTGTGTGTGTGTGTGTGTGGGGATTCAAACTGGAAACCTCCCAATCGCTGGCCACTAACGCAACGATGATGATGACAACAACAACAACAGCAAAGTGAATTGAAAACACAAGTCAAACTCTAGGACGCGAGCTTGGAAGAATGCATGCAAAGGCATCGTCTTGTTAACATGTTTTCCAATCGAACACTGTTTCCCAAGCAGAGGGTCGCGAATAAATATGTACATATTTTTTCCCGGTTCCTATTTTTAAAAATGACCATTTAAAAAGATAAAAAAGAATTAATTAATTCATTCATGAATATTTTTTAAAACAGTATGTAAGCATAAACTTTTGTTTGTGCATGTACAGTATGTATTTACGTATGTGTGTGGAATGTGCGTGTGTGTGTGTGTGTGTGCGTGCGTGCGTGCGTGCATGCGTGCATGCATGCATGCGCGTGTGTGTGCGCGCGTTAAGCATACAGTCAAAAGACCTGTAGTGTCAATGGTTCATAAACCTGGTGGTCTGGGTAGTAAGTGGGTGCATGTGTTTAGTTAGATGGGTTTGTCTAACCAACGTACAGTATGCACCCCATATTAGGGGCAGCACTTAATACTTAATAACCTCATTTGCGAATCCCTTTACCACTGAAGCATTTCCAAGTGAGTCAAATCACAAAATACAGCTAAATTAGGACACTGCTCACACAAACACATACTATAGAAAACTAAATGGTGCATGTCTATTAGGTTTACCATGAGCTATTTGAACACTGACTGAGCCATCGCTTTCTTAATACTCCATAGCAAAATCTAAATCCTAACATCATAAAAGGCCTGTGTGGCCCAGTTTTCCCGAAAACATATCCGCGACAGAAATGTTTTGAAATGAAAATTGAACGGAGCTAGACTGCTCCTCCTGCCCTGGAGTGCGGCGCCCCCTAGGGGGCTTTCTCTCTCTCCTTGTTAAGTCTGCCTTTCAGGTCCTTTGATAATTTCAAAAGTTTGTGTAGTTTCCACTCGACTAATCTACCCATACATTATTCCCATTAGTACCGTTTTAATGACGGTGAGGCTTTTTGTCGAGTGGTACCACTCACTGCAAAATATAAGTATTCATTTGTCTCTTGAGCGTATGGAAATAAAAATGAACCATTGGAGAGTTACATTAACACAGAGGAGTGGAGAACAGCTACTACTTACTCATCGTCTGGTGTTAGCTGCACTGGTTCGTTGGTAAACTGGGTGTCAAAGTTTTCCAAGCCGTAATCGTCGGTAATCTGAGGTTTGAAGGGTGGGGTCACCAGTTTCTTTTCCAGCTGATTAAAACAAACAAACAACACATATCAGTATAATGGACAACAATCATAAACACCAACAGTATAGTTCATAAAACCATAATTTAGTTAAGGGCATACAAGTACATTTTGTACTTAAAATAGTGGCGAGTGAAAGATGACATGCACCATAACTCATAAACCAGACCCAAAAGGTTCTGATTTATCGCATTGTGCTGCTTTACATAATAACCATTAACCATTAAGACGCCCTGAGGGCGAGAAGCGACCCTAAAGGGCGAGGTCCTGTTGAAGCTACAGGTCTGGGAATGCCCATATATGGACCTCTTTTTTTTTAAACTTTTTCGGGCCAGGTAAAAATGTGTGCCAATTAGTAAGGCCAGGCGGGGCCTCGGGCCCAGTTAGTTAATTTCTAAGGAGAACTCTAGTTTTCGCTGGCTGCACTAATAACTTTGGGTCAGGCCCATCTAGAGTTTGAATGGACAGGTATCAGTCAAAAGGGAGACATCGAAGAGGAAGGATGGATGGGGAAGGATCAACATATGGAATCCATATATATCCATATATGGAGATCTAAGGGTTTGAGGTCAACTGTAGAGTTGCTGGCCGGCTCCATATATGCAGATATAGCTGATGATCCAGTTTTCTCCATGTAAGGTTATCCAGGGTTTAATGAGGTCAGTGTTGTGATATATATGGAGCGTGTCACAAAGCGTGACGGACTGACGACCATACATGGTGGTGTGACGTGTCACGAGGCGGGACGGACTGAGGTCCATATATGGTGGCGTGACGGACGGACGGACGGACGGATTGACTGAAAGGTTTTGCAGGTTTTCAGAGTAATCTAATTGTCCAGACACCCACATCAAAACAATACAGCACATTAACACCAAGACAATACAAAGACATGAGGTCCCCCCTGTGTACAGGACCATCCTATCTACTGGCGGAGCAGTTTGTTTAATGCCGTGATGGCTGAGGGAACAAAACTCCTACTAAAACGGACCTTTTTCCATGGCAAGGTTCTGTATCTTTGTCCAGATGGCATGAGGTTAAAAAAGCGATACAGCGGACGATCAGTGTAATTTGATATTGAAAGTGCTAGCCGCATGATGGCCTTACTGTTCATTTCAGAAAGTGTGGGTGTAAAGGAAGGCTTCCAAGATCATCGCTCAACTCAGTACAGGAGGAGAGAAAGCGAGGGTGGGGGAAGGTGCACGCCACACATCATGGGGAATTGAACCCATGGTATGGATAATACAGTCAATACATTAACCCACTGGTTCTTATGGGTCATGAAAATCCCATTTTCTTTTCCCACATTTAGAAAAATACATATATTTCAAAAGATGTATTTATTTATTTAATTTTATTAAAGATTTGAGTTAAAAATGTAATTTTTTGCACAAATTTCAACGATTTTCCAAAACATAGGAGATCTGGTATTTTTGAATAGCCAACGTCTAAAATAATAATAATAATTATTATTACTTACAGTATACCTTTTTATACTGAGCTTGTAGACTGATTGTTTTAGACTTCAGAGGAGTGGTTCCCAAACGTTTCCATGTCAAGGACCCCCAAAAAGATACTCATTAGCCCGCGGACCCCCATTTGAAAATATATGCCATGGGCCCCCCATACGGCTCTAGGGTCTGACGGCCCCCTATTTAATGGCATTTCTATCTCTGGGACCCCAATACATATTGTAAAATGATTATTGATGTAACTCTGTCTACAAATGGATAATAATTATCATTTATCATTTAGCTGGGGACCTCCTGGATCTCTCTCAAGGACCCCTAGGGGCCCCCGCCTCCCGGACCCCACTTTGGGAACCACTGCTTTAGAGAACTCATTTTTACACTGAGTCATGGGGCTCTGTGGGGCTCTGTGATTTCCGTTCTTTTGGTACCGATTTGTGATGAAGATAATTTTCCAGGATAATTTCCAGGCGAGCCACCCTGTGCGACGTATGTGTAAATACATTGTGACGTGCTGCAGAGCTATAATTCAGATGACACATGTGATGAAATGGCATGGTGTAAATGAAGAAGTGAAAGGGAGAGAGAGGAGGACACAATAGGGATTTGTGAGGCTCCCAAGAAATTGTGGGCAAGTGATTCAGCCGGGTGTTTTTTTTTCATGGTTTGTTTCCATGGTTTCAGGGTCGTTTTTGTTCCTTTAAAAAAAAAGACACAAAAAAAGATCACTGAGAAAAGAACAATGTCAGATGGACACAGAAATCAAAACCCACAGCCTTGCTCCTTATTTTGTTTAGATTTTTTTGTGGGTTTTACAGATTTATACCATAATCTCAAGTCATGGAAAGACGCCTTAGACTGAAATGCTCAAAGCTGCTTGTAGATCTGCTATTTTAACAAATGTTTGCCTAAGACATGGCCCAAAATGTGTGTGACCGTGTGTGTGTGTGTATTAACAAATGTTTGCCTAAGACATGGCCCACAATGTGTGTGTGTGTGGGTGTGTGTGTGTGTGTGTGTGTGTGTGTGTGTGCCTGCGTGTGTACGTACAAACATGTGTATGCTTCAGATTGAATTCCCTGCTAGTTTTAGTGGCAACTTCACATCATTAGCCCTATTGGTTTAACCCACTCTCTCTGTCTCTGCCCTTTTCTCCTCAATTGGGGCCTCTACTGCTCATCCCTTTCTCTCTCTCTCCCCCTCTCTGCTTCATTCTCAGCCATCCATCAAGGCTCCCCATCTCCGTCTCTCTCCATCATCTGAAACCCTTTGTCTCTCCTGTAGGAGATTCTTTCCTCCTTTCAACTGACTCGCTCCACCCGTTCTCCTCCATGGCTCTCTGGTTGCTCTGATCACTGGTGGAAGGTAACTAAGTACATTTACTCAAGTACTGTACTTAAGTACACTTTTGAGGTACTTTACTTGAGTATTTCCAGTACTTTTACACCACTACAATTATTTGAACACTTTAGTTACTAGTTACTTTGAAGATTTGGATTATTATTACAAAAAACATACATTAACAACTTCAACCCTATATACATTTCGGCCATTTGAAAAAAGCCGATCTACAAGCTCAAAATTGTGAGCTTGTAGATCGTCTATTTTCAAAAGATTTTGTACACATTTTGAACTTGTGAAATGGGACATTCTGCAATATGAGTACCTTTTTAGTGCATTTTGAAACCGATACTTTTGTACATTTACTCAAGTACATTTTGAATTCTGGACTTCTACTTGTAACGGTGTACATCTACAGTGCAGTATTGATACGTTTACTTATAAGTACAACATTTGAGTACTTTTTCCCCACCACTGTTCTGTGCGCTCCTTTCAACGGACTGGCTCCACCTGCCTTCCTCTCTGGTCTGCTCTGTGATGTGGTTGCAGGTTGGATGCTCTGTGTGGTGCTAATGATGCACACAGAGGGGGCCATGCAGGGCTGAGTCGCTGCTACACACCTTCTAACATACAAAGAAGTGGCCCCGAGGCCACGAGGCCACATGAAAGAGGAGCGCCATGACAGCCAAGGCTAGTAGGGGAGCTGATGGTCCTCAGATCACAGGACCAGAGAGAGAGTGTGTGTGTGAGTATATGCGACTATGCGTGCGTGTGTCTATAATGTGCGCTTAATCCAGAGGCGCGAGAGAGAGAGAGACGCCACTGGATTTGTTTGGACTGTGCGTGAGTCACAGCTCGCTGTGATCCGAGGCAGACGTCACAGCAATTATTACCCCAAACACTGGAGGCCTGATCATGAGCATGCGTCATCTCTCACACACACACACACACACACACACACACACACACACACACACACACACACACACACACACACACACACACACACACACACACACACACACACACACACACACACACACACACACACACACACACACACACACACAAGCAGTAACGGAGATTTTTGCAATTAAATTTCACGTCAATTAGTGGAAGGGTAGACCACTGCTGATGTGCTAGTTATATTATATTAACACTATAGAGTTTCCCCGCTCACATCTAGCTTCAAAAAAGTAAATTATTAAATAAAAGAAGAAAATAAAAGTCTATGACTTGGTCAGAGGCGACAGCGGCATACTGCGCATATACGTCACGGTCTATGACTTGGTCAGGGGCGACAGCGGCATACTGCGCATATACGTCACGGTCTATGACTTGGTCAGGGGCGACAGCGGCATACTGCGCATATACGTCACGGTCTATGACTTGGTCAGAGGCGACAGCGGCATAGACGTCACGGTCTATGACTTGGTCAGAGGCGACAGCGGCATAGACGTCACGGTCTATGACTTGGTCAGAGGCGACAGCGGCATAGACTACACGGTCTATGACTTGGTCAGAGGCGACAGCGGCATAGACTACACGGTCTATGACTTGGTCAGAGGCGACAGCGGCATAGGCGTCACGGTCTATGACTTGGTCAGAGGCGACAGCGGCATAGACGTCACGGTCTATGACTTGGTCAGAGGCGACAGCGGCATAGACGTCACGGTCTATGACTTGGTCAGAGGCGACAGCGGCATAGACGTCACGGTCTATGACTTGGTCAGAGGCGACAGCGGCATAGACGTCACGGTCTATGACTTGGTCAGAGGCGACAGCGGCATACTGCACATATACGTCACAGTCTATGACTTGGTCAGAGGCGACAGCGGCATAGACTACACGGTCTATGACTTGGTCAGAGGCGACAGCGGCATACTGCGCATATACGTCACAGTCTATGACTTGGTCAGTCACAGGACTGTGAACACAACGGAGGCTACGGAACAGGCCAGCCTACGGGGATTGACATAAAGGATGGGCTTTACTCTACCATCCAGGTTGGTTAAAGCAATGCTTTATTTATTCAAATGTGTTCTGGATTGCAGCTTTAAAGGAGAATTCTGGACAAGACGTTGACGCGTATCCATTGACCACTGGAAAAATAAATAAAATAATAATCCATGCCGAGGGTTCCATACCGATTTTGCGGATTTACCCTCTGTGCAGGCCTTATTCAATCTCTTATTCAATCGCACAATTTGTTTTTCCTGTCCTACATGTTGTGGAAAATAAGTCCACACGATGTTGTCACTCTCCGTATCCACGTTATCCAGCATTAGGTCCGCGTACCGTTTCTACCAGCGCCTATATATATATATATTCACCCCCCCCCCCGCCATAACAGTAATAACATACCGGTATATACATTATCAACAGAATTCAGTAAAAAAAAAGAAAACGGCTAGTGCAGAACTCTCCTTTAAGGTAGATGCATACATGCCGTGGACTGGTTGAGAATTCCAGACGTTTACTAGTAACGGAGTAGTTCTACATTGATTGCAGTATTTGATATCTAAGTAAAAACATGTGAGTACTTCTTCCACCACTGTCTGCATACTCTACATGTTGTGGATCCACCACTGTCTGCATACTCTACATGTCGTGGACTGGTTGAGAGACAAGGCTCTCCAGTCTGCCTTCGCTTGGGAATCAGCTCTCACGAGTTCTCCTCGCCGCCAAGCAAGCAATCCCTGTTTCTTCTGTCTGCTCAAATCTCCCCCGCGTCATTGACGTGACAGTTCACAGCACAATGTTGGAGGGGGGAGGGAGGGGAGGTAAAAAGAAAAAAGGAATAAAAGGGGCTAGCAGGCAGGTAAATGATATTCAAACATGTCACGGCTTCAGAGAGAGGAGGCTGTCGTCGCCCCTCTCAGGAGACACGCGATTAATATTAATATGGCGTAACGCCGGCGGCCGGGAGAGCGCTGGCAACGTGCGTCCTGTCAGGTACGGAGACAGGTTGTGTGTTTGAGGGCAAGAGAGCGGCGGGCCAGCACCTCTGCTGCTGCCAGCGCTCATGGCCCCCTCTGTCACAGCTTTGTCACGCCTAATTTAGGCTCCGTCACGCTCCGGCAACAACCGAGAATAGACGAATCCACGGAGGCGTGTGCCCTGGGCGCAGCCATTACTGAGGTGTAATCATATCATATAGTTATTAATAATAGAGACGGCACCGGATTTCCCCTCCCATCCACTTGCATTGAGTTGCTCAATCAACGCATACTCCCTTTTCACCCCGGGTTGGAAAAGTGGTGGGCTCCGTCCATTTTGTGCCTAAAATGAACGTGCCGGGCAAAAAGCATGAGGAGGGCACCGTGCGTGCGTGTGCGAGTCATGAACGAGCACCGCCGTGGTTGAGTATTGGCTCACGCGTTCATGTTTTAGGCCCAGTGCCGCCCGCTCGAGCTGCAGTACCTGCGATCGACCAGCATGTCCATTTCGCTTCAATGCTTCCTCTCGGTGTCCGGGGCTTGGGTGTAATCAGCACTGATTACCTACACCTGGCTAACAGGGCACTGCGTCCATGGATCAGTGCTGCCTAAACCTCAGCAATGGCTGCACTCAGGGAACCCCCATCCATGATTATACAGGTCTATACAGGTAGTAGACCGTAGATGAGCTCACAACGTGTCTTGTAGATCTGCTATTCTCAACGCGCGACACTGTAGCAGTATAAACAGGCTACAGGCTGCCACCCCAAACCCCCCCCCCCCTCCCTCCCTCCCATGCATTTACAATTCACCCCGCTTTGATTTCTTTCCCCGGGCGTGCCTTTGGTGTGTACTTCATAGGCAGCACTGATTACTGAACTTCGACAACCTCCCGCCCCCTCCCCTTCTCTTTCATTCTCTGATGAATTGAAAATGGTGCTCCCTGTTTTAAACAAGTGTAATGCTTTATCATGGTGCCGTCCATAGTAACATTTCAAACTTTCGTTTGAAATGTACCCATTCTACATACTGTGAAATAAAATGTTCAATTACCGGTAATCAATTGCTCCACCCCAACACCACCCCCGCCCAAAATGTCCCTCGAGGAGCACTTGAGTACAGTGAACATGAGAATGAGTGAATGACTTCAATGAATGCCTCTTGACTGAGTTGAATGAGACACGCTGCATAAGGGAGAGGTCTGGTCCACGTTTTTGTCTCCGCCAGGCCAGACGTAGACTACGTTTTCGCTGCCGTCCCTCCGTCCGTCCGTGTGTGTGTGTGTGTGTGTGTGTGTGTGTGTGTGTGTGTGTGTGTGTGTGTGTGTGTGTGTGTGTGTGTGTGTGTGTGTGTGTGTGTGTGTGTGTGAACAGCTAATCTCCGACACCGTTGGACCGATCAGCATGAAACTTTGCAAGCACAGTCCCAGTAGGCCAGGAAGAACCTCCATCTGTCCCAAATCTTTCAACTATAACTCTTTGTCATACAATCATACACACTAATGTGAAACATGAGTCACTTCCTGAAAGTCAAATCGGACCCTGGACAGACTGAGTAGGGAAGTGAGAAAAATAGGAACATAGCGAATCAGGCTGGATCCCAGGCTAACATAAAGCAGTCCCTGGCTAAACAGTACACTCCTCCCCTTTTAATTTACTAGTGCAACGGGGAAATAAGTAGGCCTACTCTTAACAGTCAAATGTGCAACCCCAAAAACAACACAAAATACACACTGTTGACAATCTTGAAAGTGAAAGCAAAGGATTACAATATATTTTTCATTTTCCTCTGCACACAGACAGACGTGGAAGATAAGTATGGTAATGTAATTACATATTAGCCTTATTAGATTTACATTCAGAGTGAAGATCTTACAAGAGCTGGATATGAACCAACTGCTTTCACAGTCCCTGCTTTTATAAGGTTCTGTATTTTAACCTGACTGTACAACCAAGATTCCTGCTGCTAAATCACTTATCATGCACATTCTTCACTGAAGAATTACAGCCTGGCACAAACTTGGAAAACGACCCTCATCCCTGGTTTTTTAACCATGAACTTTCTGCTTACACTGCCTTTAAATGGAAGATGAATGTGACTATGGCATCTGTGGTAATTACTTGGCCTTATCAGACACTTGCAGAGTGAAGATCTTACAAAAGGTAATGTAAGGTTATCAGTTATCACTACACCACCATGTTTCCTGCTAATTAAGTTCTCTTCCATGCTCTTCACTCAGTGAACAATTAGAGCTGGGCACAAACTTGAGAAAAAAACCAACAACTCTCATGCACCACAGACATGCACCACAGACAAAGGTGACAACTATGGTAATAACTTTATCGCTGTATCAGATTTACATGCACAGTTAAGATCTTAAAAAAAGATGGATTTGAACAAACTACCTTCACATTCTCTGCTTTACAAGAGAGGTATTTTAACTACTGTATCACCATTTACAATTTAGGCATTTGGCAGACTCTCTTAATCCATATTCTTACTCAATTCTCTTGCACACTCTTCAGTGAAAAGTTTGAGTCAGGTACAAAAGACCAACAACTCCTCTATAGTAGATTGAGGGCCTTTTCTATCTGTATTGTATTTCTTTTCTATCTGTATTGGTGCATTTATAAAGTTCTTTACAGTGTGCCATTCACGATGGCAGAGGAAACCCTGCTAGGCACCAACATGCTCATCGGGAGCAAATGAGCAGTGGTGGAAAAAGTACTCAAATGTTTTACTTAAGTAGAAGTAAAAGTATAAATACTGCAATGTAGTACAAAAGTATCGACATCAAAATGTACTTAAAGTAGGCTACTAAAAGTAAAAGTACTCATATAGCAGCACAAGTTCAAAATGTGTACAAAATCTTTTGAAAATAGCTGATCTACAAGCTCACAATGCGTCTCAAATACGCATTGTGAGCTGGTAGGTCGGCTAATTTCAAATGGCCAATCATGTATTGTATAGGGTTGAAGTGGTTAATGTATGTTTTCTAATCAAAACGGGGAGTTATTGGCGAAAAACTGACTTTTCTCAAAAGGCGTAAAGTTTTACACCTGGAGTATATGTGTGCTACAATTTTTTTCTTTGGTGTTGGTGAATAAAAATCCACATGGATGTCTTCATGCTTATGTTCTTCATTAGTTTGCATCGTGTTTAGACGGAATTCACGTTCATTCTGGTCTGTAAGCAACGGCAAAGAAAACTTGCAAAACTTTCCATTCAATACCATTATATGTAATATTTACAAATTTGACATATTGGCCAATATTATATGTTCAGTCAGGTGTATTCATTACTGAGTGTATTCTAAAATTAGTTTAGGGTTGTATAACATTGTACAACTCAATCAATCAAACGTTTGTTTAATCAATGTATTTCCCCATTGAACTGACTCAAACGCCCAAACTGGTACACCCGATACTATTTAATATTTCCCTTATGTTTGATACATTTTCTTATCACATCCATGGTATGAAAACAATGCTAAGGAGTTGCTTCAATGAAATATAATTGCTTTAAGCTGAAAACGATATGTTTAATGGTGTTTTTTAGCGTTGTTACATTTATCATGCATGCCGTTACAATTAATCCGATATGCGCAGCAAATGTAACACTGGAACAGCGTCCACGTTCGGTTTAATAACTCCCGAACTGTTTTATCAAAAAAATAACTTGAAGTGGTTTATGGTAGCAGACATGTGTAGGTCCGTTGCCTGAAAATATTACATGTGTAGATCTCTGAGTAAAAAAATGAAACGTGCAAAATGTTACATCCTTGGCGGCTCTCCCCTACTTCATGTTACTTCACACCACTGGCAATTAGTGTCTTGCTCATGAACACTTTGACAATAACTCAGGGGGAGCCCGGGATCAAACCAGGGACCGTCCCATTCCCAAAGCGACAGTTCTACCCCCTGAGCCACTGCCGCCCGAGAAAGGCTGTGTGAAAGGTTGTGTGCAGTGCACCACCCATGTGCAACATAGTGCTCTTGTTGCATGTGTGCATAATTGCGGGTACGGTGCCAGACTCTGTCACAGGGCCAGGGGAGGAAGCTTGGAGGAGAGGTGCTGAGGTGGAGACACTGTCACAGGGCCAGGGGAGGAAGCTTGGAGGAGAGGTGCTGAGGTGGAGACACTGCCAGAGAAGCTCTGGCAGAGGAACTGGCCACGCAACAAATGACGTCACAGCAGAGCTTGCCACTTAAAGCACTTAAGCCCTATTTTATAGTTAGAAATGTACACGTGAAGTATAAAAGCAGTGACATACGCATTGCGCATATAGCCCTTCTAAAAGCTCACAATGCGTCACAGCGATGCAACATGTGAGCTTTCACTGTTGCACATATTTCAATTTTCACAGATCACAGACTGTTTCAATATAGTAACAGTGTCTTTAGTTGATCAGTTTTCTTGACTTCTACTGGTAGTGATGGGTAAGCATTGCAGTTTGGGGAAGGGCAACACAAGTATCTTGATTACTACACATGTAGTAAAATGTATCCATGGATCCATATTTATAACATAATGCCTATTTTGTGCAGAGTCTTAGGTCTTATGTGTAATCGTATTACTCTAGGCTTTTTTTTTAAATTGAAAAATAGTACAAATAGTTGTACTAACTACAGCGACGTGTTGTACAGCTACGTATGTAGATTGGGTATTTTCACTATTTGAAATGTATAATAATAATAAGATTAGTCATAATGCACTACGCAAAATAGGGAATATGATGCTGTGAATGATTCATCACAGTGTCTATCTATTCATGTAGTTTTAACATAATTCAGCACTATGTTTCAATTCAATAGTCCAATGAGTGGCCCTTCAAACACTTTATCGAAGTCAGTATGCCGGCCCCCAGCAAGAACATGTAGCCCACTTCTGGATGCGCGGGCGGCTTAGCTTACAGTTAATCCTTTTTGAGGGGCGCTAGCCCCTCCTATATTCAGCTATTAGTGTAGATTTCCGTCTTACACAAAATTCTCATTGACAATGAATGGAGAATTATACGTCATAGTTTGTCTTACACCAACATTAACGCAGAAAATCAGACTGGAACCCAGGCTAGCTGCTTGTACCTGTAGTAATGAGTGTGAATTAAACTCTTGAGTGATTGCATTTCCATGTAGGTTTTTACTTTTAACCTATTTAATCGCAAAAATATAGATTACAGTGTATTAATCGAATATCGAGAAGCATGTTTCTTTTAACCACTTAACCCCGTTTTATAATATGTTGTACATGGTGGGGTGCTAAATAGCTGATCACCTACGAGGTCGCTCTGTAATCGAGGCAAACGTTTGAAATAACCATGATATTGATTTGAAGTGATATTGTCCAGCCCTACCCACCACCACACAATCTGTACTGGGAGTCTGGGACCAAGCTCGTTAAACTTGATTTGCGTTAATGATATGAGTGCAGCTGTTAATAAAACTAGAAGCGTGCTCTGACTGCAGCCAGTCATTTAAGCTAAAACTGGGCATACTGTACGTACATACAGTACACACACTCTCTCTCTCTCTCTCTCTCTCTCTCTCTCTCTCTCATGGCATGCTAGTATTGTATAGCCTATATCCTGCTTTCATGTGACTTTTACATAGTGGTGCACGTCAGCCCTATAGCATCAATGGAACATTCTCTACTATACGCACGCACTCATTGCATGTGAGTGCAATTAGAAATGCACTTTTATTTGTGTTATTGCTCCAGAGAAGGGAAGGCACTTTGTTGCGCCCAGCAGTGGTCTGTCTACTCTACAACGGTCTCATGCATTTTTAACATGCACATGCAACACACACCCACAAAGGGCACCACCCGTTAAACAGCTATACGAGGGGTATTATTGTATGTACCATCAAACTCTGACAAAGAAGAACCGAGAACGTTGCATCATACTGTATATGCAGGTTTGTAAATGTTTTTATGAGTTGTGACACTGACAGTAAATATCTCTATTTTATTTTTCCTACAAAAATAAATGAATACACACATTTTCTTTCATTCTTTTTTTCAAACGATGAAAAGTAAAACATTCAACATTCAACATTTCAACAGAAATTCATAAAATGTAAGGAATTTCATACAAGAAATTGTATTCTTTCTGTGCCACGAGGTGGCACCAGAGTGTAGGACTGTAGGTAAACCCTGACAGGGCTTTTTGCCTATATTTGGTCATCTTCATTTCCTGTTTCCCGGCCTGAAGGCCACCATGGTTTCCCGGCCTGAAGACCACCATTGTAACGATCTGATATTATTAGCGTTAGCTCACTCTGTTTACCTTTCACCAGAAACGTTAACATGTCGTGAGCGGTGTGAGACAAAATCACAAATGACATCTGAACCTCGGATGCATCAGAAAAAACATGGACAGCACTAATATATACGCTTGCAAAAAAAATAGTTAAGAAGACATTTTAAGATCGGGTATCAGCGTTCAGCGGCTCTAACCCCAGAAGCACAAACTGAAACACTACACTGCTTTTGCACCGGGATCCACATTTTGCGTCGACCACGGAGGTCAAGACAAGCAGACAACACAACATACTGCAGCAACCTCACAGACACTAGTTCCTCTGTTCCATTCTCTCTTGACCTGGTCAGATGGTCCCAAATCGCACCCACCGGTCCACCCACCCACCCACGTGGATGAACGCCAGTTGTAACATAACACTAGGTCGAATAGGGATACCGTAGGACAGTGGAAGAGGGATAAAACATAAACATCTCTCCACCACGTTGCACAAAGTATGTATGTGATGCTGCATTTAAGATAGATAAGATGTAGTCTCAGGCTTGTCAGCGTGGCGGTCCCCAGTTCAAATAGGATTCTTTTTGGGGGGTCGCGGCCTGAAAAGGTTGAGAACCACTGAACCAGAGTATCATGTGTTAAAGGTATATTCAGTGATTACACTTAATTCAAATATCACTTATTTTTTGTTGTGATAATCCTCCCTAGTATAGAGTGTGCTGACCATATAAGGAGTTCCTCCCTGTCCCCAGTTAACCCCTGGGGTCAAAAAAACGTAGGTTTCGTTTTTTGCTAGGTGGCCCAGCCTTCATCCAATCAGGATAGAGAGGGGCCTTCCGCCAATCAAGATCGAGCGGGGGCGGACCTTGGTGTGCGTGCTGTTGCCCCCCCCCCCCCCCCCCCCCCACATCCCTTCCAATTTCACTTGTTTAATCCAGGAGTTCTCACTCCTGAAATGTCAGATTTCCTGTCGCTTTCCACTATGAAATGGCTAGTAATAATACCATTAATAAAATGACACATTCCTTACATAGAAACCTTACACTACAGGATTTTATTTGCATACGCATCAAAAGTGGCGGGTTGGCTGGGACGGTGCATACGGACCGGGCGAAAATATTACTTGCGCGCTCTGCTTGCGCAAGTAATGACACATTCCTTACATAGAACCCTTACACTACAGGATACAATTCTAGACACGCAGTACAGCATTTGGGTTTCAGCATGGTTAAAAGAATACTGAAAAGGTCACATGCTACAGCCTAGGCTAGAGTACACATTATGGTTATGTAATTATGGCTCCATATTTAGTACAAGGGAGTAGGACCAAATGCAGTAACAGACTATGTAATGTATGTTGTGAAGAGCCATGCACTGAATAGAACAGATGATTTGAATGTTACTCAGTTACCCCACGCAGGAGGGGGGAGGGCAGTTCATGAATGTTACCCAGTTACCCCACACAGGAGCGGGAGGGCAGTTCATGAATGTTACCCAGTTACCCCACGCAGGAGCGGGAGGGCAGTTCATGAATGTTACCCAGTTACCCCACGCAGGAGCGGGAGGGCAGTTCATGAACGTTACCCAGTTACCCCACGCAGGAGGGGGGAGGGCAGTTCATGAACGTTACCCAGTTACCCCACGCAGGAGGGGGGAGGGCAGTTCATGAATGTTACCCAGTTACCCCACGCAGGAGGGGGAGGGCAGTTCATGAATGTTACCCAGTTACCCCACACAGGAGCGGGAGGGCAGTTCATGAATGTTACCCAGTTACCCCACGCAGGAGGGGGAGGGCAGTTCATGAACGTTACCCAGTTACCCCACGCAGGAGCGGGAGGGCAGTTCATGAACGTTACCCAGTTACCCCACGCAGGAGCGGGAGGGCAGTTCATGCCATGGCCATGTTTCAGCAGTGGTGGAAATAATAAACAACTGAAATTTTTTGCTTAAATAAGAGTACCAATACTGCAATATAATAATAGTACCCCATTACAAGTAAAAGTCTGGAATTCAAAATTGACTTGAGTAAAAGTACAAAATTATTGGCATAAAAATGTACTTAAAGGTACAAAAAGTGAAAGTACTCATTATGCAGAATGTCCCATTTCAAGTTTTCCAATGTATAAACATCTTTGGAAAATAGCAGCTTACAATGCTTCGCATGGCGACGCATTGTGAGTTTGTACATCGGCTATTTTCAAATGGCTGAAATGGATAAACCGAAACTTTATCTATAAAGTTACTAGTAACTAAAGTTTTCAAATTAATTTAGTGGAGTAAAAGTAGAATTTTGCCTCTGAGATGTAGTGGAGAAGTAAAAGTACTGGAAATTGGAAATACTCAAGTACAAATACCTCAAAAGTGTACTCAAGTACAGTACTTAAGTAATGTACTTCAGTCGCAAGCTTAGATCGCACTCAGCCAGGACTTACCTGCTCCCACTCTATACTGCGGAAAAACGTGTGGGACTTGATGTCTGTAAACCCCGTCTGCACCTGGCACCCCAGTCGCTCCTTGGGGTCCTGTCGGCAGGGAGAAGACAGGTCAGGAAAGGAACATGTACGTACAGGTTCTATTTGCACCTTTATAAGGCTGTCCACCTCCCAGGGTTTGTACTGCAGTGACTCTTGTCAATTTCAAGTGACCCACCAGTTTGAAGAAACCAAAGCAATACTGCCTCATCAAAGTTGATATTGTGACTTAGTTTATATATTTGTCAATTACTTGCATGAGGGGCAGAGGTGGTAGAGTTAGCTGTTTTAGCAGACAGTTTGAGGGTCCAATGGAGTTAAGAGGTTTTGTCCGAAGTGCTTTGTAATACTTTCCATTGGTTCAACATTTTTTTAACCAACACAGCAGACGTAAAGGGTGTTCAGTAACACTGATTTATGCTGAAACCTCAAAAATGGAGTTGGGTGGTTTCCTCCCGATATATTTTTTGTGTTATTGCTCCTAGTGGAAAAAGTTGCCAATCTACCAATATTGCGACACGTTGTGAGCTTGTATGCTATTTTGGGCATTTTATTTATTTATTGTTATTTTTTACATTTTGAAAGTAAGTCGTAAAGGCTTTACTTGTTTTATACTTAACCAATGAAATGCATTAAAACAACCTTGTGTCTAAATATTAATAATGTACCTTTATTAGAAGGATAAACCCCTTGAGATGCACTGGGGGTCTGTGGGAAAGACAGACTGCCTTTCCCTTTATAGCCTCACCTGTTCAATTATGATTCTCATTGGCCTCAGTTACATGCACAAAATGTATTCAGAATTAATTAATTCATTCCAAACAGAGATTCTTACCCAACTGTTTACATGGAACCTGAATACAAGTATTCCTATTCCGCAATTGTTTACATGACCAAAGCATTCATTCAGAATATAACTTTGAACTATAGAGATGGCCAACCAATAACCGTTATCCCTTAAGAAATGAATAACCGACAAACACTAACAGCTATTATCTGATCAAATAAAATAAGAATATATTTTGAAGCGCAGTCCCAGCAACCACACGCGACCGCCACCCATAACAACCCAGAACTAAAAAACACAGCATCCATACACTGCAATTGGCATGGCACTGTAATTCTCCGATGGGTTTGTAAATAGCGTATTTTATTATGGGGAGAAAATAAACTGGTGTATTTGTATTTTTCTAATGGGTAAAATAGCGCATTTCTGCGCACATAAAATGTCTCCAAATGGCCATCCCTGCTTGGACATGGGCATAAAGCACTATAGTCTACTATGGTTGACATGTGTAAAATGGTATGTATTGCAAACTTCCAGTAGCATTCGGAATAAAGTGTTTATATGGTGATCTATACCGATTCAAACGGTATATACCACCACTCCAGACCGGAATGAAAATTCATTCGGAATGGGATATTCTATTCCAATTGAGGTGTTTACATGAGCATTTTCATTCTGATGACTGGAATTAATCCATTCATTCCGAATGAATTTCTGCATGTAAATGGGGCAATTTTCTCATGTTTACATATTCATTATTTTCCGTTTACCATAACTACTCATTGCATGGCTGCATGCTGCAGCATATTCACCATTACACTATATTCACCACCTTACAGATCTTTGTAACTCCCCCATGGTCAGCACCAAACAATGTTTGCTTCAATACTAACTACGTTGTTAATCAGAGTTGGTATTTACGCCTTGACCAAGTTCAATACGTTTTTAATATTCATTTCATTTTACAAACGACACACAGATACAATTGGTTGGTCAAAAACAAACACCTTTATTCATCATTATCATTACCAAGCAAACAAACACATACTTGCCATATGATCCTCTTCCTGGTCTGAGGCAAGGACTGTCTAAAGAGGACGGGAAGCGAAGACCGTACGGGCGCCGCCATGGTGCTCCATGGAAGGAAAGAAACATGCGCAGTGGGCTTTATGCAGCCAACACTTCCTCCTTCAGCTTCCTTGGTCTGCAACTGCGCATGTTTCTTTCCTTCCATGGTGCACCATGTGAGCAACATGGCGTCGCCCGTACGGTCTTCGCTTCTTGTCCTCTTTAGACAGTCCTTGGTCTGAGGCAAGGAAGCTCTTAGAAGGAAGTGAAGTGGTCACGTGACTGGGCTGCGCCATGACACTTTCATGGACACTTTCACGGGAGCCAAACTACACCCGGAAGTTCGGCAGAATGCACTGGAGTCAATGAGAGCTCAGTGACCAGCTCATGAACAAACATTATTTATGAATGACCGAGACCTTTTGTAAAGTGATCGCTTCTGGAAAATAAAATAATATATATAGGCTAACACGTTATTTTAGGCTGTCTTATTTTTTGATGTGCATACTACTTAATGTGATTTATTTTTTCAAAGAGCAGAGAGCAGCCCAGGCAGAAAACTTACTATGTGCTCTTCTATAAATACCTCAATAAAAATAAATAGTTAAGTCGAAAAACAACCACTCAGAAAAAACGTGTGATATCACTTATGTCTTCTTTCATATTCCTGAACCAATTATATGACAAAGCTCGCAATCGTTCATGTATAATGTTTGTTATGAGCTGGTCCAGCCGGCTCCATTCACTGCCATGTATTCATTGCACTACTGGTGTGAGTTTGGCTCCCATGAAAGTGTCCATGAAAGTGTCATGGCGCAGCCCAGTCACGTGACCACTTCACTTCCTTCTAAGAGCTTCCTTGGTCTGAGGATCTGAAAAGAGTACCACATGACCACACTGCTCCTTATATAGGGTGGGTATGGTAATTGGGACATACCACTTGCCAGGGGTGTGTTCGCATAGGAGAGAGAAGCTCATCCACAATTCTCACCAGAACCGGTGCGCCCCAAGGCTGCTGCCTCAGTCCTCTGCTGTACAGCTTGTTTACGTTTGATTGTGTCGCCAGATATGAGAATAACATCATAATTACATTTGCGGATGATACCGCAGTGATCGGACTAATAACCGACGGTGATGAGAGGGCCTATAGGAGGGAGATAGAGGATCTGACTCTATGGTGCGATAACAACAACCTCTCACTTAACACCAATAAGACCAAAGAAATCATTGTAGACTTTAGGAAGTCCAAAGGTATCCACACCCCCATTTCCATCAAAGGGGCATCTGTCGACATAGTTGATAACTTTAAATTCCTGGGCATACATATCACAGACACATTCACATGGTCACTCAACAACGAGTACATCCTCAAGAAGGCGCAGCAGCGACTGTACTTTCTGAGGCGCCTTAACATTTTTACAAAAAGGTACAAAAGGACTAGTGGACTTTTATCGCTGTATAATTGAAAGTGTCTTAACTGGCTGTATCACAGTGTGGTACGGTAACACGACCGCTCAGGATTGCAATAGGTTGCAGAGGACCATTAAAACAGCAGCTAAAATCATCGGCACTACAGAATTACCCAGTCTCCATAACATCTACACCACTCGCTGTGTGAAAAAAGCCCATAACATCATGGAAGACACCAGCCACCCCGCAAATACCCTGTTCAAACTACTCCCTTCCAAAAAACGCTACCAGAGCATCAAATCTCGTACCACCCGTCTCAGTAACAGTTTTTACCCCCAGGCAGTCAGGCTGCTGAACAGCTGACCTTGAACTGTATTGCACTTCACTTCACTTGCACTTTTCTTTTCCTGTTTTTTGTCTTTTCTTGCACTATAGATGTTTGTTTATGTCCTGTGTATGTAAGACTGAGAGTGCTCTGAGCAAAATAATTTTCATTGTATGTATACTCTGTATCTATACAAATGACAAATAAACCTGAACCTGAACCTGAACCTGAACAACGTGTCACACATGCATTTGTATTACTATACTTGTGAGGACACAACGTTTCAGAACAGCAATTTTACAAATGCCATGTTTGCATGGCACACTTTGGCACTCCGGGTCAAATTAAGTATAAGCCTAGAGAGTGACTGCCGTGTTGGCCGTGCTGCGCCGGCGGAACGTGTTCTTGGCCTCGTTTCCACGCGCTGAGTAGTGCAAACAGAGACAGAAGGACCGAGGCATCTGATTGGGTGTGGGACCACGGTGCCTCACCTTATTTAGAAAGCCCTTGAGCACGCTGGCAGCTTTCACCGACAAAGACCTTGGGATGCGAATGGGCTTCTCGAGAATCACTGTTATAAGAGAGAGTGAAGGGGAGAGAGAGACAGAGAGAGAGAGAGAGAGAGAGAGAGAGAGAGAGAGAGAGAGAGAGAGGAGAGAGAGGGAGAGAGAGGGAAAAGGACAACCATGAGAAAAGGGAGACAAACAATTGGTGATTCACCATCCGGTCTGCCTGTGGGTTACCACGTCTGCTGCGTGGGAGTATGAAGGAGGGGGAGGAGGAGGGGGAGGAAGAGGAGGGGGTTGAAGGGGGAGGAAGAGGATGAGGAGGAAGAGGAGGAGGGGGAGGAAGAGGATGAGGATGAGGAGGAGGAGGAGGAGGAGGAGGAGGAGGAGGAGGAGGAGGAGGAGGAGGGGGAGGAAGAGGAGGAGGAGGAGGAGGAGGAGGAGGAGGAGGAGGGGGAGGAAGAGGAGGGGGTTGAAGGGGGAGGAAGAGGATGAGGAGGAAGAGGAGGAGGGGGAGGATGAGGAGGAGGAGGAGGAGGATGAGGGAGAGGAGGAGGAGGAGGAGGAGGGGGAGGGGGAGGAGGAGGGGGAGGGGGAAGAGGAGGAGGCGAGGGAGCAGTGTGGTGGAAAAAGTATTCACATTTCTTTTTTACTTAAGTAAAAGTATCAATACTGCATTGTAGAAGTATGATCTGTTACAAGTACAAGTCCGGAATTCAAAATGTACACAAAAGTAGAAAGTACTGGGTTGTGCAGAATGTCCCGTTTCATGTTTTCAAATGTATAACAATCTGTTGAAAATAGAAATATATACCGTGCTGAAGTGGTTAGTGTGTTTTGTAATACTAATCAGAATCTACAAAGTAAAAGTACAATATTTGCCTCTGAGATACAGTGGAGTAAGAAGTAAAAAAGTTCCTCAAAAATTGTACTTAAGTACAGTTCTTGTATTTATAGTTACTTTCCACCACTGCGAGGGAGCAAGCGGGAGCGTGCGAGAAAGAGAGAGAGAGAGAAAGAGAGAGAGAGAGAGAGAGAGAGGTCTATTCTATTCCATCCATCGGGAGCTTTTGTCGTGGTTAATGTTCACACAGCCTTGATACAGCCGCAACCTGACAGTGTCAGAATAACGGGGGAGGACTGGAAATTATATAATTGCATTCAGACCCCATAAAATCCCAAGGTTTTAATTTTTTGTCCCAGAGGCATTTCTGAATAATAGTTTAAACTTTAAAGGATGGTACGTGTCAGGGTCTATTCATCTAGCTTCGACCTCGGTGATTCTCAACCAGTTTGATATGCACATTGCCCATTTGATACCGTTTCCATCTCTTGTACATTACACATGCCCAGAGGCACAGACCCCGTAAGGTCCATTTGCTTCCTAAATATCAGTTACAGTACCTGTGTGGACCCCCCTGGAAGCCCCTTACACACCATGCACTATATAATATCAGTTACAGTACCTGTGTGGACCCCCCTGGAAGCCCCTTACACACCATGCACTATATAAGATCAGTTACAGTACCTGTGTGGACCCCCCTGGAAGCCCCTTACACACCATGCACTATATAATATCAGTTACAGTACCTGTGTGGACCCCCCTGGAAGCCCCTTACACACCATGCACTATATAAGATCAGTTACAGTACCTGTGTGGACCCCCCTGGAAGCCCCTTACACACCATGCACTATATAAGATCAGTTACAGTACCTGTGTGGACCCCCCTGGAAGCCCCTTACACACCATGCACTATATAAGATCAGTTACAGTACCTGTGTGGACCCCCCTGGAAGCCCCTTACACACCATGCACTATATAATATCAGTTACAGTACCTGTGTGGACCCCCCTGGAAGCCCCTTACACACCATGCACTATATAAGATCAGTTACAGTACCTGTGTGGACCCCCCTGGAAGCCCCTTACACACCATGCACTATATAATATCAGTTACAGTACCTGTGTGGACCCCCCTGGAAGCCCCTTACACACCATGCACTATATAAGATCAGTTACAGTACCTGTGTGGACCCCCCTGGAAGCCCCTTACACACCATGCACTATATAAGATCAGTTACAGTACCTGTGTGGACCCCCCTGGAAGCCCCTTACACACCATGCACTATATAAGGACCTTGTCACTGATATTGTAGACCAGTGGTTCTCAACCAGTGGTCCTTGAGGGGGTTCCAGGTGGTCCCCAGCTAAATGATGGTAACCGACCCTTATATATCTTTAACTCTTGAGAGGGTATGATGAGAGTGTATAATGGAACCAAATGGACCCTTTTGGTGCCATTGGTCCATTTGGTTCCATTTTTCCAAGAGTTACATTATTGTTAAACATTAGCATCTGCATTACTTAAATTAATTTACAAGAAGTCTACACAATTAGAGAATGTAGAAGAATTATTTGCCTCTGCTATGGTACCAACATCAATACAGCATGGAAATGTCGACATATTCTTTAGTGTTGGGTCTGCAAGGCTAAATCTCGTCAAATGGCGGTCCGTGGCTCAAATGCAGAATACATAATGGGCCTTGATATGAAAACGATTGAAACCACTGTTGTAGACACTCCAATCCAAGCTATCCATCTCTGGATGCCCTATATGGGTCACACCCATCCCTGTGATGCCCCTGGATGTGTATAGTTACTTCTATAGGCATTACTCGACAAATTCTGTGCGTGCGTGCGTGTGTGCGGGGAGAGAGGTCCCTGGTTTGATTCCTGCTGGAGAGACCTTGTTGCATGGCCTTCCCCTCGCTGCCCTACACAGTGGAGAGACCTTGTTGCATGGCCTTCCCCTCGCTGCCCTACACAGTGGTGGAGAGACCTTGTTGCATGGCCTTCCCCTCGCTGCCCTACACAGTGGAGAGACCTTGTTGCATGGCCTTCCCCTCACTGCCCTACACAGTGGAGAGACCTTGTTGCATGGCCTTCCCCTCACTGCCCTACACAGTGGAGAGACCTTGTTGCATGGCCTTCCCCTCGCTGCCCTACACAGTGGAGAGACCTTGTTGCATGGCCTTCCCCTCGCTGCCCTACACAGTGGTGGAGAGACCTTGTTGCATGACCTTCCCCTCGCTGCCCTACACAGTGGTGGAGAGACCTTGTTGCATGACCTTCCCCTCGCTGCCCTACACAGTGGTGGAGAGACCTTGTTGCATGGCCTTCCCCTCACTGCCCTACACAGTGGTGGAGAGACCTTGTTGCATGGCCTTCCCCTCACTGCCCTACACAGTGGAGAGACCTTGTTGCATGGCCTTCCCCTCGCTGCCCTACACAGTGGAGAGACCTTGTTGCATGGCCTTCCCCTCACTGCCCTACACAGTGGAGAGACCTTGTTGCATGGCATTCCCCTCGCTGCCCTACACAGTGGAGAGACCTTGTTGCATGGCCTTCCCCTCACTGCCCTACACAGTGGTGGAGAGACCTTGTTGCATGGCCTTCCCCTCGCTGCCCTACACAGTGGTGGAGAGACCTTGTTGCATGACCTTCCCCTCGCTGCCCTACACAGTGGTGGAGAGACCTTGTTGCATGGCCTTCCCCTCGCTGCCCTACACAGTGGTGGAGAGACCTTGTTGCATGACCTTCCCCTCACTGCCCTACACAGTGGAGAGACCTTGTTGCATGGCCTTCCCCTCGCTGCCCTACACAGTGGAGAGACCTTGTTGCATGGCCTTCCCCTCGCTGCCCTACACAGTGGAGAGACCTTGTTGCATGGCCTTCCCCTCGCTGCCCTACACAGTGGAGAGACCTTGTTGCATGGCCTTCCCCTCGCTGCCCTACACAGTGGTGGAGAGACCTTGTTGCATGACCTTCCCCTCGCTGCCCTACACAGTGGTGGAAATAAGTAACCAAGTACATTTACTTAAGTCAATTTGGAGGTATTTGTACTTTACTGGAGTATTTCCAATTTCCAGTACTTCTACTTCTACTCCACTACATTTCAGAGGCAAATATTGTACTTTTACTCCACTACATTTATTTGAAAACTTCAGTTACTAGTTACTTTGTAGATTTTTATTTAGTATTACAAAACACACTAACCACTTCAGCACTATATATATTTCGGCTATTTTTTAAAGATTTGTATACATTTGAAAACTTGAATTGGGACATTCTGCACGATGAGTACTTTTACTGTAAAAGTACTTTTGATGCCAATACATTTGTACTTTGTAATTCCAGTCCACCACTGGCCCTACATTCCCTGTCTCTACTGGATGCACGATATATCGCTCATCATATCGGTATCAGTCGATAATTAGTTAATGCATGGAACAGACATAAAGATTATCCCCACATCTCACTCCAACGTTATGACACCTTTTTGATGAATGCTTTGGTGACACTGCAAGGCATTAACACTGCTCGTTTTAATTAATTTGCGTTAATCTCCGTCAGTAGTGAAAGCAGACACTTGAAAACGGAGCGTAATGTTCAGCAAGCCTAATAAATCAGGTAATAAAGTCTGCATCTGCACCCAGAATCACAGTTACTGCATGTGTAAAACAACCCCACTACTGGTGCTGGTAATTGGTACTGGTAATGGTATGGATCGATTTGACAAGTGCAATCAATCAGTTATTGAATATCCCCAAATAAAGAAAATAGAGGAAAAAGCGGCACTCCAAAATAAAATATGCAAGGCTGGCAAAGCTTTGTCATGTTTAATTGAGAACGCGTTCTCAATAAAACATGAGAAATTGCATCTGACGTTTATGAGTTAAGTTATATTTAAAGTTGAACACCTCACTGCCTTAACCAAGGGCAGTATCCAGAGGAAGTGCTTTTCTTTCTTCAGAAAATATAAAAAAGAAATAGGTACAATGTATTTCTTCACATAAAGGTGGAATTCTTAGGGGGGCACTAGTAGTAGCGTGGCATATTGTGACCACACACTCTCCCAAAGAAAAGCAGCCTTTGCCAACAGGTTCTGTGTGCCTGTCTGTCTATAGCTCAGGGGTTGGCGTGGCTAGCACTAATGCCCAGGGAGGGGGCCTGGCACAGGTCTGACGCCAGTCTGCCTAGGTGGGCATATGGACGGGCTGCTCCTATAGCAACCAGGACGGTTTCCGTTGGCAGGTGACAAGTACTCACATGTTGTACTTAAGTCAAAGTAGCAATACTGCAATATAGTAAAAGTCCCAAATTCAAAATGTACTTGAGTTAAAGTATTGGCATCAAATTGAACTTAAAGTACCAAAAGTAAAAGTACTAATTGTACAGTCAGAATGTCCCATTTCAAGATATAATATAGGTGATCTATAAGCTCACAATGCGTCGCATTGGGCATGTTGAGAATTCCAGTTTTCGCCGGCTGCCAGGCGCGGCTGTGCTAATAACTTTAGGGCAGAGTCTAGAGTTTGAATGGACAGGTATCAGTCAAAAGGGAGACATCGAAGAGGAAGGACGGGTGGGGGAGGATCAACATATGGAAATGTCAGAGATGGTCAGCTCCATATATGGAGATCTAAGGGGTCGAGGTATGAGGGCAGATGTAGAGTTGCTGGCCGGCTCCATATACAGTATGCAGATCTAGGTGATGATCCAGTCTTCTCCATGTACCATCCAGGGTTTGATGAGGTCAGTGTCATGATCAGTGTGTCAAGAGGCCTGACGGCCTGACGGCCATATATGGAGGGACTGGCAGCCATCTATGGCATGATGGACGGACGGACTGACTGACAGGTTTTCATAGTAATCTGCGACCTATCGTCGCAATCAAAATGTTCAAAGTAACTAGTAACTAAAGTTGTCAAATAAATGTAGTGGAGTAAAATGTAGTGGATGTAGTGGAACAGAAGTAAAAGTATTGGGGGGAAAAATACTCAATTAAAGTACAAATAAGCTACCTCAAAAGTGTACTTAAGTACAGTACTTAAGTAAATGTACTTAGTTACTTTCCACCAGTGCCAACGAGAGCGGTTTCCGTTGGCAGCAGGCCGTGGTCCAGGAGCCACGCTGCTCCTGCCCCCGCGGGGAGGCGTGAGGAGGATGGTACGGGTGGCAGATGCTAGTCATGGTGCCATGCTATGCCACCGACGGGCACCGCGGAGACAGAATGCGTCACAAGAGGCTGGGACGTAGTATGGAGGAATGTCTGTTTTTCGGCAGGGGGATGTATGTGACGTATGCGTGCGTGCGTGCGTGCGTGCGTGCGTGCGTGCGTGCGTGCGTGCGTGCGTGCGTGCGCCTGTGCGGGTGTGTGTGCGTGTGAGGGAGAGGGGGTACTATATAAGAGTACCATATGGCTTAAAGCCCTGGTTCCCAAACACTGGGTCGGGTCCCATTTGTGTGTCGCGGACAAATTGGAAATACTCAAGTAAAGTACAAATACCTTAGCCACAAATATACTTAAGTGCTTAAGTAAATGTACTTAGTTTCTTTCCACCACTGATTCTAAGCAGCAGATGGAGGATCCTCACAGAGTGCTATATGTACAGTATGAGTAGTACAGTACATCAACCCATAATAACCACCTGCTGCAGCAGGCTGTCCTCACCACTGTGGAACAAAGTAATAAATGAACTAATGTTATTCCAGCCATGCCAAATGTCCCTATAAGGACAGTTAAGTTAGACCAACTCATCACTGGATGATAACCAACATCAGACACTGACTTGTCACGACTGGAACACTGTTTCTCAACCAGTGGTCCATGGACCTCTAGTGGTCTATGGCAGTGGTCTTCAACCCTTTTCATATCAAGGCCCATTATTGTCTCCACCAGCCGAAGGCATGGGGAGAGTATGTTTCGCACTCCGTCTGTGTGTGTGTCCGTCCGTCTGCGTACAGCTAATCTCCGGCGCCGTTGGCCCGGTCCATGCCAAACTGTGCACACACACTCCATGGATGCCAGCGACGAACCACTGCCCCAAATTAATAACGGCCTGTTATAGCGCCCCCCATGAGGCAGAGTTTTGCTGAACATATGTATTTATATTACTCGTACACATTTTATCCATGCATCACACAAATATACACTATCTATATAGTCATCTCATCAACACAGACCTGTCCGCTACCCCATATTCCATCCCCATTGGCTAAGATTGCCATCCAAAGTTTGCAGGATTGGTCCGTTTTGAACAAAATGCCTCGAACCAGCGTGCGATTTCCATGAAATTATGCACACACATTCCAACTAGGCAGAGGAAGAAATGGCACTTCAAAATAATTCAGCCTCATGGTGGCGCTATAACAGGCCAATTCATGTTCTTACCTAAAACTGCACAGATCTGTGTACAACTTTGTATAGGCACACTCCCTAGAAGCCAAGGAAAAACCATTGCCCTGCATTTTTCAATCAACACAAATCTGTCCGCTGGTGGCACTATAACAGGCCAATTCATGTTTCACATATAACTGCAATAACATTTTGTCCATTATGTCGCTATTATCCTGGTGGAGGCCTGTGCCCCAAGGGGCTCTTTCTCTAGTTTATTCTGCATTTGAGCCACGGACCACCATTTGATGAGATTTAGCCTTGCAGACCCAAAACTGAAGAATATGTCCACATTTCCACGCTGTATTGATGTTGGTACCATAGGAAAGATAACAGGCCAACATCAAAACAATTATTCGTTGACGATGGGCCTGCTCTCACCTTGGAAGAGGTACTCTTCAGTGTTCATATCGGGATTGTCTGTGATGATGTCGAACGGAGACCTCCCGGCCATCATCTCAAACATCAGCACGCCCAGCGCCCACCAGTCCACACTGAAACCTGGGGGAGAAGGAACAACCATCAGCACACCCAGCACCCACCAGTCCACACTGAAACCTGGGGGAGAAGGAACAACCATCAGCACACCCAGCACCCACCAGTCCACACTGAAACCTGGGGGAGAAGGAACAACCATCAGCACACCCAGCACCCACCAGTCCACACTGAAACCTGAGGGGAGAAGGAACAACCATCAGCACACCCAGCACCCACCAGTCCACACTGAAACCTGGGGGAGAAGGAACAACCATCAGCACACCCAGCACCCACCAGTCCACACTGAAACCTGGGGGAGAAGGAACAACCATCAGCACACCCAGCACCCACCAGTCCACACTGAAACCTGGGGGAGAAGGAACAAACATCAGCACACTGTGACCGCAGGTCGCATTTACTATGAAACCCTGCATCTCCTGTCTGTGCATCCGTCCGTTAGTTAGTCACCCAAGCCTCCATATATGGTAACGCCTCATGCTATCACGTCTCCATATACTGTATGGTCCCGCCTCGTGACATCACGTCTCCATATATGGTCACGCCTCGTGACATCACGTCTCCATATATGGTCACGCCTTGTGACATCACGTCTCCATATATGGTCACGCCTCGTGACATCACGTCCCCATATATGGCCACGCCTTGTGACATCATGTATCCATATATGGTCACGCCTTGTGACATCACGTCTCCATATATGGTCACGCCTCGTGACATCACGTCCCCATATATGGCCACGCCTTGTGACATCATGTATCCATATATGGTCACGCCTCATAACATTACGTCTCCATATATGGTCACGCCTCGTGACACGTCACCTGTGTTTTGTCATTTACTGTTTTCATTTATTATTTCAAAATAATTATTTTTGGAAAAGAATAAGGAGGAGGCCAGAGGAGACTGAATCAAGCAACTTAAAAACTGAGTAAACGATGAAATGAACAAAGGTTTTTTTTTAAGGGAAATTGTATTCATTTTAACTGAACGGGTGATACAAGGATCGGGGTTTGGGGGTATACCTATTTCAAATAGTTATTTTATTAAATGTCACTCTTCTGAATGTAACTCATAAGTGTACTTTACAGTTACCTACATGATATGCATTCGTCTTCAGGTGTTGGGCATCAAACTTATTTTCAGGAAATCACTACAAGAAACTATCAACTAAGACAACAAACACCTAAAAAGCATCATATTGATGAAAATACATTTTCAGAGATGAGCCACTGCCAAACAAGAGACATTTTAGCCTCTTTTTTGTTTTTACTCAAAATGTATATCCCACGATTTTGCAACCCATTTTTTCACCCAGTGTCAATTATCTAATGTGATCCTGGGCGCTACACTCCCTCTGCCAAACTGGGGAGAGCAACGAACTGACCTCATGCTTCCTTCTATGCATGAAGAGTCCAAGCCCAATAGAGACCAGGATTACTGCATGTTTTTTGTGAGGGTACAGTACCTACCCTAGGGGACACGGGAGAACATGCAAACTCCACACAGAAAGGCCCTTTCGCCAACCCCACCTCGGGTATGGGCACTGATGACGTGGAGGAGAGAACACTCCCCCAGCGCCCACAGCATCCCCGGTGGGAATCGATTAATCGAACCCAGGATGTCAGGAGACAGCGCTACTGACTGCATTACCGCGCCCCCTTTCAAAGACCACATTCTCCACAAACGTGGTTGCTTCCTGTTGGAGATGTTTGATACTCTTTTAAAGTTTACAGTGGTTTAGAGTACAAAATATTGTACTCAGGAGTATAGCAACAACTTTGACACTTGCCAGATACTCACCATAATCCTCTCCTCTCAAGATCTCTGGCGCAATGTAATTGGGTGTTCCACAGAATGTGCTGGTGGTGTCACCCGGTCTGATGCCCTCCTGAACGACAGATCGACACACAGCCACGGGAAGGACGACACAGACAGAGAAAAGAAAGCATGGAGGACAGAGTGGGGAATGAAAAACACGAGAGGAGAAAGAACGGCGAGAAAAGGAGACCCACTCCTCCCCTCGCTTTTACTTCTAGTTGACAATCGATCCACGTGCATTATTTATTAATAATCCAATGTCAGCCTGCGCTCACAGCGGTCTACTAAAGAATCCATAGCTGCCCTTACCTTGCACATGCCGTAGTCTGTGAGCTTGATGTGTCCCTCATGGTCCAGGAGCACGTTATCCAGTTTCAGGTCACGGTAGATGATGCCCTTTTCGTGCAGGAAGTTCAGAGCGATACATATTTCAGCAGCATAAAATCTTTTTTTTTTTTTTTTGTGAAGGGGGGAAAAAATCAGAGAGGCACAAAGGGCACATTGTCAATTTAGATGTATAATCCAGAGATATATTATCATTCCTAATGGATAGTGACAATTTCAGGACCAACGTTCAAAAGTAGGGTTGTCCCGATCACGTGATCGTAAATCGGGCCAATCACGTCATTTTTAAATGACCGGAATCGGATCGGGAGCAAAGAAACGTAATCGGGACATCCCTAGTATCAATATTATATCCATATCATGATATTAGACTGGATATCGGATCGGGAAATATTGGTATATTGTTGTTAAATGACCTGTAGAAGTACATGTTGACATGTTCAGCCCATTGTCTGACCATGACTCAATAGTATCCTTCACAGTATACTCACTGCCGACCTCTTCCCACACATGCACACGTTGTGCTACTACTATACTCATACATTTTGTCACACATTCAGTAAACATCAACTCTTTCATGTTCCATTTCAATTGCCTATGATTTTTTGAAGGGAAGACCTCCTCCACACACTCGTCGGCGACAAAGCAGCAGACTGCAGACATGTAGAGACGGAGGGAGACCCGCACACTGTCACTTGCTGGTTCAAGAGCTTTTTATTTAATGTCAAATGCAACGTTTCGGTCTTCCGATGCCTGAGGAAGGTCGAAAGACCGAAACATTAAATAAAAAGCTCTTGAACCAGCAAGTGACAGTGTGCAGGTCTCCTCCCCTCTCTAATTGCCTATGACTTCCAAGGTTTGCAGAGGGGCCTGTTTTACAAAAGATGCCAAACATCATGAATGCCTAACTTAGTCTCTGAAGAAAAGATTATTTGACTTAAGGGCAAAGGAGATATCATCCAGAGAAGCAGAGACTTGGAGTAAGGTGGATTTATCACCAACCAAAGAAAAACAGTTGGAAAAGATTTCAAGCATGCTGTATAATTCATTGTCAATGGGCTAAACCAGGCTTGTCTCGCATTGCCGATATTACTGAATATATATACTGAATTCGATTGATAACTGCTATTTAATAAAATAGCAGCTTCACAGAACCATTGTTCCTTCATATGAGTTGGTATCAGAACTACTTTTCAAAGCAGTGGGCGTATAGGTCTGTACTGGTTTTCTCCAGCATCCAAGAAGCCTATTCAACAAAATGACTATTTCCCTGACCCAGCGGTCCCCAAACCTTTTGGGCCCTGCACCCCCTGTTACCTCCTGACCTAGCTGACGCACCCCCTCGTTGTATTTGGCCAAACATTATACATTTTGAATATGATCATGGCAAATAATCACAGAATGTCACTGCACTGAGAGACATGCAGCAGCTACTCCCACAGCTGCTCTATACATCTCCTTACAACAGTGTTTTACCAGATTTTGCCATTTGTGTTAAATAACACCATAAAACCGCCATTACCCTTTTCATGTCAAGCACCTTCTAGACTAGAGGGCGTTCGCACACCACAAGCGGTGCACGCACCACAGTTTGGGAACCCCTGCCCTGGCCGATAAGTAGGCGGAGAGCTCTGATCGTCTGGCTACGACTAAAACCAGCCCTTTAATGTAAAAACACATCACACAGATTCTACTGCAATTGATTCTGATTGAAACACAGAGGGCTGTGAAGAAATGTAATCAGTGGACACCGCTTACATGATGATGGTGATGACCCCCCCCCCCCCACACACACATTCACAGGCTTTATGTATTGTAATGCACTGTTTCCCAAACACTGGTTCGGGACCCATTGTGGGTCGCGGACACATTTTTATGGGTCCATTTATTTTTAATTTCCTACATTTAGTTTTTAATTAATGTTATTTCAAATAAAATCAATTGGAAACTAAATTCAAATATTTTTTTCAGTAATTTCATAAAGAATGTGTAATGTGTAAATGTAATAAATTGGAGATGAGCCTTTAGCAGCCCTAGTGAGACCGACTGTAGTGTCAATGCATGACAGTGAACACACATACAGGACATAAGAAGAACAGGGATGGAAAACGCCCCAGCAAGTTTATGAACGGACGCCGCCTGCCCCACGTGCGATATACTCCCAAACTGGCATCCAGCAGACTGCCATGAAGCTGTATCATCATCATATCAGCATGCCATCCGTTACCCACCTACCTGCACCCCCCCCCCCCCTCCCTGAAGCACAGGGGAGAGTGTGCCAGGACTCTTTCTCTCTCCCTCTCTCTCTCTCTCTCTAAGAGTGGAGCTCATGAATATGTACGCTCATTACGGGTGATTAACATGCTGCTTTGCATACACATAGCCGTGGTCTCGGGGAATACGGATCGCAGGGGCCTGATAGGGGCCCGCTGCAGTGCCTCTCTGAATTACCTCGCCTTTGATCCACAGTTTCTTTTTTTTTCAAATCAGTGCCGCAGTTGGAGCACTGCGCGAGTAGACAGGCACAATGAATAATGGGTGCTCATTATGTTTTGCTGAGGTGATGGAAGAAGAAGGAGGAAAAAAAAGTAAAGGATGGGAATTTGCCAGGCATTGACATGAGCAGGGCCACCCCTGAGCATTTGTTTGCCCCACGCACGATATGTTTTGGCCGTCCTGAGCCAGTCAGAAAAGATGATGTACAATTGCAGAAATAGTGTCCTTCATTCAGTAGTCTCATGTAGCTATTCATGTAGCTGTAACTATTCTACAATCTCTGAATGCTATATATAGAGTCTGGAACTACACCTCCCGTAATCTGTTTGTCATTTCCGTTCCCAAAAATATATTTGAAAATTATTTCATGATGTTTCATGATCAGAGCTTCCGTTCTCCAGACTGTAAGACGGAAAAATTGCGAGAGGAAACAGTCTGGCCACGCGAGACAATTCATGCAGCAGTGCCGATTCTAATCTCCCTCCCAAATACAGTTCACCGGAATCGCTCCTACACCCCTACCTGCAGTGCGTAGTCAGTTCAGATTTATATTTAGCTGTGCGCCGGCGTTGCATACCGAACACAGCCAATCTACAAGCTCATAAGGAGTTGGGAGCATGACGTGTTGTGAGCTTGTAGGTTGTCCGTTTCCGGTGCACGACGACACCCGCACACGAGTATAGCTCAGGCTTTATTGTTGTGTGGCCAATAGGAGCTCTCTGTGCAAGCCGAGTGAGCCACGTCAACGTACTGTAAAAGCCAAAATCCAATCACGAACGGGCCTGGCTATGTGTGTCATCCTCTGTGTGCTTGGAGGAGGCTATTACTGGAGGCCACTCAACATCACTCTGCCGCAGCCCTCTCATTTTTTCAATTTCATGTTAAATGGGGAAGAGAGAGAGAGAGAGAGAGAGAAGCAGAATAAGTGAAGTGCAGAATAAGTAGAGAACACATTTTTGGTAAATGTGACGTTACTACCGTTTTACTACTGTCCTTGTTAGCTGTGCTTTTGGCAAAATAGAGTTCTTCGTGGAATTCCAAAAATAGGAATCATAGTTGATTTTTATATTCAGTGATTTCACTTAATTCAAATATCAATAATTTTTTGTTTTGTTGTGATAATTCTCCTTACTATAGAGTGTGCTGCTGACCATATAAGGAGTTACTCCCTGTCCGCAGTTAACCCCCATGGGTTAACTGCGGACCGTAGGTTTCATTTTTGGCTAGGTGGCCCAGCCTTCATCCAATCAGGATAGAGAGTGGCCTTCTGCCAATCATGATCGAGCCTTGATGTGTGTGCTGTTGGCCTGTCGCATGTCCCCCCACTGTAGTGCGTGCATGTGCACATTTTGTTACCGGGGCGGACTGGGGGGTTTTCCAAATCACCCAAATCACTGAATGCTCCTTTAATGATGACCATACAACCAAGGGTGTGACAGGCTGGTGATTGCTCACAAAATGCAACAGAAAGAGGCGTTTTTGTTCTTTCTGTACAGCATGCTTCCCTTTGAGATATGACCACTTAAATATCGCACCAAACCTCTCCTTGTCATCAAATGCTGTCAGTCATGGTTTGGATGTTTACCGTGCATGTTCTTCAGGGAGCTTCCGTTGCCTTTGCATATGAAACATCAGGTCCCCGCCGTTCACGTATTCGATCACGAGAAACAACCTGGAAAACAAGAAAAGGGAAACATTGGTGAGAACAGTAGTGTTCTTTCAATCAATCAGTTCACTCTTCATCATCATCAGTTCATCACTAGGAATAAAACGATGTAGAGAAAAGTATAGAACAGTTATTTATCAAAGTGTTGGCTATGGGATCCTTGAGGAGGTTTGGTGGGCTCTCCCGCTAAATGATAGTTAGGACGACAAATGGACACTTAATGGGGTCCATTTGGTAGCACACTCTCAAAGTTCAATTAACAGAGGATTTTACAGCGTAGATTGGGGTCCCAGCAGTGGTGCCATCCCATGTTTATTTTAACGCAACAGTGGCATTGTCTTTTTTTTTTTCAAATGACTGACCTGAGCGGGAGGTCCAAGTAGAGCAGTCATAAAAAAGACGCATCAGGACGCTAATTCTGGTGCGTCTAGTGGGAAACTAGCTGGCCAACAAGTAGTCATGAGCTTGTCTGCAATTGTTTTAGATTTAGCAAACCCTCAGACAAAATTTATAGCCTAATTCCGTCATCTCAACTGTCAAAATGAAGGCTACAAATATATGGTAATGTGTAGGCATATGCTTTTTGGGGGGGTCAAATGCCAATAAAAAAAACAATAAATCAATTGAACAGAATATCTAAATGTGAATATAAAATGATGAGAATCCCAATGTGCTTAGATTATGTAGTCTAATAGCAATTTAATTTAAATAGAAAAACAGAAATTACTACATTTATGGCCTGTATCCAGAGACTGTTTACAATTATTTCTAACACATTACACTTAACACACGTCCTTATTGTAGTTAATTAAACACGGAAGAGTCCATTTGATTACATTATTTTGTACTGAAGCTGTCTCACAGTGAATCCTGATGCCACCAACTGGCCACGCCCACATTAAGCCCCCCCCCCCCCCCCCCCATGTCATTTCCCATGCCGGCACCACTGAGTCTCAGAGATAAAGACTTGTATCAAATCCGTGGCGTACAGCATATCAAAGTGGGAGTCCATGACATTTTAAAAGGTTGAGAATCACCGTCACTTAATAGCGTATATACACGGACTGTAAATGAAAGCATCTATAGATGTCTGTCCTTCAAATGAGACTTAACAGTTGGAATAAAACATGCTGCACAGCCATGGGATCATTTGAAGCTGGAATGTTGGCAGTGAAAATGTGCGTCAGTGACGTCTGCCTGCATGGCTTTGATTGAAATCCAATCTAAATGAATCCATTTCTGTCCTCGCGGCCCTCACTTAATGCCATGTTAAATATTAAATAACTTGATTAAAAATAAAAATTATAATGCTAACTATGTTGATTATTTTATGGACAATGATAGGACAATATCCAATATGGAAAATGTGGTCGAAGGGTTTAACAACTTTTTTGTGAGTGTTGGACCTAACCTAGCAAAAGAAATAAAACCTCCACAAGGGGGAGGAGACGAGCAATTTCACGATGACAGAAACCCAGCTACAATATTTTTAAGAGGTACAGATAGGAATGAAATAATGGACATAGTTAATACGTTTAAAAATAAAACTTATACTGATTGCAATGGTATATATATGACACTAATAAAGAAAGTTATAACTGCTATAGTTGAACCTCTAACATTTCATAACATTCATTATTATATGAAAAACTATTTGATAGAAAAACACCAGCTGCTGAATGATAGCCAATATGGCTTTCGAAATAATAGATCTACATCAATGGCATTAATTGACTTAACAGAAGAACTAACAAGTGCAATTGATAATAATAACCTTTGATACGATAGATCATGATAGATTGATAAAAAAGCTGGAGATATATGGTGTTAGAGGGGTAGGATTAAATTAGATAAAAAGTTATATTACATATAGACATCAGTATGTTCAAATGGGTGAGTACAAATCTAACTATTCACCTATTACGTGTGGGGTGCCCCAGGGCTCAATATTGGGACCGAAATTATTCATATTATACATTAATAATATAGGCAAGGTATCAAGCATTATGAAATGTGCTATATTTGCCGATGATACAAACATCTTCTGCTCTGGAAATAACATACAGCAGCTCTTAGAGGTCGTCACAACTGAACTGGACAAATTGAAAAGATGGTTCGATTTAAATAAATTATCACTTAACCTGAAAAAAAAGGGACGGCACTACTTTGAAGAGCATGTGTATTTAATATTGGATAAATGGATAAATTGGTACGCTGAATGATGAAATAAAATGCTAATGTGAAATGTATAAGTGAACGATTAGGGATCCAAGTATTGAACTTTATGCTTTTGTCTGTTTTGTTTTGTTTAGTTTTTCTCAGTTTGTTTTGTTGTTTTGTTTGTTCTTTTTTCTTGTAGTTGTCTCATTCTTAGTTTTTTATGTTTCGTCTAAATGTTGATTGTTTTGTAGACCCTGTACATGTTCTACGTTCTTATGTAAGGAGGATAGGCATGCATAAGCTATAAGCTTCTGCCTATTCCTTTTCCATCGTCTTAAAAAAAAAAAACCCCATTCATTCATTCATTCATACCTTTCTTTGAGGGGAAAGTCTTGCTGTGTCCTGTGTGCAGCATGAGCTTGGTGTGTAAGAAGGAATTGATACAGCAGGCAGGAGTGGAGGTAAGTACAGATCATTGTGTAGGGGTTCCAAACAAAGAGGGGGGGGGGGGGGGGTTGTACGAGCGAGGCCACACGTTGCAGAGCCTTAAGTGCACTCGTGAAAGTGTGTGAGTGTGCGTGTGTGTGTTTGGTCAGACCCTTACCGACTTTCTGTCTGGAAGCAGGAGTGTAGTCCCACTAAGAACGGATTGGTGGATGCCTGCTCAAACACATGCTTCTCTGTCTGCACCCAGTCAATATCCTGGTGTGTGAGAGAGAGAGAGAAAGAGAGAGCGAGAGAGCGAGAGAGGGAGAGAGAGAGAGAGAGAGAGAGAGAGAGAGATTTGATTTTAAAGGCTCTTTATTAAAATAAAGGGTAGTGGGTCGCAAACACCAAGACCAAATATAGTTTATTTCATATTTGAAACAAATGGACAAACGTTTCGGCTATCCAGCCTTCATCAGTGGATGAAGCTGGAGAGAGAGAGAGAGAGAGAGAGAGGTGGTAGTGATGAGAGAAGTGATGGTGTTGAAATGTACTGGGGAGGCAGGCAGACAGAGAGATGGAAACAAAACACATTAACAATCGATATTTGTCTGATCAATAGAGTGCAGGACGTGGTTAAAACTTGCAGACAAGGAGTCGCACACAGCACCACAGCATTACGGTGAGTCTTCCCACCGTAGCCATTGGCCATGTCGTTCAACCAACACAACCCATAAGGCAAAGGAGTGGTGAAAACACTCACTCAATGTTACAAACAGGATGGTTCATTGACAGACTGACACACGCTGGAGACTTTATATTGATATAACGGTCAATATCAGGGTCATACGTTATTAGTTATTCTGCGTTGAAATGTGACATAATTGGAATTGCTGAGACAAACAGCACGTCTCAAAGCAATCGTTCAATTTTGAAAACAGAGCCAGCGATGGAATTTCTCCCAAATGTAGCCTGTGCTGCTACGGTGCTGCCTGTCGCTACCTGGTTGGTTCCCACCACTGTTGATCTGGGGAGGGGGTAGACTGCCACTCGTCTCCTCCTATACACATGGAGGGGGTAGACTGCCACCTGTCTCCTCCTATACACATGGAGGGGGTAGACTGCCACCTGTCTCCTCCTATACACATGGAGGGGGTAGACTGCCACCTGTCTCCTCCTATACACATGGAGAGGGTAGACTGCCACTCGTCTCCTCCTATACACATGGAGGGGGTAGACTGCCACTCGTCTCCTCCTATACACATGGAGAGGGTAGACTGCCACTCGTCTCCTCCTATACACATGGAGGGGGTAGACTGCCACCTGTCTCCTCCTATACACATGGAGAGGGTAGACTGCCACTCGTCTCCTCCTATACACATGGAGGGGGTAGACTGCCACCTGTCTCCTCCTATACACATGGAGAGGGTAGACTGCCACTCGTCTCCTCCTATACACATGGAGGGGGTAGACTGCCACCTGTCTCCTCCTATACACATGGAGAGGGTAGACTGCCACTCGTCTCCTCCTATACACATGGAGGGGGTAGACTGCCACCTGTCTCCTCCTATACACATGGAGAGGGTAGACTGCCACTTGTCTCCTCCTATACACATGGAGGGGGTAGACTGCCACTCGTCTCCTCCTATACACATGGAGAGGGTAGACTGCCACTCGTCTCCTCCTATACACATGGAGGGGGTAGACTGCCACCTGTCTCCTCCTATACACATGGAGAGGGTAGACTGCCACTCGTCTCCTCCTATACACATGGAGTGGCCGGATGGCAATCGCAAGGTTGCCAGTTCGAACCCGGGCTCCCCCAGAGTTAGTGTCGAAGTGTCCTTGAGCAAGACACTGAACCCCTAATTGCTCCTGATGTGCTGGTTGGTGCCTTGCATGGTTTCCGCCGTGTGAATGGGTGAATGTAATGCACAATCTATGTAAAGTGCCTTGGATAAAGGCGCTATATAAATGCACCATTTACCATTTATTGTCTTCACTGGACCACCCGGCCAAGCCAGAGGCACTGCTGCCGGGAATCAAAAAGCCCATGAGAGTATTTGACCTCTATGTCACCCAAGACTCCCCCACCCCGAGGCAATGAACTTTTAGTGACAATGAATACTTCACTTGTGCATTAATATTACTTGTATGCTGACAATTATGCTGCACTTCCCTCAGTCTATGTTGGGGATAATTTATCCACATAAGCCCTATTCTAAACAAGCGCACAATGCGTCGCATTGCAACATAGTTTTTTTTAAGAATTCTCCCGGCCCTTCATCATTTCAGCTTCAGCTTCAATTTATAAGATCACAAGCACCGTATTTATTATAAATGCTACGCTGTACAATCGTTTCGTAAAGACCATGTCACTTTTTCGCTTCTTCTAGCACAAATTAAGATTTATGCTCGACTTCTTCTACATTATAGATTCCAGTTGTACTTTTAATTTAATTTAGATATATGAAAGTTTCGAGCTTTCATGGCCGTTCTGTGCCTCCGGGGCAAGGATATGTTTTCCACTGCTTTAATATAGTCAATAAGTACACATTAGTTAATGTTTCATGTAAAACTACAATAAGAGCTGTCCACTTTGCCGCGCTCCAGTGCAGCGTGGTTCCATTTTAAAAGCATAAGCGTGCAGGCCCCATGCTGTGTGAACTTGATATCAAAAGTCCCGGTCAGTAGTACGCTTGTAATTTATATTACGCATAGTAACCTCATCAATAATCCATCGCTATTGGTCAATTGAGCTTCTTTAGCAGGAGTAGGTTTTGGTCTGTCTCCATGAGCAATTCACTAGCCACACGCTTTGATGTCAGGCCTACTAAATTGATGAATAATTAAACTAATAGTACGCATGAATAATACGCTCCTGAATAAATGAAAAGCAGGACCAGTCTAAATAGAAGGAAGCATGTATGTATGGTATCGACCTGATGAATAAGCCCTGTAAACAATCTTTAGTTCTTTAAAAACGTTTAAACTGTTACTGAAACAGTTGCGTTTGAATGTGTAAGGTTGAATCTGTAAAGAAATTGTCTAGGTGAAGTGAAACCACAATTAGGCAATGTATATGAAAGTATTTACATAATGATATCCACAGTGTTCATTTAAGTCTGGTCCGTGACCGGAACTTATGGTGTCCATTTGGTTCCATTTTGTGTACATACTTAGAGATAAATTAGTGATATCATCAATATCTCAAATTAGTAGGAATGAATGATGGTGGTGCATGTCTCAAATAATTTGGATCTAAATCCTGACTCAATCAGGGGAATGTGGATTAGCAAGCATTGACTGGATTTAATTGAATGTAGCCTTGTGTCTTTTACAGATTTAAAGATGGGCCTATGGTGCCATCTAGTGGAGTAAAATGGCACATAAAAACTCAAACTTACTCAAAGTGACCTGGGTACTAATTACTTGTTTCCACACATGTAGTTGTTTCCCTTTCTGTGGATGTTGTAAGTGTGAATGATACAACATGGACACCTCCAGGAGGATGTTAAACTAATTATAGAATTAACAAATTAACCTTGGCGCAATGGGCCAATGGCCATGCTGTTATTTTTTAATGTCTACCCCACTGACTATAACTCATATATACTGTACATTACATTGCTGTTACCAATTGTTCAAAACATAATACATGTGGGTCCCAAAAACCTTTCAGGCCACAACCCCCAAAAAATAATCCTGCTTGAACTGTGGACCTCCCATCCTCCCAAAAATAAAAAATAAAAATTCATCATTATCCTGACACTTGTAGGCATTACATTTAGTCTGACTCAGATCAATATTGTGAATATAGCCGAACTACAAGGAAATAGGCAATTTTCACAATGTTTGCCTCTTTCTTCTGTAATATTTGACAATTTGGCCAATTTTGGTATTAAAAAGGTCTTACAAGTCGTTAAATTGTAATTTTATAAATGTGTAGATACCCTGCATACACTTATACTGTTTGTTTACTGTTCAGGGACATGCAGAGAGTGTTAAGAGAGGCAGGGGCTGAAATCTCGTAAGGGCACTTTTGAACAAAAATAGCGAAAATAGCAGATCTATAAGCTCACAGCGTGTCGCACTGCGCCGCGTTGAGACTCGAGAGCCTGTAGATCAGCTATTTTCAGGGCGCAACCCAGCACTCTTAATCTACTGGAGATGCGATGTACGACATGGATTTAGAAACAAATTTGTTGGTGCGTTCCAAGTTCAGAGAAAAAAAAGCAATTCTCCTGAATGCTGGCATGGAAAGGAGTGGCATTTGCATTTCTTCCACCATAGTAAATGCTGCATTCGTGATCTAGAGAGGACAGTTGTTTTACACACGGGTAAAAGGGCAGGGGCTGAAGCCCCCTTTGATGTCTATGCGTGCATGTCCCTGTTACTGTTTAGTGAGAAAACAATGTTGCACATTAAGCAGGTCATCTGGGGACCCCCCAAAGTAATTTGGGGACTGACCCACAGTGGTTTAGTCAAAAAGGCCTTCATGAAGACAAATAGGGCATTCCTGGTGGCTTAGCTGGCTAATTGTCAAATCTGATGAATGTCATATAATTATGCCACATGCCACAAAACTATTAGGCTAAAGTGTTGATATTAGTGACATCATTATGCTTAATTGTAAAATGGTATCTCACGACAAAGTATAAATCAGCCTTTAATCACGCACATGTGCAATTAAGATGATTGAGGTTAAATCACCTGAGTGATCATTTCATTAGTAGGTTTCCTAATTACCACCATTATGGGGAATTATATACCATTATTTCCAAGCATCTCAAGTATTCCTTACAGCAGCGTCCATTCATGTGAAGACATGGAAAAAATATGACAGCTATAAGTCTCTTTGAATAATAACAAAGAAAATTGGCAATTTGCATTATCAGGATAAAGTTGTACATGCAATTCTGCCTCTAAATTAACATAAAATAAATTAATACATAAATTTGTGCTTTACTTGAGTATGTCAAATTTTCAGTACTTTTACTTCTACTCCACATTGTGAGCGTTCTTTTTTTTGCCATCTGACTACTGCTGCTGGAATATTCTACTCAACTCTACTGTAATTGCGCATGTAGTTCAGAATGCCTCCCAAAGTCCTGCAATGTGTATTCTGCTCAATCTCTTAAATCTTCATAAGCATGACAGGGATGGCAGCAGACGGCGCAACACTGTGAATGAAACAACCGGTGTTTCATTTCTTGAACATCATTGTCCATCTGCAATAAAGTGTAGGCTGCTGCTTATTGCAAAATATAACAGGATCTCTCTTTCTGCTGCTTATTGCAAAATATAACAGGATCTCTCTTTTGCACACGCTCTCCTCACTCCATGGTGCTGAAAGACGTCTCATAGTAATTATTTTTTGTTTGTGATTTTTACTTTCTAATGCATTTTGAAATAGTTGAGGTTTAGCTGTTTCTGAAGGACTTTCTGACTTTCCCACTCCCCGTACACGCACACACACACACACGCACACACACGCACGGACACGCACACACACACACACACACACACACACACACACACACACACACACACACACACACACACACACACACACACACACACACACACACACACACACACACACACACACACACACACACACACACACACACACACACACACACACACTCCTCCTCACCTCGTCGTCGTGCACCAGCTCCTTCTTGACCACCTTCATGGCGTATGTCGTGTCGTTCTTCTTGAGTCTCACCAGCAGCACCTTGGCGTAGCTGCCCCGCCCGATCACCCGGATCAGGTCGAAGTCGCCCAGTCCCAGCGAGAAGCCCTGGGAGATCTTGATGCCGTCGATGCCGTCCACCACGGCTTTTATGTCCTGGGAGAGGGGGTGGGGTTACCCATTAAGACCTGGAACGCATCTATGTCACTTTACCGTTTAACCACTTTTTTAACCATTATTTTAAACTTTAGCTGTTAAAAAATAGCAGATGTACAAGCTTGTATGTAGCGCAGCACTACGACCTTTTAGATCTGCTATTTTTGAAAAATCTTGAAAATGCGAAATCTTCGAATATATATATTCTTTCACAGCAAACGTTTTATCTCAAAGCTTCTGTGAGGTCCCTGGAACAACATATTTTCAGAAGGGGGTCTGGTGGCTGTGCTTATTCAATGCGTTATTAATATGGCTATGCAGCGCACCGTGTGCGTGTCCAGACTGTGCTCACTAAATAGCCGATCTACAAGCCACAAGCAATAACTATTTTAGTAACCAGTCAGAGAGCCGAAAAATACACAGACCAGGGACCCACTTGAAACTCTCTAAAGCGTTTGTGGCCCACCCATCTGACCACTTAACACGACGGCCGATAAAAGTAGAGACCCGAGGAGCATGTTTACACCAAGCTCTGACAATCCTAATATTATTGTTGATATGTGGGCATTACTATGATACACGCAGCATGTGTGCATGCGTGCGTGCGTGCATGTGTGCGTGCGTGAATACTAGTAATACACTTTATAATATACGTATAGCACCTTTCATGACATGAATGCAGCGCAAAGTGCTTTACAAAGCAATAAAAAGAGAAAAGCTAAAAAAAGAAATAGCATTAGAATAATGAGATAATAATAAGAACATAAAACAATATTAAAATAACAGCAAAAACATTGTGGTCAAGTCAGCAGTTCTTCTCACCTCTGGATCTGTGTCTTCTGTTTTCTCCACTGTGCGATTGTGCGGTAAGAACGGTACTGTAAGCATAAAGAGCGATTAAAAAAACAACAGGGAAACGTTAATTCATTTCACATATTATAGTAGTTCATGTAACACACATAATGGGACACAGTAACAGAAAGGAAATATTTCCACAACAAACCAAGGGGAGTGTCTTCCCATGTTTGACCACCAGAGGGAGGCGTATCACTGTAAGCAGTCAGACGCTGATCACAACATAGCAGTCCCAAACAACCCCAAATTGTGTCCACCCCCAAATGACCAATAAAATGCTAAACAAGAAATCCCATAAAAAATGCATGTAATCCTGTGGGTGTCTTTTATAGTGCACTCATGCTGAGTCAGCGGTTACCAAAGTGCTGGGCTATGCAAAGGAGTATCTCTGTGACCTTTATTATAGAATAATGCACTGCACAGTGTTCCCAGAGGAAGAGATACAAATGGACTTTGTTAATGAATTAGTTTATTGTACATCTGCCCAATTTCAACGGTTGTCATTCACACTATTGGGAGGTACATTTGGTCGATGTTTTTGGTGTTTTGGGTGTATTTAATTTGTAAGCAAATGTAATTAATATTTTTAGGCTTGGCAAACTGTAAAAAACTGTATTTAATATGTTAATAAATAGTCAAAATTATAAAAGGCAAAACACCACTGGACAAGAGGGCAGTCTCGAACCAAACAAGACCAGTCCAAGAGTGGCATAGTAGTTCCAGTCCTTGTTGAGCGGCGTTCAATGCCATTGCAAAATGCTCTATAAATGGACACATGTGAGAGCATTACTTTGATTAATATTCTGTGCCAAACAAATGTTTCAAAATGACAGATTTTGTTGTGAATTTTGATTCACAAAATCAGTTTCTGATAACATTTAAAGAGAGAAATAGGCCATGCATGCATGCATTCACATTTACAATGAAGTGTTTAAATTATTAATGTTAAACACTATCGGCTTCCATTCAGTTAGGGCCATTAGGGAATAGTCACCCCCTGATACTTTATTGTAGAAATTATTCTTGTAGTAACATTGCTATTAAAAATAGTTTTAATTAGAATATGCCTATGATTTTCATGTTGCCATATTCGCTAAGCGGTTCATAAATGCAATAAGCTATGCGAGGCTGTGGCTTACAGTGATTTTAGAACAGCTATGAGGATTTTAGCCTCTTTGCTCCACATCATGTCTGTCAACGCCTCCAAACAGCCTCTTGGGGCTTACACAGCAAAGTTCCGAATTTAACTGCGAGTATAAAAATGGAACCTGTAAAATTCACACTAGATTTACTGTACTGTACCAACCACAATGCCAAGGGGCGGCTTTATGTAGTTAATTGCCTATTGCTTTGGATAATTTCAGTGAATAACAAAGGACATAAAAACGACTTCACAACCAGTATTATGAGTCTGCCTCATTGTATGTGGGCTCTAGGGGCGCACACTGCCATCTTTAAATGGAGCAAATTGATTGAGACAGCGCCGTAAAGTGTGTAGTCCAATGGTCCTTCAGAGTGAGGGTTCACTGTCTTATACTCGAGAACACTTCAACACGACACACTGCACTAGTCTAGTAAGACATATAACAGTGGTGGCAGCCGGGACAGTCATTGTGAGGTTTCATTTATGGTGACAGTTAACTTGACGCGATTACAGCAAAAAGCCCCAGATCTTCAGTCGCCAGAATAACAACATAAAGAGATCTGCCAAACACTCACAACAATATTGTGTAATGTCTCAACCACCCCAAAACGACATTATTTACCCTGACTGCCATAATCTAAGAGTAACTGTAACAGTAAAACTATGCGTCATGATTAATGTGCACTCAGAAACTGACAACAACAATAACCAGGTCTCATAATACTGCAGAGAAACGATGAGCGATAGCACTGCAATGTTGGCAGGTTGCTCTATTGTCTCATGAATATATATTTTTTAAAGGACAATGGGGTTTGAATGCTCATACTTCCGTCTCCGTCCTCCGTGTCTTCCGGAGGGAGGTCCACCTCTTCGCTCTTCTCGTCTAAGGGGGGTTCTTGTGATGGCATAACTGGATCCTGCAGAAAAGATGGCAAGAATTCACCAAAATAAGCTCGCATTGTTTCAGTGACCCGGTAGTTGATACAATAATCCATCTTGGCAATGAAAGCTGGGTCAAATTCACAAAGATGCTGTCAGCTACTGTAGCATGTTGAAATAGATTTGGCTGGGACGGACAATAAGGTGACATGGAGGTTTTTCCAGTAGGGGAAGCATTTAATTGTTTCATCTTATTTATATACATTTCCTTTCTTTATTTTATCTGTCTTCTGTCTGTGTTTTAGTTGGCACACTAATCAGATTGTATCTCTGAAAACTGAACAAAGGGATTAGGACTAATTGCTATCAACTGAGCCATCAACAACAGCTCACTTGAACTATTAGCTCCACCTACATTTTTAAAAATCTCTTCCCAGCACTATATATAGTGCCAGGTTTCACATACTCTCTGACTACCGGTCTGACTCTGCAGGGTTTCCTGCACAATGTTGTTGGCATGGCGCTGCGCCATGCTTGAAAAAAAAATATATATATATATATATTATTATTTTTTGGGGGGGGATAGTGAGGGGGATAGTGAATCATAGTGTGTGTGATATGAAATGTCCAGTACCTCCCCAGTGCCTCCCCCAGTGCCACCCCAGTGTCTGCCCAGTGTCTGCCCAGTTTCCGCCAAGTGCCTCCCCAGTGGCTCCCCAGTGTCCCCCTGAGTGCCTCCCCACTGCCTCCCCAATGTCTCCCCAGTGGCTGCAGTTTCTCCCCAGTGCCTACAAACCCTCCCGCGCACTCAGATCAGCCAACGCAGGGAAGCTGGAAGTACCCTCACTAAAAACGCCGGGACAACGCTCCACACGTCCCAGACTCTTCTCCCTTCTGGCTCCAAAACTGTGGAATGCACTTCCCATTGCAGTCAGAACTGCAGCATCACTCCCAATCTTCCGCCGTAGTCTGAAAACCCACCTTTTCAGACTCCATCATGGCCCATAGCACTTACCCTACCCCCTTAGATAGCACTTCCGTAGACTTACAGTAGATAGCATTTGATACAGACTTATAGCATGTTATGTAGACGGCACTATAATTGCATTGTATATAGTCATAGCACGCCATAGTACATATGTATAGCATAGTAGTATATATGTATAGTTTCATTATATAGATATTCCACTGTTACTTTCTTAGCTTACGCATGTTTCATGATAAATGCTTTTATGTGATGTATTCCCATGCTTTTGTTACAATTTACAATTTACAATTTAGGCATTTAGCAGACGCTCTTAATCCAGAGCGACTTACATTAAGCAAGAACAAAAAAAATACATCACAAAAAAGCATTTATCATGAAACATGCGTAAGCTAAGAAAGTAACAGTGGAATATCTATATTATGAGACTATACATATAAACTATATATATATACTACTATGTTATACATATATATGTACTATGGCGTGCTATGACTATATACAATGCAATTATAGTGCTATCTACATAACATGCTATAAGTCTGTATCAAATGCTATCTAAGTCTACAGAAATGCTATCTAAGGTTCTTGCTTAATGTAAATCGCTCTGGATTAATAGCGTCTGCTAAATGCCTAAATTGTAAATTGTAAATTGTATCAAGCTTAAAAGCTCACATTTTGCAGTAGCAATGTCTGTATTGACTGCATTGATCCTTTAGGCAGGACTTTGGTCTTCTGGAGCAGAATTGAGGGTCTCTTGTTTAGACAAAGGTAGTCTCGCATAATGAGACCATCAGAGATCTCCGCCTGCTGAAATGTCTGGTGAAATGTATTCTAAGGTCATTATATTAATTGTGGAGAAATCCAGTGCTAACAAACCTACGCCCACTGATTTGAAAACAAATATCAATGTTCCAATTATGAAGGAAGGTAGGAAAATGTTAAAGTTGGCTCTGCAGTGCAGTCATATATTTGTTTAATCTCTGAATTGTTTTCATGTAGCCTACCGGTATTTGAATTTAGATTTCACCAGACACATCAGAAGGCAGAGATCTCTGGCTACACTGGACTAAGACAAAGGCAACTATTTTTTGATCATTCACAGCTCATTGACATGCAGTCAAATGTAAAGACCTTTGTGAATATATGAATATGCTTTTGTTTTTTTGTTGGTTCAGATAAATAAAACTCTGGACAAATATATGAGGGTGTGCACAGTAAATGTGAGGGTGTGTACTGTACACAGTATACAGCAGTGGTTTCCAAACTGGGGCTCGGGATCCCCAGGAGGTCCCCAGATGCCCAGATGATTAGCTTAAAGTGCAACATGAGAAAGAGGAAAACATTGAGAAAATAGCTAATCTACAAGCTTGTGCGAGGTGTTGTGAGCTTGTAGTTAGGCTATTTCCACAATATTTATCTGCGGAACTGAGTCAAACTAAATGAAAGGAAATGCCTACAAAAGTGATTGTCAGTGTGGTGGGTCCCTAGTTCAAATATGATTAATTTGCATGTATGAATTGTACTAAGGAAGTGGCAGGGGTCAGTGCTGAGGTGATATAATAAACAACAAAAACATTCTTTAAAACTTTAAATATATAGACTTGATTCAAAACAACCAAAACACAAAAACAAATGGTCCACAACAGGGTGGTCCATATTTCTGTTGAAGTTATAGGATGTCTTCTTCTTTTGTTTCTTGTTCTTTTTTACTTGCAGGATACAGTGACATTATTATACTGTGTGTGACCTTTAAATAAGAATATATGCCCCTGCTATTGGAGGCTTATGACAATGATGGATCCTTGGGCTGTGCAATATGTCTGAAATCAATACCATGTGGATATTTGTATTTATACTGTATAACATGATATAGCCTATGTGGTTTATGTTTGAAAAATCACACAGTAAACAAACAAACTGCAGGGTAATAATGTTCTGTGGCTTGTCAAACAAAACTGTGCAGACATGCTTAATACTTAATATTTCATAACAAATTAGGCCGTTATCTCCACCAAGTGGAAGTTTGTTTGTGTGTCTGGGGCCAATCATTTTTTTCCCCCACAACATGTTTGTTTCGGGGGGAAATATTTAACTTGAATAGATTTTTATAATGGCCGAGAAAGGCGATTAGATCGGGCTTAAGCCTTGCTGAAATATGAAGTCATACGTCAAAGATGTGTCATAGGTGACTGACGTTGTAGACTGGGTAGGGGATACAGTATGCACTCCACACTGAGCGCACATGGACCTCTCTCGTTTTGTCATATTTGGAGTTAAATTGGGTTCTAGCAATCATTGCAGCTGACTGAGCTGAGATGATTGTGTATTTTTTTTTTTTATAACTTTATTTATAAGATTTTAAATTTTTGTAGACAAACAACCCCACATATACCCCACCCTCCCCGGTTCCATCACAAAACAAGACAAAAAAAAAAAAAAAAAAAAGCAACAATAAAATAAAATAAACAGGTAGTAAAGGATATAAATAATAAATGGATGAAATAAATACAATAAAATAAAACTTGCCTTTTACTAGATTAAGGGGCTACACAGTGAACCAAATTACATGTAGGAAAACACAAAATGGGTTCAAGGAAGTGCATCCCCAGAACATATGTCCAACAGAGGCTGGCTCCAGATGACATCTTATACAAGTAGAGTCAATGTCAGGATAAATTTTAAATAGTTTTTCTCTCGAGAAATGCAAACGATGTACTATTTTGAATTGAATTAGGCAATGTCTAAGACATAAAGAGGTAGTATGAATACGCCTCAAAGAGAGTTCCCACGTCTCTTCCTCCAGCTATGATTGTGTATTTTGACAGTGGTTCTCAACCTCTCCTGGATCAGGGCACACCCATCTGACTACTTAAGGGGTCACATGGGTGGGCTGTGTGCAGTTTATTTCAATGAATTCAATTAATGGTGTTCCAGCTTGGATCAATAGAACTAGCAAAGTATCTTTGTCGGTATCACAAAGACAACTCTTTTTTTCCCCAAGGTTTTACAGAAAAGAAATACCATGACACTATATTATATTATAATATTGTTTGGGGGCCAAATTGCAATATCCTCACGGACCCGGCCCACAGGTTGAGATTCACTGTATTACGATATCACAATATCGTCATATCGCCATGACGAAACTCCCAACACTGGCTTCTGGGCTTCATGGATGCTGTGATGGAGGCACTTACTCACCATAAGCTTTTGGCAGGTCTGAGGGACGAGTTTGTGACAACGCTTATGGACCAGTAGTTTGCAGTTGATACACTTGTAGCCCTGCCGGCCCAGCCCCCATATCCTTTCACTGCAGTGGCCACAGTATGCCTTCTGGAAGGAGACAGACAGACACGGTACACATATCCATTCACGGAAAAGACAGCTAAAGATTTTTTACAATTTACAGTTCGCAATTTAGGCATTTAGCTAGCAGACGCTCCTAACCAAAGCGACATGTTACAATAAGGCAGCATAAGCAAGACAATAGAATGCGAGACAGAGAGACAGTGTAATGCCTCTCTAGGAAACTAGGGTCACAGGCAAACCAAGAACATCGCATTAGTCTACTCATATTAACATTAATATTAGTCATATTAAAATAGTTTCATATAATAAGCATTGTGGTCCAAAAATAAACAAGCTGTCTCTGCGTTATTGTCAGAGAGGTGTCTCTGTATCGTTTGTGAGTGAAACGGCCAGGATGCTCTATTGAAACTATAGTCTATACTCTACAAGGTCAACAATCTGTTTTAAATATGTTACACCTTTGTCCTTTCACTGCAGTGGCCAGTCTGGCCACAGTATTACTTGTGGAAGAAGACAGCTAAACACATTACACTTTTAATGAGCAATCAGTGCCCAGACGCTGGCTGACTCCATCAGTATTGATCTGTTCATCAAGGAACAATTAAAAACACACAGCTCCGTCTAATAATGGAATTGGGTGATCCTATTGAGTGATCCGATTAAATGGCAGGTGTCCATTAGGTAAAAATCAATACCTGGGATTGCTAATTATTTTAATTAAAAACATTTGAGCTATAGTTTCAATGTACATTTTCCCTCTTGGAGCACACAATAAAATCCTTTGTGTTAATGTATCCAGAGTTAAACACTGCATACACACAGTAGCACTGACTAGGCGGCTGTTACAGGGAGCCTGGGTTCTGTACGTTACTAAATTCAAACTTTTATTTGTATAGCAAACCTCATAACCAATATCACAATGTTTTGTTGGGAGGGTGGATGTGCGTGCGTGCGTGCGTGCGTGCGTGCGTGCGTGCGTGCGTGCGTGCGTGCGTGCGTGCGTGCGTGCGTGCATTGCGTGCGTGCGTGCATTGCGTGCGTGCATGTTCATTTGATTGACTGTTCACCCACAGAGCTGATAAGGTTGTGGGCAGGAATTCCTCAAAACTTATCAGAAGACTATCAGAAGTCACCTGGCAAAGAGTTCATACAAGTCTCATTTGAAGTCTGAGTATTATGTCAATACAGTGATTGTCTCAGTTTGCCAGACTGTTGCCTCTCGCAATTTTCAAATGCTTCCGTCATACAGTCTGGAGAACGGAAGCTCTGATCATGAGTAAGCGATAAACCGGTAGTGAAGCCTCCCCCGGTCAAATGTGGAATTAGATTAGACCTGCGTGCCCGTTGGCCTCCGGCCTATTTAGGGGAGGCGCAACTTGGATTTTCTTCCAAAGTAAAATTAGTTTTGCTCATTCTCTGACCTTTACTTTTTGGATACGATGTGCAAAAAAGGGTACGCAATGTTCCTCGTGGAAACCATGTGCCGGTTCTGAAGGTTCTGACGGCTCTCACAGTGTGACTTCATCTCGGAGCTACAGAATGAGCGTAGGGACTGAAGTCACAGGGGCTAGGCAGATGTCGAACACAGGCCTTGCTCATACAGTACATAACCAAAAGTCTACAAAAACCTTGACTGCGCAGCACATCTCCGGGTATGGACTACTTGTTAAATAATCGTTTCAATCGATTAGGATGATTAACTGCTGCACCCCTAAAACCAAAGGTTCATTCTGCAGATCAGTTGTGTCAGTGGAGACAAGGGTCGATTTAGGACTTCTATTTTACTTACTTCTATATTACTAATCTAATTACAGTATTATGATCTGGGGGCGTGTAGTATGTCATATTGCAATTTTGGGCATGTTAAGAAGCGCTTTTGACACCCCCCGGAGTGCGCAAAACGGCCTTGAATTAGTCATGGGTGTGTTTAAGGCGTGTTTGAGACGTACCCAATCAACATGTCCGTACTATTCTCTTTACCAGTCAGCTGATGTCACATACGGAATGCGCACTTTGGGGATCGTGGTATGACATTTCTTCAGGCTGGCACCATAGAAGACATGACATGCCTTTGTCACATTTGGGTTAATTATTCCTATTGCACTGCATGCTGTCACCTTTATGCCTCAAAAGAACAGACCCACCTTTCAGATCGGAATGGAATTGCGAGTAGATAGCAGCATATTGGCAAATTGGTAATTAATTAATTCGATAACGATAGAACCATGTACAATACAGCGAATGAAAGCAAGATTCCTAAGGAATATGGAGATTTTTACATTTAATAAAACGGTTGAGAAATGAGAGAACCATGAGTGTTTATAGGCTAATATCAACGTTTTTTTATGAAAGACCAAACGGGCTGTGAACTTGAAGAGCTCAATCACCATCCCGACACGGAAGAAATATAGCCTAGTGCATGCATGTATATGCACTGTTGCACTTGCACACAGTAGCCTACACACGCTCTTTATTTGTTTCTATTGAAAAACACCAGTAAAATAACGTTTATTATATTTTATTTCATTCAAGTCACGACGAAGGAATGAGTTGAATGCGTGCTGCGTAATGCTGTGGCCCCGATGGTATGGTCTTCGCTGAGTTCGCTCGTAGCATTTTATTGAAGAAGACTTGAATCGGGTGTGATACAGCATATGAAAGCACATTTCCCACGGATTATGGAGATGTTTTTATTTATTTTTAAGGTTGAGAAATGAAAGAATTATGGCCGTTTCTAATCTCAACATTTTTTTTTAAAAGACGCAAAACTGCCATGTCTCATAGAAACAAGTAAATAGGTCTATAAAAATAAGCGCATATAACAGGGGTCTGTAATCTATTTTAAATGAAGTGCCATGTTTTTATTTTCTAAATAGTGAGTCTGCCATATCCAGATTAATTTGAATGACACCACATTAAAATAAAAAAACATATTTTGATTGTCCACAAATATAAAGTTCTTCCTTCTTTTTAAATATGTTCTTGCACATTGTTATAATGATCATTATATATCCCCCTGCAGTCAGAGTTCATATTTTTAATGAATGAATGTGATGCATTGTGAGCTGGTATAGATCTGCTATTTTCAAAAGTAATCATTTTATTTAATTTTTGGATTAGCTGTCCTTAGTTGGGCAAATGCATTCATCTGGGGATCCTTGACATGGGAATGTGCTGTGTGAGGATCACTGGTTTAAACAACATTAGGAGAAAAGCCCAAATAACCACTTTAGAAACAAGAAAAGCAACAACACAGAAAGCAACTTTACAGAAAAATAAGCCGCTTATAATAAACAGACATGGCAACACTCTAGCAGCCTCTCAGAGCCGCTCAAGTGTCAAATCAAACAGTGCTTTTTGCGTTTATGAGGTGGTCAGACCCACGTCTAATCGTTATGCGCTGAGTGTCTTTAGGTCAAGGGGCTTAATAGCAAATTGCGCAAAGCGAAAATAATTAACATATGGACACTCCCACAATGCTAAAATATTCAGCAACGCGGTAAGCCATAATGTGTGTGCGTTCAACACGGGCCAGTGCGTTCAACACGGGCCGATATGCCTTTCATAATACGAATGTGCGCAGAGCGAGGCCAATTTATGTATTTCCATTGGTAAAACGCACCTTCAAAATCTACCCAAAAGTCTGCTCCAGTGGATTGACAGACCATCGTTCACATGCTGTTTGCTACCAGCAGCCTGAAGAACAAAGAGCCACAGTTCATGTGCTGTTACTATGGAAATGCATCAGAGACACTTCAAAGCCAGGGGAAAACACAGGGATTCAGCCAGCATAAATTAATCAAAAAAATGTTGCTCTTGTTTTGTTTTGTTAGTTTGCAAATCACTTTCCTCTGCTCAGCACTGTGTATACACTTTAAACCTGCAAGGGTTTTTCAAACAGCTTTCAAAATAATATAAAAGAAATAGTTTAAATAATTTGTTTTCCGTTTTATTTTTCACCTAAATATCATCATTGGGTCCTATTGTTTAGTCTTACAATGTCATTGGCCAGGATATTTGCATATAAATACAGAGGCAGCAATTCACAAAAAAAGCATTGCTGGGCCTTGCAGGGACAATTTCATATTCTACAAAAAAAAAGAAAGGAAAAAATATATATATTATTACGTATTCCTTCTGTTGTTACATACACCCAAGTTTATAATGTTTTGACCACTTAAGCTGTATGTAGGCCTACTTTGTCATACGCCGAATACAAGATAGTACATGTTTTTGTTAAAGCGATAATTAATAAAGAAAATCCAGCCAAACATCCATAACACAGATATGAAACCTTCCATGGTGAAACAGGGCCAACAGGTGGTGCAGAAATAAAGCATTAGCACAGCAAGCAGTGGAGGGAGCAGGTGAGCCTGGCATTTAAAAATACCATCTCGAGAGACATGACGACACATCACCTGACTCTGAGAGCACGCTACTCCACTTGTCTGCCTACCGTGCGCACTGGCTTTGCATTTCCGTCTAAATGTCACAGACAAGTACTGAGAGGTAAGCGACGGAGAGAGAAAGACACCTATTAAGAGTAACCTTATGTAATGTTGATTTACACCTCGAGGCCGAAATCGTCTCGTTAAAGTTCAGGCCCTTTTCTCTCCCAGCTGGCATGCAGAGGCTTGCTGTAGGTATGTGCCAGCTGCGAGTGGTCAACACTGATTCCAAACCCCTGTTGAGCAACAAATGAGATACCTCCGTTGCCCGGGATTTACGGAGGAGCCCCGGAGGCCTAAGCCAGATCACTGTGAGCCAAAACAACACTCATGTACTTCACACTGACTGAACTTTATACTAGGCCCATAAAGCCACTAACCAGGCTCTGCTGCTAAGTGAGAGGGAAGCGATGGGGAGCAACGTGGATTGCATTGTAGTGCATTAACTGGATGCAGTGCTGGCTCAGAGGCGGCAGAGTCTTGTCCTTGACCCAGTCTGACAACTCCCCGCGGCTCTGTTTTGTAAAGAGACGAGATGACTTGTGTAATCCTAGTGCAGCTGGGCCTGCTGCAGCCAGCCTGGGAAATTCAATCTCTCCTCACAGCTGTACTGCGACTCCCGTCCGCGAGATGATGATTAATGTCGGCTCGCCACAACGTTACATTCATGTTCAAAATGCTGCGGGGGTTTCTAACCTGACACCTCAAGTCCTCAACACAGAAATTATGATCAACCCCATTCATCAAGGTTCTCGATGGAAGTTTGGCTAGAGGTGCTACTGGTTGGTAACCAACCACTACACACCCATTTAGCCTGGGGCCCGTTCTACAATGCCTTCTGTTTCTGTGGTGCTCAAACCTTTTCATGTCAAGGACCCCCAAAGTGATATGTTTGAAAACGTTCAGGCAGAGGGGAAGCAACTGTCTTTAGTTTGTTATAGATATGTCCATATTGTGCAGCCCCAAAATCTGCAAGTAAAGTAAAAAGTAACTACTTTTAAATGTACAGTAATTCAAATTTGACCTACAATATCACGATTTACTTTTGGGGCAGGTGGGCATGACCTTTGGGCAAATAGAACACGACTGTACATCCGAGCCCTTAGTGTCAACTCATGAGGCCGTTTACTATAGCATGTAGAATTTTTTATTTTAGTCATGCCGCTATTCCACTCAGACAGGAGCAGGAGGAGTCTTCCACACTATGCCTTGACTGATATGCTGCACTACACTGCACGGTTCTGCTCATGTCCTCCTCGTGTGGACCAGGACTCCTGCAAAAACATTTCTCTGACGTTAATAAAAGGAGAGAAGATGGGAAAGGCTCATCATCATCGATCGACTGGCGTTCTGTCCCATCAGTGCTGCAAGTCATCGAGTGCCTGGAAACAGGCCTGTGTGATGTGCAGAGAAATGATGAGCTGTCTCGTCTGCTGCAGCACAAACAAAAAAGGAGCCACCTAGCAAAGCTTCAAACGAGAAGGTGTGGATGATCAGAAAGAAATTCTCACAAACTACAGCACAATATGCTGTAAATGTAATGTCAATGTCATAATCCACTGGTTCCCAAACTTCCCAAACAGTGTGTGGATCCATTTTTGTGGGTCGCAAAGTTGTGAGCTTGTAGATCTGCTATTTCCACTAGTTTGGCTAGTTTGGGCAAACTTCTAATTTCTCTTTATGGGTCTTGAGCTAAAAGGTTTTGGAACCACTGTCGTAATCTACACACAAACACTATAAACACCAACACAAGTTTCCACTATACTGTAGCAATGCAAATAAGGTTTTCTATTGGGAAATATCTGAATCACTCTGTCTACAAACTCGACAAACGTGTGTAATAAACAATTGGTGATAGGTACAGTATACATAGAATCAATCAACCAACAACTTATCTGACCCAGACTACTGTACAGTATGTTATTTAAAAGAAATATGTCAACACTGACAAGGTCTCCAACACTGACAGACCATCCTTGTCTGTAAGCTAATGAGGTCATTTTTGAATCAATGTTTCCTGTCAAATTATTGATATTACTTGTAAGTAGCTGTGTAATGAGTGGAATAATGTTGTCCATTATCTGATTGAAGTCTTGTTTTGCTTGTTCAGCTCTCAGAAAACTGGTCACTGGCCTCTTTCTGTCCCAGTTGGACTGTGGTGATACCATTTATAGGTTTCCTTGCTCCTCTACCCTAGCCAAACTGGATCCCCTGTACCATGCTGCACTGAGATTCATAACTAACTCACCTTTCAGAACACATCATTGTTCGTTGTATGCTGCAGTTGGTTGGTTCTCATTGACTTCACGCAGGCTGCATGATTGGTATATTTTTATTTACAAAGCCATTCTTGGTGATTTGCCCCCTTACATTTCCTCCAAATGTAATTTGGTAAAAAACGGTCTAAACCTCAGATCAAATGTCTGACTACGGTGTGTGGTACCAGCCTTTAAATCTGAGGGGGGTAAAAAGTGTCTCGCTTTCTTTGGCCCCTGGTCGTGGAATGACCTGCAAGCCAGATTAAAATTGGCCTTGAAAGTTCCCTTGAGAAATTTCAAAAGGATCACCTTAAATGTACAATCCAACAACTGCACATGTTCGGATGTGTACTAGCCATCGCATATGCCCATTGTTTTTTGGTTCCTGTCCATAAATGTATTTTGTGTACTTGTGTACTAAATTTCTTGGACTCTGTTATTGTACTATATTGGAGTATTGTTGTATATATATATATTGTATAGGTTTCTGGAGGTATTGCCATGGATTTATTGTTGGCTGTTTTATAACTTCACATGTACGATGTAGCTTGGAAGTGTAATTACAGTATGTATTCTGCCGCTTGGCCAGTTCCCACTTGAAAAAGTGGGACGCAGTTTCAATGTGTTTTTTACTGGTTAAATAAAGGTTAAATAAAATCTCTTACACACTGCAGATGAATATAAACACAATCTAACATTACCAAGCATTGTTGTTAACTAATCACACTCAGAAAAGTGAGGATTACAAGTCCCATTACGTTGGCGTTTAATATCACTATGTTCTCCTTTCTCATAATTGCTTTTTTCTTTTACATAATCCGATACCACACTAATGTAGTGGCCCTTCAAACTCAGGGGACATACTCTTAGAATGTCATATCTCTCATAATAAAATTGTTTTAATTGCCTTTTTATTTCTATTACAGTATTTAGACGGGGTAATTGTGCTACATTCTGAATTGCTTCCTCCTATTCCCTATTCGTTTACTTTGCACTGTGAACTGCACATACTGAAGAGCTGCACCCCAACCCTGAATATTGGACCATCAACATGCACGCACACACTTCTAATTCAGCTTTCATCTTGACACATCTCTCACAGAAACAAATCCCTGCCTCAAAAGCGTTAGCAGCATTTAGTTTGGGCTCTTCCGAGCAGTGGCCATGAGATGGCAGTGTCACTCACGTCCCTAATGGAGTGCTGCACTGAGGCATGGCTAGTGGAGGGGAATGGATTCTGCTTCATCACATGGATGATGCAAAGAAAGAGAGAGAGAGAGAGAGAGAGAGAGAGACCCCATTATGTCTAATGGGCGAGATTCACAAGGCGGCTTTCTCTTGCTGCAATGTCAGGGAGAGATGGGGCAGCGTGGAAGAGAAGAGAGGATGGAGGGAGGAGAGAGACTGAACACAGAGAGAGAGAGATAGAGAGAGAGAGAGAGAGAGAGAGAGAAAGAGAGAGAGAGAGAGAGAGAGAGAGTGTGTGTGTTACGGGATGCACTGAGAGATTGAGGGGAAGGAGGGAGATGGGAATGGAGAGAGAAGGGAGGAGAAACATGACCTACTTCTCCTCAGCTTATTTATATGCTGAAGACAACATGGTGCGCCGAGCAGGAACATGGAAACCTGCAGTAACAACAAGCACCCTGGCAAATTAATTAACTCATATCCACCCAAAGCAACACATTTGCAGACTCCAAAACCAGAGGTATAATGATAAGAGAATACCGATGTAGCGTTACACCGTTGAGTAAATTCAAAACCGCGGAGCATCTTAGTACTCTAAACCCGACGAGTCTAATCACAGCGCAGCTGACACTACTTGGACTGGGCGCTGCAGATGAGAGCGAGGTTGAGTGGTTTACGACCTTGGTGGAGTCAGTCTGCCAACCATGCCCAATGGAACCGTCTATCAAATAACCGTGGATCCAGCGTGCATCAATGATAGCAGAGGCACAGGGTAATGGACCGCAGCCGCATGCTGAGTAGGCATATTGCGCCCAGCTATAGTGCACTCGGCTAACCTGCAGCCCCATCGTCTAGACGCTGAGCCTCTAGCGCCCCTAGGAGATGTTTCAACTCAAGCGCAGGTGTGTCAGACCTAGCCTGGCCAAGCCAGACCAAATCAGCCGTTGGCAAAAAAAAATTGCCTGCCGGTGACACGACAGTGTGATTTGAGTCTGTCTTATTAGCCATATGTCAGACCAGCTTCCTTCGCCAGGGAAAAGGTATCATATTTGAGGATGGAGTCTTGAACATAAACATATCCTTTTCACACCCATTCTTAAACCTCGGTCTGGCCAAAACTAACATGATTAGGGTAATAGGGTGGGGGGGGGGGATCTTTACCTTTCAAAAGGAGAGCCTATACGGCTCAGAGAAAGCAAACACGTACTGCTGTATGTGTAAGGAGGTCTCTCGTGCAGCCTCTGCCCTTCAGAGGCAAATACAGTGCAATACTATCATACTACAGAAGGTGTTTGGCTAGCCTCACGTAGCCAGACAATATCCCCGTGTGGATATAAGGCAATTCTTAGCTGCGCTGCGAGCTTGTGCATCTGCTATTTATGATTATTTATTTATTTTTGAAAATAGAAATATTTTGAATCATGTTGATTTGATTTCACAAATCTTCTCTTCTGGGGGGTCCCTGCAGGGCCCTGGCACAAAATAAATCTGATGGCGGTCTCTGTGGCCAAATATATTTGAGAACTGATTTAGAAGGCATTTGTAGAATCGGCCTCAGCTCTAAATGAGTTAAACCAGAAGAACTGGGCCGGTGCAGAGCACACTGGTAACTAGTAATGCCGAACAAGCAGTCTGTTCCAACAGCACAACAACAAACCTACAGTGTGTGCGTACGTGCTTATGTGTGCGCACGTGCTTGTGAGTGAGTGAGTGAGTGAGTGTGAGTGTGAGTGTGAGTGTGAGTGTGAGTGTGAGTGTGAGTGTGAGTGTGAGTGTGAGAGTGAGAGTGAGAGAGAGAGACAGAGATAGTGTAGTATTGTATGGGATAAAACAGCTATACCAGATACAACAATAAGTAGAGCACCATGAATTATGCATGAATAATTGTAGACAGCTCGGTATGGGGCCGTGCCTTGATTACCTGTCATACATAATTCAACGCAGTATGCTTCTGTCTGAATGACTGTAACTGTTACTGTACTACTAACCAACCAGTAACCACACAGCAGAGGAACAACACTGCCACGCTTACTGTAGAAAGTTACATCTCTTTACAAAATGATGTCACTAAAGTTATCGCAGTCATATGTCTGTGATATTCTGTTAAAGTCTGGTTGTTTAAGATGTCCATCATACTTGCTATACAAGTAAAAAAAAAAGGATCTAACAGTGACGTCACTCACCCTGTTAAAGCGCTTGGCCTGGAAGAGGTGTCCGTTGACTCGGTAGAGCTTCCTCCATCTTCTGGCCCCGCGGCGGTAGATTGATTCTAGAAGAGAGAGGAGATAGTTGTAGAGTAGGAGCATGGTGTGTACAGTGCATACAGTACGGGGAATCTACAACAGACAGCAGCAGAGATTAACAGAGCGATGGACGAGAGAGTCTGCTGAGGTGAGGTGAGGTGAGGTGAGGTGTGTGTGTCCAAAAGCATGCGGACAGAGAGAGAGAGAGAAAAGTCAGAGACCGATAGATGGACGTATACGGCACAGGCAGGAGGGTGCTGGAAGACCCGCCCTGCCCCGCACGCCACTCTGCGGGGAGGAGGGACATACAATGGTCCATCAGGCTCCTACATGACACGCCCGCATTTCTTCCCTCCCTCCATCCATCCCTCCTTCTCACTCTCTCTCACTCACTCCCTTCCCGCGCCACCCCCCTTTGCTCTCCTGACATTTACTTTCTATTCGTCCGTCTCTCATCATCGTCCCTCCATATTTTTTTTTATATCTCTACTTCCCTCCCTGGTGATTCTGCTCTCATTAACGGGACATAATGCCCTCAATTCAGATGAGACAAAAGTGTGAGGCTATTTATACCACTGTATGGTAATGTCGTCGGCTATTAATAACCTGACAGGTGTAAACAAAAGCACAGCGACACAGTTTAAGTGCTCCATGTGGCTGATATAATAAATAGACACGAGTAGACGGATGCACATGCAAATGAGATCTCCTACTGTATGTGACATCATGACAACGACTAGGTATTAGGAACATGGTGAGCGCTGACATGAAGGACTGTGGACAAGATTCTCTTTAAGACCATTTGGCGTCCCTATTTTGGGCATGTCATCATTATTGCCCCCCATAGTCTAACATTTTTATGAAGGCATTACTGAAATTTCTTAGATACGATCTATAGTATTTTGTTAAAGGATGTTTAATTAACACTTTAGCAGTATTAATTTAAACTCCTACCAATTTATTTCCAGTTGCTGAATTCTAAAGAAGGATAACTAATGCAAGATGAGGAGATCAAATGTGGATTCAATCTACAGTATTGGAGGAGCAATTTAATATGACAAGACAAATTATGCTTGAACGAGGACCAATAACTAAACATTTGTATCATCATAATAAAGAAGTAATTTGTAACCTATAAAAAGAATATAGTAATTTATTCTGGATTTGACTTCCATGGCCATTTTATTGGTGGCCTAAACGTTTGAGGGTTCTTTCATGTCATAATAGTTAAAATCCTATTCTGATGTGCAGTGATGCACATTCAGCATGATTATGAGCTCATTCAGCTTCTAAGTAACTCACCCTAATTAATTATGTTTGTGCCAGATATGATTAGCGAAGTGATATATTTTCCTTAAGGATAGCATGTCAAAGATTTCTTTTTGCAAATTAAGACAGTTTTGGTCCAATGACCAATACGCTATGATACAACAAAACAGCACACTATGGGAAGATATCCTGTGTTAATTTAACTAATTTAACTCAAATGGAACCGAATGGACCTGTAAGGTTCCATTTGTACACTTTTGAGTTACAGACCTAAAAAGGGTGCATTTGGTTCCTACTGTAGCTATAAATCATTTAGCAAGGGACACTATCAAGGACCTCTGGGGACCCCAGACTCATAGAACCAGTGGACTAGTGAATGATTTGTGGCCTTGGTCAGCGAGTCACGAGAACAGCATGTGTGATATGTGATGCAACCAACCAGTTCACCAACGATGCAGAGATTTTGTTCCATTTATACATTTTATACCCTTATGTAGTTAGTTAGCACAGAGGATGACACCTACGATATCAGCTAACAGCAGTGACAACGATCAACCCCACCCTCCGCAAAATGACGCTGCCTCTGTGCACGCATCCTGACTCACATGCCTCTCTATTGTTTACTTGCTATCTTCGCCAGGCCAAAGGCAAGCGGGGCCACTGATACTGTAACACGCTGTCTGTCTATCTGTCTGTACTGTACTGTACTGTACTGTACTGTACTGTACACTTTAAAAAGAATCAAAGCAGACACTTGGTATTTGTGACTCTTTTTGATACAGAGACAGTCATTGGGGCAATAACTGTTCAGGAGAGGAGAAAAACTTTTTATTTATTTATGTTTTTATCCAAAATTAGTTAATAGCACAGGCAGACTCTTCACATACTAGAGCAAGTCTGAAATAAATGTCAGAGCTGAAATCGACTGAAATAAATGAAATAAATGCTTAAACATGTAGCTAGGTGTAATGTTAGAGACCACAGAAGTGAACCTTTCAAGTCTGTTTTCTCAACTTGCTGTTTTCTGCAAGACATTAATCTATAAGTCATATCTCCAAAACTGGTGGGCCAACCTGAACAAGCAATATGTCAATTTGAAGCTATGATTCCCTGCTTTCACATGACACGAAAAAATGAAAAGCCAAACATGTTCATTGTTCAATGACTTAACCTTGGTCAGAAGCAGTCACATTTGATCAAACGGCAGAGGATTGAGGGGCAGGACAACAACAAAACATCTGGCTGGCCCCCCTTGCAAGGCTGCAATGCTGCTTATCTCCAAGGTATTGCAATGTAAGCCACCGGCTCCTCTGAATGCATGGTACTCTAGTCTGTGCTCCATAGATGCACTCACTGCCCTCATTAGAGGGAAGAATGTGTTTGCTTTTGGATTTGAGTACAGGCCCTGACTGAGGAGAGTTGGTCTTAATGTCTCCAGTAAGCACTGGAGGACCAAATGAATCGCCCTATCCAGCTTACACGCACGCACGCAAGCACGCACGCACACACACACACACCTACACACACACACACACACACACACACAAACTCTCAAATGTGCACTGACATCTTACTTTGCAGATAGACTTTTATTGATTCCACAAGGGATCAATAAAGGTCTGTGTAGTCTCGCTGATTAGTGATCTCCACCTACCGATACGTGTGTGAACTTCTAAAGGCAGAGTCGTTTGCTAGAACATAGGGGAGAGGGTTTTACGACGCCCACTGCTTTGGAAACAACCAATAATATCACCACCCCAATATGAAGGACCACCCTTAAAGACTTTGGATTGGTTCTGAAATGCATGCAAGAAAACCCTTCTCTAATGGTTTCCACCCAGATTTAGGAACGGAAGCTGGGAGATTGTCCTCGGCCTCTAGCTGAGTGAAGCATTCAGAGACGGACTTGTGAGTCTTGACTTTGTATAGTGTAGGCAGATCAAATGGGGATCAAATACAGGAATGGAGAGACAGAAAAGTACCTGCTCTCCAAGTACTGTCATCTTGTGGATTCTCTGTAATGCTGTAAACCCATGAAATCCGGGAAAGCATCTGTGTAATTTTAGATTTTAGACACATTTTATCTTTATTTTTTTATTTTTTTTAAGCGAACATGTTTAACCCAAATCTTTGCTTCTGGGGGGTAACACATAGCCTACAGTACATTTTGAGATGGGGTTGGCAGCCAAATACTGTATATGTGAACACAAGTTCACACAAGTGGATTTAGAAGACATTTTGTAGAATCGGTCTCAGATCTTAATGGGTTAACTCATGGCCTCCAAAGGGAAGAAGAGACACCCATCTCTGCACATCACTGCAGCATGTTTCCATAGTTACCCAGTTTCTTTTTTATCTTTTCCATTTTGCACATACTGGTGGGGGGGAGGGGCATGCCACTGCAGGGACTGCCAGGCAGGCACACTTTAGCCAATTAGCGTCATTGTGCATATGAGGAGCTGTGCAGGCGACCATGTGCAAAACCACCAGACACATTACAGTGCACACATTACACAATGGTAAAACGTACAGAACAAAGTCGTGGGTCCAGTTTACTAAGTCTAGAGGGTTTAAATGGGGGTAGAGTACTGTGGGGCAGCAGTGGCTCAGGGGTAGAGTGGCCGGTAGAACAGCCGTATGGGAACTGTGAGGTTCCCAGTTGGATCCCGGGCTCCCCCCAGAGTTAGTGTCGAAGTGTCCTTGAGCAAGACTCTGAACCCATCCCGATGTGGTGCCTTGCATGGTTCCCTTCGCCATCGGTGTGTGAATGGGTGAATGTAATGCACAATCTATGTAAAGCGCCTTGGATAAAGGTGCTATATAAATGCACCATTTACAGTACAGCACAATGTGGCCGTACAAAAAAATCTAATTTAGTTCCAGATGAGAAAAAACACGGGCACACCGTAATGAACAAATGTTTCAGTCAATAATACATCCGGTGTGGGTTACGCTCGTGGTTTAAACCTCACACTGAGTGAGTAATCATGATATTCTAGGTTTTGAGTTTCGATCAGGAAAGCAGAAATGTCTAAAGGATAATCTTTGGAAAACCAACCAATACAACAATGGGCATTTGAACAAACCAATGGCTCCAACTCATACTGACCCCACCACTGGGAGTCACCGTCAGAACACGTCTCCACATTTGGTTGGACTTTGTGAAGAGTAAACACACACTACTATGTTCAAACACTTTATAGTACTTTAACTTTTGGTACTTTTACTACTTGATTGCAATAATTTTGTACTTTTACTCAGGTAACATTTTTAACACAGGCCTTTTACTTGTAACAGAGTGTTTCTACAATGTGGTATTGACACTTTTACTTACAGTAAGTAAAATATCTGAGTACTTCTAATGTGTGATTTGTGAGACACACACTAGCGCTGATTCCTAAACTATTAACACAATATGTAAAATTATGATGTTTAAGCAATACTGTCCCTGCTGCCAACCAGGTTAAAGAAATCACAAAGGCTTTAACCGTTGCTTTTTATATGAAATATCCGACCGAGACTATTACCGAACAGTTTGACCAAATCAAATGCTCTGAAATAATAACCCGAAAATGGACGATCTACAAGCTCTCAATGCGCGATGCATTGAGAGAGCATGTTTTCGCTGCATGTGCAACATATAGCTCCAAAAAGGATATCATGATGATGGCTACAATGTAAAGGAATCAAATAGACTAAAATCAGTCGTGGCGACTGAGAACTTTAATCCGTGACTGTGCATGTGACATAATGACAAGCTGGCGCTGCATCAGAGGGTCCTGCCATGCAGCAGCGGAGCGGTGGGAGACAGTGAGGTATAGAACAAACTGTCCAGCATGCCTGCTCTGGTTGCGTCTCTTTGTGTGTGTGATGACACATGTGATGCCATGCCAGAGGACATGACTAATTGGTTGAAGCGGCATTGTTCCTTCCTATTTGGTTACATGATGTCATATCTGAGCCCTTGTTAATGTTAACCCATTAGGATCTGAGGCCGATTCTACAAAATGTCTTGTAAATCCCAGACAGTTTTCTGAAAAGGTTTTGCTGTATCAGTGGTGCTCAAAACTTTCCCCATGTCTGTATCAGTGGTGCTCAAACCTTTTCCATGTCTGTATCAGTGGTGCTTAAACCTTTTCCATGTCTGTATCAGTGGTGATCAAACCTTTTCCATGTCTGTATCAGTGGTGATCAAACCTTTTCCATGTCTGTATCAGTGGTGATCAAACCTTTTCCATGTCTGTATCAGTGGTGATCAAACCTTTTCCATGTCTGTATCAGTGGTGCTTAAACCTTTTCCATGTCTGTATCAGTGGTGATCAAACCTTTTCCATGTCTGTATCAGTGGTGCTCAAACCTTTTCCATGTCTGTATCAGTGGTGATCAAACCTTTTCCATGTCTGTATCAGTGGTGATCAAACCTTTTCCATGTCTGTATCAGGGGTGATCAAACCTTTTCCATGTCTGTATCAGGGGTGATCAAACCTTTTCCATGTCTGTATCAGTGGTGCTCAAACCTTTTCCATGTCGAGGAGCACCAAAATGATATGTATTTGGCCGCCAACCGCCAAAAATATCTATATTCAAAGATTTGTGCCAATTTAAAAAATATATCACACCCGTGTGAACCGAGTGGTGCAACTGATTGGTGAAACGTGATTGAGATACTGTATCTACCGGTAATACAACAGAATAAATACCATAGGCCTACTACTGTGTGTATGTTATCGTTGTGTTTTGTTGCATTTTAAAGTGCAGATTGGTTTAGGCTAAAATAGTAGGATAAAACATTGATGTACAAACAAAATTCAAACAACCATAGCCAATTGAGTTCAGGTGAGTTCCGTAACAATTACGATAATTATAGGCTATGGCGGAAGCTGTGCATAGGCAGTGACATTATATTGACACAGATATTAATAATGAATGCAACTACCACCTGTAGACAAATAGGCCTACAGGAAAACATAATATTGATTATAAAATGATCGGTCCGAGGATCTGAGAAAAACTAGGGTAAGTGACAAGGTCAAGCATTTTTGCAGACATCAACTGCCTTTTTT
>NC_139705.1:33681446-33921446 GCF_964188405.1 Protomyctophum parallelum | reverse complement strand
TCATTGATGTGGAATGTTCGACACTGGCAGGGGCTGATTCCGTTAACTTGATTATGATTAAAGCGTGGACCATATAAACGGTTGAGGTTTCGCAGAGTGAAAAATAAAGAAAGATGTCCAATGCACTCTATGCACACACGCCATTTTGGAAAGAACTCAGGCCCCTTCCCTACTTCCTTCACAGGTGTTACCGCTGATACTAATGAAGGCTCTGGTTAACGCAGTCAGGGTGCTGCTATTGGCTGCATGTTGGCTCACTGGAAACGCTCTGCTACACTCAAGTGTTCTTGAGTGAGTTCCAAATGGCCCTGTACGGGTCTGTAACTCTGTGGACACTTACAGGTCCATTTGGCTCCATTTGTACACTCTCAGAGTTATGGGGGTCCTTGAAATTAAACATTTTGAAAACCACTGTACACTAAACGGAACAGAGCCTTAATTAGTATAATTGGTAACACCTGTGAAGGAAGTAGGGAAGCGGCCGGAGTTATTCTGTGTGCATATAGCCCATTTAGAAGTTGCCAACTTTTGTCTTGAGATTTGGAACGGAGGCGGTCACGGACTTCATGTGTAATAAATAATGCAATGTTCTGAGGGGCTTTTCCGGAAGGAACAACAGGGTAGGTGGCAGACGCAGAAGGAACAACAGGGTAGGTGGCAGACGCAGAAGCCTTTCAAACACACGCGTACAAAAATATACATGCAGTCAGACACACAGATGTATGTACAGACACATTGTGTGGGCAGCAGCCAACGCACTGCCATGAGCTTATTATGAGTCAGCAGCTGTTAGGCGACACCATGGAAACAGATCTATCACTCAGTATTACCACCGAAGCCATATTACGCCATTTGAAAGATGAGCTATACTTGAGATCACATAAAGCCGACTCAACCTTTTGGCTTTGTGAAGCAGGTTACAGTGTCAATCGACAAGGACAACATTTTTCAAAATTTCTGGGACAAAGCGTAGTCCCAATTTCTCATCTGCATGACACAAGTTCTTCCCATACAGCCTAATGCTTAATTTAAAAAGATTATTCCATCTTCGGTTCATCTGGGCTGCCTTTTGTGAACACGACCTCTCTCACTGCCCCCCGTTCTCGTTTCATATAGTTTTTTCCCCCTCTTTCATAGCATGGGACCGCATGGCGGACGCCACGGCTAATTAGCTATAGAGCATAGCCGTGGGAGTGGTTTTCTGGACCCACTGAAAAATCGTCCATTCAATTTTCCCATAGAGATTTACAAAAATATTTATATCTATTATTTTAATCCTAGAATCAAGCCATCCAGGACTAGCCTGGGGTCTCTATGGCATAGGCAGCTCCTGGCAGGATCCGCCGGGATAATGTAGACGCAGCTGCGCGACATGAGACTAATTAATTAGAGAGAGTGAGGAGTGTGTGTATGTACGGGTATGCGTGTGTGCGTCAATTTAACAAAGGTGCAGACGATCAGAAATCAGCAGAGAGTGAGCGACGTTTGCGCTATGCCGAATTCAAGCAGACTCGGTCCCAGACTTTTTTTCCCCCCCTGGAAATAAAAACGTCTGGATTTCCGAGGCTATCCAGGACCCTGGTTAATCATGACCATTGATAAAACCATTGATTCTGTGAAAAGCTGATTCTGTGAAAAATGCTAAACAAAGGCTATTTTTTTAATGTAGGTTAATCACATAATTAAATATTATTATTTTTTATTTCACAGAATCAAAGAATCACACTTCCTCTGCCAACCTGGGGGGGGCAGCAGACTGACCTCATGCTTCCTTCTATGCATGAGGAGTCCAAGCTGCTTCTTTTCACCTGACAGGGGAGAGTTTCCCCGGCCGGACATAGAGTGCGGAAGGAACACGTTATTCCGACCAGTTTCTTTCCCCTCCATCAGGCGGGGGGATTATTGCATGTTTTTTGTGAGGGTACCTACCCTAGTGGACACGGAGAGAACATGCAAACTCCACACAGAAAGGCCAACCCCGCCTCTAGTATGGGCACTGATGACGTCCCTTACTGAAGGCCTCTTTCTGTTGCAGTGGCATCTTGCGCTACAAGATGTGGCCTGAATTAAAAACCCAGCCACACATTCGGCTTCAATGACACACCGGGCTCTCTGAGGGACTTGTAGAGGACTAACATTGAACTTGACTTTGTGCTGCTAAACAACACAACGCCTCAGTCAACACGCAGTCTGTGTTGGAGTGTGGCGGCGGCCGGTGGAAGCCATGGCGGTTTTGCCTAAAAATAACATTTCTATCCAAATCCGAAAAACACAAAACATCTCTAATGGGTTTATCCGGATGGAATGCAAGAAACCACTATACAGCCGCGCACGCTGAGCCGATCTACAAGCACACATGTTGTTTCTACGAGTTGCCAGGATGTTTGTAGATCTGCTATTGTGGGGGACAATTTCTTTACATTTAATGAAATGCAAATGCCCAAATAGGGACTATTTAACCCATTTAGGACGGGAACCACTTTTGGTGTTTTTACCCTTCAAGACCCTTTTGTAAAAAATTATATAAATATTTGAAGTTTTCAGAAAACTGGGGTCAGGATTTAGAATCGGCCTCACTCCTAAATGGGTTCAAGCCCGGTCCCAAACCTACGCAATGAGCAGGACTTTGATGTGTGCCAAACAGGTTGATGCACACAGTTAATGATGCACAGTTCATTCAGTTCATTGATGCACACAGTTCATGGCGTGGAATTATTTATTAGAATGTGGTTTGTAACCACAAGGCGATGCTCAAGGCAGCTTTGAAGCCATCCATGTCCAGTGGCACAATCTACTCCTACACAAACACTACTTACTGAATGCACTCAGTTTAAAGCTTGATAGACATTTCTCCCCCTGTGAGCGGTGCAGGGGTCTGGTGATTTCAGCATTCTGTCAGCATATCAGCTTTCACAAGATCAGTTGTGGTGTGTGTGCATGCGCGCACGTGAGCTCGTGCGCACTCGTGTGCGTGTGTGTGTGTGTGTGTGTGTGTGTGTGTGTGTGTGTGTGTGTGTGTGTTTGTTGTAGTCATGATTCAGGCTCAGTCACAATTCGGCCCCAACCTGGTTGTATGAGTTTTTATACAGCAGCTTGACATTTGGTAGACATTCTATCAATACACTATTTCCATATTGGATGCAATTAACACACACACACACACACACACACACACACACACACACACAAAATAACGGGTCTAAAGGATTTAGAACAGCAGCTGTAATAGACATTAGTTAGTAGCAGTACTTGCACACAAGTAGGCCATGTATGGCCTACATGTGAGCAAGGCGCAAGTTGCCACCTCGAGAGAGTGCATTTTCTAGTCTATTTTATTTGAGATTAACTGACTTTTGCATAAGTAAGCTAAAAGCATTCAGCTAACCAGTTGTTGTCCAATAACAACATACAATGCATTATAAACACATGTATGATGCAGTATAAACACATGTATGATGCATTATAAACACATGTATGATCCACTTATAACGCCTCATAACACTTATTATAAATGTTTACAATCACGCATAACAATTTGACGACAATATTTATTTATTTATGAAATATTATAAGTGCTGGTGTCTGAAGCCTGTCCTGAACAGTGAGGATGATTATATGCATTATAAGCTCAGTGGAACATCCCATTATAACTAACATAGTCAGTTATAAAATGTCTACAAAGACAAGACAAGTTATGAATCCTTAAGTTATAAGAGTGCATTATAATGCATTATACCGGTAAATGCAATTATAATGCATTATAGACCTGACCTTTAGGTAAAGTGTTAGTGAAAATACTCTGTATATACTGTATGTCACCTCTCTACAATGCATCTGATAAACAGTAACTGCAGCTCAGTAGATTGCCAAGTGGAATCCCATTTCCCCCCGATGGCATTTCCCACAGCTTGAAAGGGCAAATGATGGTGTAATGAAAGACATCAATATTGCTGTTGCAACTGTAATGGACGTGTTACTGGTCCAATGGTACCACCCATCCAGACATGCTTTCATTCAACTGTAATGGACGTGTTACTGGTCCAATGGTACCACCCATCCAGACATGCTTTCATTCAACTGTAATGGACGTGTTACTGGTCCAATGGTACCACCCATCCAGACATGCTTTAATTCAACTGTAATGGACGTGTTACTGGTCCAATGGTACCACCCATCCAGACATGCTTTCATTCAACTGTAATGGACGTGTTACTGGTCCAATGGTACCACCCATCCAGACATGCTTTCATTCAACTGTAATGGACGTGTTACTGGTCCAATGGTACCACCCATCCAGACATGCTTTCATGTATTTTGTTACCCCTACAGTACACGCAAAAGACGTAACACAAACATATTTAGTATTTTACTTTAACATTGTGTGTGTTAAATGATAAATCTATAAATGGTGCATATATAAAGCACTTTTATCCAAAGCACTTTACATATTGTAGATTGTTCATTACATTCACCCATTCACACACACACACACACACACACACACACACACACACACACACACACACACTGATGGTTTTCCCATCCGTTCTACCGGCCACTCTACCTCTGAGCCACTGCCGTCCCATGCACTGTTACAGCAAATTGGAAAACCAGGATGTTTGCAAACCATTCAACATTCCACAATTTTCATAACTTATATAATATAACTAATGAATCCAAAATATAAACATAGTATGAGAACAAAAGGCAGTTATATGCTAAACAGCCTTAAAATATGAGCATTGAAATGGATATTCTATCCGAACACTTGTCCATGGCCACAGGCTGCTCAGCGCAGGGACTTGCTCGCCTAGCATCTCACATGCGTACAACTCGACGCATGTGAGATGCATCAAAGGCCTTCCCTGTTGATGCACCTGCCTTGTTTTCAAAAGTCTGCCACGTTAAACCATTTAGTATTACGGTATAATAAGAGTGAAGCAAAAGGTGAATGTTTTTCAATATAGTAAAAAAGGCAAAAAGGTTTATATCATGTTTGTGTCTGTGTAAATAAATGGAGGGAATTACCAAAGAAGTCATTTGGTTATTTGTAATGTGACTTGTAACAATAGTGTGCAAATACGTCCTTCCCAGATGAACTATAATCCTTTTCTAAACATCTAGAAACTCTAAAAGGCTTGTTGAAACCATCCTGGGGTGAATGACAAGAGTCACACAAGACTATAAGAGGAAGGGATGTTCGAGTCTAACCATTTTAGGAGGCACTTCTCGTGGGAGATAGACCGCGCTCAGAGGGCTCTAAATAGGTTACACAGATTTCAATCACCAGTCCCTGTGGTACTGTACGACCGGCAGGCAGAAGACGTCAAGGCTGACAATAAAGCCGCCCCAGAAAGAGCGTTTCGGATGCTCTCAGCAAAAGGGAAATGGAAGGTATATTCAATTTAGATGCCATTTAGGACGCTATGATGGAAGCCACAGTCTTTGGTTTGAGAGGTGCTGGGGCAAAATCTGGAGGATTTGATTATGAAGGCAGAAGCTAGCGCCAAGTGCAGCTGAGTTGCTTGATTTATCTTCGACCGTTTCCAATGATAACAATGAGTTTTGCAACAACAGCACGCACGCACGCTCGTGCACAAGCACGCACGCATGCACACAAGCACGCACGCACGCACGCACGCACGCACGCACGCACGCACGCACGCACGCACGCACACAACAACCATTATTATGTTATGCTGCCCTATGCGCCAGCCATCGTAATGGGGATAAGTAAGTAAGTAACCAATATTTTAAACTTTATCTGTTGATAATGTGGCACAGATCTTTGTATTGTATACAGTATATTCCTTCACAGCTTTTTAACTCAAAACTTTGCTTCTGGGGAGTCCCTGGTACAAAATATTTGGCAGATGGCGGCCGGCGGCCAAATACAGATACTTTTCCGGGTCCTTGACATGAAATAGTTTGAGAACCACTGACACAAGACATTTTTAGAATCAGGTCCTCAACAACAAAAAACACCAATATCTGAGTACTTCTTCCACCCCTGCTCCAGACCCTAGCCCTATTTTCGGGATTCCTTGGTTACCTTTAAAAAAAAAGGTAACCAAGGGTCCCGAAAAGGGGGCCGCCCCGGAACCCTACCTTTGACTCGCAGGTAGAAGAGGAGCAGCATCTCTCTGGCTGGCCGGTCTCCCTCCACCACACACGCACACAAGCAAACGCACACACACACACACACACACACACACGCAAACGCACACACACACACGGCCCCCTGGCTGGAGGCTCTCACACCCTGGCTCTCATCATGGTCACTCTCTCCACCTCCACACTTCTCCTCTCTCTTCTTTTTCTCTCCCTCGCTCCTTCTCCCAAATCCACCTACTCCCTCCTCCTGACAAACAGCTTTTGGTCTTGCCTCTCTCTCTGTCACACTCCCAGCTTGATCTCTCAATCTCTCTCTCCCTCCCTCCCTCCCTCTCTCCCTCCTTCTCCTCCTCACACACACACACACACACACACACAAGGCTGCTAGGTCTGCAACGTAAACCCACATCAGGGAAGGGGAGGGGAGGGGGGAGGGGGGGTGCACGGTCATATATATGCCAGTTCATACAATACACTGCAGCTCATCCCCTCTCTCTCTCTCCCGCTGAGCGGACCTGCTCAGGGCTGCCAGGTCCCAGGCTCATTATAGAGTATTATTTTCATGGCTCCTTTTGTCCGTGTGTTAAGCTGTCCCCCATTGAACCGGCTCCGTTGGATCGCTCCATCCATGTGATTATGGGGGCATTTCGGGCAGGCTTTTTGAAGTCGGTTAACCACCATCCCGCAGTCGCGGTCCGCGGCCACAAGATGGCAGACCTTGCTGTGGCTATATGCTATCGGCAGCCCTTTCTCTGCACCCCAACACACTTCCACCTAAATTTAAAACCCCACAGTCTATTTTTAGGAACTGCGCCTTTATACTAATTGGAGCGATAGAGCTTTGAACGCATACTGTAAACAGCGTTGCATGACATTCTAGTCTCATACTATCATATTTAAGAAAATTCTGCCTACTTGCTCAAAATAGGGATGTGAGGTTGAAAGTGGTTAAAACTTTGTGTACAGGCATAGTTATAGGCCACCGTAAACAAACCAGGAAACACAAATGAAAGGAAAGTTTTGTGCGTCATATGACTAGACGATAAACCCACCTTTGAGACTATTAAACCTGTGATTCCATAACTGGGCCTCTCCCCAGTCGGTCCAGGGACTTAATGCCCATTTCCTTTTCGCCAATATTGCAACACCGAGGGAGGCTGTGCAAAGCATTTTCTGCATTCCTTCACAGTGAGGTTGTAAAGGCCATTCCCTGAGCTTTATCAAAGCAATAAGCCTCAAGGAATTCTTTCTTTATCAGCAGCGCTGCTGAAAGAGAGCTCCTTACTGCTGTGGCGGCCTGCGGCCTACTATGGCTGCCAGCATGCACACCTTGCGTTAACAATCCTAGTGGAACCAATACCTTGCATTACAACACATGAGTTAAGTGAGGTGAATGTCATGCTACAGCAGCACATTGGGAGGCAGGTGACTGTGCAGAATGAGAGACTGGGGCTGCATTGTAAAGGCCAGAGAAACAACTGTTATCCTTGACATTAGCCTGCATGAAGTGCCTTTATCAGTCTATACTAGCCTACTTCCCTACTATACACTTGACAAATGCTCACCCTGTTGACAGACAGCATATAGTCTGTCCATTGATGTTTACGCTACAAGGTAGCTAAATCCTAGCTTTTCTGACTATGATATGAAACAGTTGTACCCACTTTGTTTACAGTGTGGCGATCTTGACCTTCACCGGCGTGTTATAGGGTCAATCATTGTGGTGCTACATAAGAGTGCTGGGCTCTGTCCAAAATGCTGTGCGTTTATAGATTAGAATAACAAAAGCATGAAGCTTATCAAGGTGACCTGGTCAGTGTAGCACGAGGGGAGGGGAAAACGGCATCTAATGACTGAGGGAAAAGGGAGCGAGAGTGATGGAAGGAAAGAGATGAAGAAGAGAAACTGGGCCAATGCATTGGAGACATTATTATGAAATGGATTAGGACGGAACACAGGAAACGTGGACTGAGGCACAAAGAAAAGACCATAGAGGCTAAATACTGTATAATAAAACGGTTAAAAATCCACCCAGGAGGGTGGAATAAACCCATCCTCGTCCAGCCACTGCCAGTCCTCGGCACTCAACGCCAGTCAGCTGAATACAGCAGCTTAGCAGGCAGCCCGTACTGGCATACTGTAACCTAGGCTCGCTTTAGCCGACGCCATTGTTGTGTGGTATAGCGTGTGGCAGATAAAGTGTCTGTTCGGCGAGGGCATTATGCAACGCAACGGGGCCAGGCCCTTTTCTGGATTATATAGCCTTCCGTACAGTTGTGCTCCAGGCTATAGTGTATATACTTCACTGCACAGGGTCAATAGTGGGACGCACCGGCGGAGTGCACCGACTGATCCAAGTCCAGGCCAAGAACAGAATGAGGTCAGCCTTGGTCTAGTTCGAGACTGTATATTATAAGGTCGCCATGTGATGAGGGAAGCAGCTGTTAGTGTAAATGGGTGCGATAATGGGCTAAAAGCATTCTATTTTCTGCTTTTAGAATGGGGTTATTCCACGCTTAAAGACATTTGGCGTAGGCGTAGCCCAATTATTCACATATATGGCAATATTTCACTGTAACCGTTCACTGCAAAGTTATTTCATCGTTCTCAATAGTGCTCATTTGAATTTTGAAGCGTTTGCTAAATTCCACGTTGCCCCAGTGAGAGAGAGGGATGGTGTGTTGTTGCAAAAGCTCATAGATCGCCAAAACCATCAACAAATTGTATCTCAGTTTTCAAGTATTCCATTCATGCGGACCATGACTAAGCACAGCGTTGGTGTCCTTGAGCAAGACTCTGAAACCCTAATTGCTCCCGATGTGCAGGTTGGTGACTTACATGGTGACCTCTGCCATCGGTGAGTGTAATGCACAATCTATGTAAAGCGCTTTGGATAAAAGCGCTATAAATGCACCATTTACCATTTAAGCACAGAAAATTGCAATAACATATTGTACAGTAGTGTGGTGGGTTTCAAAGAGGGGTCCATGAACCCCTATAAGAGTCCTTGAGGGCATTAATATAGAATAAAAATAAGTTTAACCATGTTACCCTACGTACATTGGCCATTTGAAAATAGCCTATTTACAAGCTCACAAGTGGGCCGCATGGCTTTTTTTTTTTTTTTTTATCAAAAACAAATTAGAACTTTTAACTCAAATCCAGTAGTAGTAAGCTTTGTCGAGCCATGAGGCCCATAGGGCAGGAGCCTATCTCCTGTTTCTGTAGCGTGAGGCAGCTTGATGTATAAGTACACCCCCTGGACATGACGCTAGTATGTCACAGGGACTTAGCCCAATTGATGCTGAGTGCCAAGCAGGCACTGGCCCCCATTTTTCAGAGACTTTGGTATGACCCGGCTGGGGATGGAACCCCAACCTCCCAGCCCCAGGGCGGACAGTGGACACTCTAACCACAAGGCCCACTGAGCTGGTCTCATTCATGGCCAAATACATGGGAGTCCTTGACATGACAAAGTTTGAGAACCACAGCTCTATAGTCAGTCTAGTAGGATTGTTAAAGTCTGAGTGTGAAAATAACAGATGTATTATCTTTGTTATTTACAGTATGCATGTGAGGTTGATATTGTGCAGTGCACTGAAAAACGTATGTTGCTAATATCAGTGGTGCTCAAACTTGTTAATGTCATCTTAATGCATGCCGCCGCCCCCCATCTCAAAATATTTAGTTCTAGGAAGCCCCAGAAGCAATGTTTTGAATATATACACACACACACACACACACACACACACACACACACACACACACACACACACACACACACACACACACACACACACACACACACACACACACACACACACACACACACAGTATATATTCAAATTTGATTTGCACACATTTTCAATAAAAACAAAATAGCCAAAGTATAAAATAACACACTTTGTATCTCCATATTTCAACTTTTTATGTATTTTCTTTCAATGGCCTGCCCTACTTCATCATACATTTGTCACAGAAAGGAGGCAAAAATACAAGCCCACAACGTGTCAGAGACATGATTTACTATTTAAAAAATATTCAAAAAAATTATCATTAGAAAAGAATGACAGCAACAAAGTGCAAAATCAGATGGCACGAACCCTATAGTCAACAAATGACAGGGTAAATACAATTGCATAGAGTGCAAAGAGAACAGTGGTGTGTTTCAAAGTAACTATAGGATCAGCCTTTGCATCTCGTCTAAACACCATGTTATCTAAATAACCTTCTTTACATTTGTAGTCAAGCCAAACAAATGTGCCTGCAATGCTTCTAGTGACTGGAGGAATATGCCTGATTTATTGGTTTACTATGAAAACCTGCATCTCATGTCAGACATGCTCCATATATGGCCTCATGTCAGTCAGTCCATCACGCCTCGTGACAAGCTCCATATATGGCCGTGTCCATATATGAAGATCACGACACTGACCTCATCAAACCCTGGGTAGCCATACTATGGAGAAGACTGGATCGTCACCTAGATCTGCATATGGAGCCGGCCAGCAACTCTACATCTGACCACAGTCCACAGGGATACCATGTTGATCTGACCTCATCAAACCCTTAGATCTCCATATATGGAGCTGACCCGTCTTTCCTCTTTGATGTCTCCCTTTTGACTGATACCAGTCCATTCAAACTCTAGATGGGCCCGCCCCAAAATAACATCAGAATGGCAAGTTCAGAGGCATTAAGAGGCCAACATTGTAAAGAGTACCAATATAGTATCAACTAGTGGGCAGTAAAGTGAATTCTCTCAAAAAGTCCCTCCGACGAGCTCCACTTGTTTTACGTTTTCATTTGGAGACGGCCCATCCAGTTCTCCAGGGTATGAGGATGATTAGTGCTTTGTCCCCAACATGTCCCCAGAGCTCTGAAACGCCACTGCCTTCCTTGTAGTCTGCGGCAAGGCAGAGCTATTTTCAGGAGCAACATATTTCCCACTTGCTCTCTTTTAATGTGGGGGGGGGGGGGGGGGGGGGGTGAGGAAAACAACTCTATCCCAAAGTCTGCATAGCCAGGAGCCATTCGCTCAATGCAAAGGGGCAACCCCGACAGATGTGTTGAAAGATGGCTTATGAATGCAGTCCACAGATGTGGGCCTAGTCTGCACCGCAGGGAAGCTTTCACTCACAGTGCTGCAGTTCTCAAGGCTTCTGCCCAAACAGTGCCCTTTATCATCTCTCTCCTGTGGGGTTGAGAATGACATGGCATGACTGAACCACAAAAGGTCCTTAAAACAGACTTGTCCATCCATGCCCTTCAATTCAGGCTTAATACTGGAGATTATCGAAGAAACCAGGTGTGTTTTTGAGTGGAGCTATGTATGTCATGGCTGGGTCTGAGCACTATGTGTGTGGCTGGCTGGCTGGCTAGCTAGCTGGGTCTGAGCACGAAAACAGCATAGTTGTTTTTCACCACCTGTGCGCAACCTAACACACACACAAAGACACACATACTGTATATGTGATGATTTCGGGTGTGCCAGTACAGTGACAGTACAGTACAGTACAGTACAGTACAGTACAGTACAGTACAGTACAGTACAGTACAGTACAGTACAGTACAGTACAGTACAGTACAGTACAGTACAGTACAGTACAGTACAGGGACCCCCACACGGTAACTGTAATTTCTCAACCGTTTCGGACGTGGGGCGGCTCGCCGGAACCGGCCCGGCACCCAGGGTGTTCCTGTGGGTATGGACATTCCCCCCCCACCCCCCTTCCCGGTGACCCCCACACAGAGTTTCACCACTCACTTCACACAGGTGTGATTTTTAAACAGAAATTGAAAGTTATTTTGTTACTGTCGAAATTATGAATTATGAAATGTATCTGCATAAAGTCATATAGGTTGCTTGTAAGGAAACCATCACCCGGAAGTGGCTACAGGCCACGTGACCTACAAATAGGAAGATTTTACTTCTCTCTTTAGACTGAGAACTGAACAATATGTTAAGAATTGTAAGAAACGGTTATTACTGTATATTGGGGAATGTAGCTCATTGCATGAATGATTAAAAGAAATCTCTGAAATGTAAATTGTAATGTAATGCACTACCCACCTCAACACAATTGTATTGTTTCTTCTTTTTCTTTATTGTCCATATTTTCTTTTCCGTGTGTATGTCTTTTATGTGTGATCTTATGTTTACTGAATGTGCACCCCATTTCCCAAAACGGCCTGATTTGGGAATGTCACGCCAGGAGTAGACCACCACCACACATTAGTCACACCGACCAGTACAATGTCACCGTGTAATGTCCGTCAGTCTCGTTGTGTACTGTACCATCTGGCAGACATGTTTAGTCAAGGTTACCTACAGGAGTCAGGACGGTGAGTGAGTGAATACAGTGTAAGTTTAGCACAGGTGGTCCCACTTGGATTTAAAGTCCTTCAGAGCATGGAGTTGCCACTATGTCCATTCATTGTCCACCTACTGCCCAGTGCGAAAGCAGCAAAAATACTTTAAAAGACTCTAATGACCTGCGTTACAATCAATAGTTACAAGCCGGGATTTACTTTCCACCCTATATGTATAGCCTTGGTTAACACACTGTACATAACAATGTCATAAGTTATGACATTGGTATGTACAGTTTTCTGTACAGTTTTCTGAAATACCTGTGTTTCTGTCAGTGGTGTTCAATATTTCATGTCAAGGACCCCAAAAATGTAATTGGCCACCGACCCCCATCTGAAAATATGTTATTCCAGGATCCCCTCAGAAGCAAAGATTTGAGTTAAAAACGTTTTCAAGATTTTTCAAAAATAGCAGATCTACAAGTTCGTAGCGTGGCACTCCATTGTTTCGGAGATGCAAACAACTCGGGTATGAACATTGCACTCGTGTGACAGATTGTAAATATAGCGCAAAGCTATAGGGGACCTGAAATGACCACCATTGAAGATGGGATGTGCAAAGATTTGTTTTAAAGTTCCTGAGCCACGAAAAGGAGACACATTTCTATTCAAGAACCACCTGCAACTAAGTCTTGTTTGTTTGCATCTCCAACACGCCCAGTGACATTGATTGCCTTCCCCTATTCGCACGTACTATAGTGTGTGTTAATCACTGCATCACGCCTCCAAGTCTGGCTCATGCTAGGCCCTTATCTCTACCCTCCCTGACTCTAACAAGCTCTTCAACTATATCTGCCGAGGATGAGTCATGATGCACACAGTGGATGTGACAGTCCTTTGCGTACATATACTCGCATTATATCTCAGAAATATTCTCTGTCTTCATTTTTAGACTTGTGGCGTTAATTATTAAACAACTGACATTATTGCCGGGTTGCACCAGTGTTGATTTCGTCGACTAAAACTAAGATGAAAAATGTTCGTCGACTACCTTTTTGCACTGACGAAAACTAAATGGAAACTAAATGAAAACTAAGCTATGATGACTAAAACTAAGACTAAATATATTGACAATTTGGTCAACAAATAAAAACTAAACTAACTTTGTTTGGAAGGGACTAGTGGACAAAAGATCCAGTATAAGTCATTTTGCACTTGGTTTGAATGCTGAAAATAGCCAATCTACAAGCAACAGCTTGTAGATCGGCTATTATCAGCAAGTATAAAATCAGTCATTACGACGGCATCAAGGTCCGCCAAAACACATTTTAGTCGACCAAATCAACTGTAGATTTAGTCGACTAAAACTAGACTAACACAAAAACATACCAGGTGACTAAAATGTGACTAAAACTAAGACTATGACTAAACTAAAATAGAAATTTGCTGTCAAAAACAACACTGGGTTGCACCTAAGAACTGATCTGAAGCAGGAGGCATAACGCTCAAGGTGGGGACAAAAACAATAGGTTGATGGAGTGTATAGCATGTACACATGAAAGCCTTTTTACATACAGTGATTTTATAAACACTCTGGTGGTGATTCTAGACGGATTCTAGAGTTATGGTTTAGGTAAGTGGGTCTCAACCTTCTCTTGATCAGAGGGCCCACTTGAAAATCTGTTTGCGGCCCACCCATCTGATCGCTTAACATGGTAGCTGATAATGGGTCACGAATCACAATCAATCAATCGCCTTCCGGCTTGGATCAATGGAACACAGTTATGCCTTAGTTCCTATGTATCTGTGCAATGCAATTATAATTTATTATTTAATATAATACTTTTTCATGGGGGTTGGGGGATATTGTCACTTGTCCAAAATAGGGTTGCCAGATTGAAAGCAGTCCTCTAACTGGTCAAAGAACTACAACAGCTATTCTATTCTGTACCAGAATGCAATGCAGTTAGAAAGCATTTTTTGAATGTTTTGAAAAGGAGTGCAGGCCATGCAGGGCCGCTCTGGGCCATAACGCTGATGAAACAACGGGATCTTTTTGATGCACCAGCAGGCATTTCAGGAAACACAGGAGGAAGAAGAGAAAAGACTGCAAAAACAAAATTGATCTTCACCTTCGCTCTGGTGACAATAGACCGAGAAACTGCATGATCATCTGCCCTGCTCTCTCTATCCAGGGCCTAGATTTGAAACTCAACCATATTCTGCACTTCTTCAAAGTAAACAAGGGATATGGGGTTGAGGGGAACCATGGGACCTGTGAGAAAGAAGACCATTGTTGCAAAATCTGCCACGAAGCAAGTTATTCACAGCCAGGCATATATTTTTTCTCTCTCTTTTTAATCTTCTCTGGGAGCATTTCAGGCTTTATTTGAATGAGAGAGAGGGCAGCAGTGGGCTTCAGGTCAATGGGCCTCATGCGCCAATAAGTTCCTAAACTCTTACATTTCTTCCTAAATAAATTCCTAAAATAAGTCAGATTCATGAAACGTTCTTAACCCATTCTGACCTGAGATCAGATTAAAAAAATGTCTATTACATCCTGACAGTTTCATTATTAACCCATTCTGACCTGAGATCAGATTAAAAAAAATGTCAGTCGTTCTTCGATTTTTCAAAAAATAGCAGACCTACAAGCTCGTATCGCGCCACTCGGTGGCGCGATATGAGCTTGTAGATCTGCTATTTTTCAATAGCTAAAGCATAACATGATGCTAACACCAAAATGGGTGCCCGGTCAGAATGGGTTAAGTAGGCAGAATTGTTTGTAAGCATGTTCTTATGATGATGAATGCAAATCCTCGTAACTTGAAGGGGTGTGCCAGTTCATTCAAATTATCATAGGTAGACGCCCCACCTATCCTAATTAGCATCCTAATGACCTAATTAGCACTAATCCCCATATACGATCAGATATCTCTGCCGACTGGTACGTCTGCTGGCTAGAACAGTTAACAAACTTAACTCATAAACCAACAAAGTGGAAAAAGCTGCACTCCAAAATAAAAGATGCAAGACTGGCTCAGAATGCAATTCCTCATGTTTTATTTAGGAACGCTGACACGTTTCGGCAAACAGCCTTCTTCAGAGCAGACTACTTATTTTTAATCTGCTCTGAAGAAGGCTGTTGCTGAAACGCAAACGCAACGAAACCCCCCAACACTCCGAAAATTATAATTTTTAAAATATGATTATGGCAAATAATCACAGAATGTCACTGCACTGCGAGACATGCAGCTGCTGTATACTCCCACAGCTGCTCTATACATCTCCTTACAACAGTGTTTTACTGGATTTTGCCGTTTGTGTTAAATAACACCATGAAACCGCCATTACCCTTTTCATGTCGCGCACCCCCTAGAGGGCGTCCGCGCACCACAAGGGGTGCACGCACCACAGTTTGGGAACCCCTGATTCTAGTTGAGTTAGTCTGGTGGTGTAGCTAGAATTATTCTAGTTACACCACCAGACTAACTCAACCCCTAACACAAATGTCAATTTCCTGCCTCTTTTGCCATCTCCTCACAACAGATTGAAATCAATTTTCAGCACAGGTGCCTCTTCACTACAGCCTCGCTCTCTCTTCAATACAGCCTCTCTCTCTCTTCAATACAGCCTCTTTTCAGCCTGAAATTATTCACTGCTGGAGATGAGTAATTTGAAAAGAGGGGTGAAAACATAATAATATGAAAAGGACAGGCTGCTAAACCATGCAACACAAACATCATAATAAAAAGCAGCAACAACCTAAAACAACAATTTCATGGTTGTGCATATAATAGGAATCTGACACCATTACTGTACGCACATTACATGCAGCTCAGTCACTGATGTAATAATGCAGCAGTTAAAACAATTCCTGAATCCCAGAGGCCAGTCTAATCACTTCTGAGAGGACTGGGATTATTCCGTGTAAGAAACACCCAATCAGCTCCTACTGTTATAGCCCTCTCTCTCACTGACATGTACACGCATAATGTACGAGGGAAGGAGCCATACAATCGCATTCTGAAATCAATGCATGCAACCACATATACAGTAGAAGACTATCTATTTGTGTGAGGAGATCTGTGATGAGATGAGGGTAGTGCCAATTCATGCCAGCACAAACGGAATCCAAACCTTATGAACATACAATCCATGATCTTAGCAGAAAACACTACATACAAGTAGAAAGAACAGATGATGATTTGTCTTGATAACATCATTGCATATCAAAAGAGAGAATTGACTGAACAAAAGGAGAGAGAGAGAGAGAGAGAGAGAGAGAGAGAGAGAGAGAGAGAGAGAGATCTCAGTGTTGTGGTCAGGAATGGGGAAGGACGAATTATAAAAGAATGGGGTGGCCTGCAGGTTCAAAACAAATACAAACATAGAATCTGGGCCAGGTTAGTGGACATGTGCCACATACACATACTGTAAGTGCAGACCAACGTCATGGCTCCTGAAATATATTTTACATTCCCCGCCCCCCCCCCCCCTCTATTATTTTTCCTGTCTCACTCCGCCTGCACAGATAAAAGGACTGCACAGATGCCTGAAATATTAGAACATGAAGATGAATACATAATGAGAAGTGGAGAGAGATGTGAAAGAGGGATGCAGACAGAGAACATCTTGGAAAGAGCAAACCCTCACCCTAAACCTAACCTCCCACGGGGCAGCACACCTAAACCTAACCTTAACCCATGTCTAACCAATGACTAGTCCAAACTAAGAATGCACCCCGGAGAGAGAGAGAGAGAGAGAGAGAGAGAGAGAACCAAGGGTGATGAGAGCATAGGTAAATGCAATGTTTCAGCTGAGAGAGCTGGTGTCATGATTACTTGTGTGTATCATAATCAAATACAGATCACCTCAGGGTGTGCACAGCCGCACAGACCTCATCTGGCTCCTCAGACGCATACACACACAGCCAGGCCTTGGCCAGCAGCGTACAACCCGTCAGAGGAAAGACGGTGACAGAATACTTCTAGTGGAGATTAATTTCAGCTAGATCATGCAGAAATAAGTGACGTATAGCAGTGCAACATCGTTAGCTTACTTGGCTACCGTAAAAATAATACATGTATGAATATGAATATTGTCCTAATTCATTCCAATAGAAAGTTTTTGTTTTATGCCATATAGTTTTGTTTGACCCGACCGCCACGGTGTCCCATCGGCATCGCCCGTGTTGTGACACAGATGCGTGCCTAACATCACCATGCAGCTGTGGGGCCAGAGTCATTAACGGGTTTTGTTTCCTAGCACGCAGCTCCTCGGTGATGCCCGCCCCCTAATTCCTACTGCAGCTCCTTGAGAGCAGGAATACGAGACCATGGGCATTGTTGGCAAAATGGCAGACCGACTTCTACTTGTGGTTTATTAGTGGGGATAGAGGAGCTAGGACAGAGCAGTATAGGACCCGAGACTCACACCCGTCCCCCATGCGGTCTGTACGTAACTTACTGGATGACTTCCAAAAATATGTCATCCCTAGTATAACCCCATTGTTCTAAAAACATTGCGGCTGACTGGAATTGCCTCATACTGTCTGTAGATGGGGAACCATCTCTTCCATCACTTCCTGTTTTACAGCCATTACATTTGAGGCTGTCATAATGACAACAATGTTGAATCTGTTGTTTCTGGTATGCTTCATGGAACACCATTCTGGAAAGAAGTCGAGCCAATTCACAGTGTGGAGTTTCAATGAACAGCTGTGTATGGTGACTGGTTCGACTATGCTTCGCATATAAGTATACTACACGATTGATACTGTCTGTCTCTATTTCTGCACGCACGCACACGCGCACACACACACACGCACACACACACACACACACACACACACACACACACACACACACACACACACACACACACACACACACACACACACACACACACACACACACACACACACACACACACACACACACACACACACACACACACACACACTCCAAAAGTACCATTTCCATCTGCAATTCTGCATGGCAACTGAATCATCCAAACCATTACAGACTGAACAAGCAGTCAATTGAGCATGGCGTATGAGAAGTGGTAAACGTGTGTTTGTGTGCGCGTGCGTGTGTGTGTGTGCATGCGTGCGTGCGCGTGTGCATGCACATGTGGCTTCACCCATACACATTCACACAGTAGGCTGGTTCCTCACTGCAATGCAACAGGATTGTGATGCAGGCCTAGAATGAGAATGAAGAACATGTATTGTGTTTCTTTACTGCAGAGCTTTCCTCCAGCAGCGAGGAGAGGACGTGCCAACACTCACGTGGGTGTAGAAGACATTACTATTCACTCTTTACGTAAGCATCCGCAAGAATAGTCTCAGTGAAGACGGGTGCCTCCGCTATGATGACACGCATGATAATACCACCATCTCCCACTTCATATCTTCTTCCTTCTGCATGCCGTTTTCTTACACCAGTGCCCAGCGGTGTTGATTTCGTCGACTAAAACTAAGACGAATTTATTTTTCACTGACAAAAACTAAATAAAAACGAAATGAAAACTAAGCTATGATGACTAAAACCAAGACTAAAACTATCGACAATTTCGTCAACAAATAAAAACTAGACTAAAATGTTAGGAAGGGACTAGTGGACCCAGGATAAGTCATTTTACACTTGGTTGCATGCTGAAAATAGATCTACAACGCGTCGCACTGCGACGCGTTGTAGATCGGCTATTTTCAGCAAGCGTAAAATCAGCCAATATGATGGCATCAAGGCCCACCAAATACATTTTGACATTTAGTCGACTAAAACTAGACTAACACAAAATAATTCCAGAGGATTAAAATGAGACTAAAATTAAATGAAAACTATTCAAAAGACTATATGGCTAAAACAAAAATCTAATTTTGCTGCCAAAAACAATACCAGTGCCCAGTGCCCATGCAGGGGAATATGCCACGATCTTTTTGACCACAACATTGAACTATGTCATTAATATAATAACTTAAGAGTTGTTGTGTGGAAATAAAAAAAGTCCCCCCCCTCTGTTTAGCCTAGAACTGGAGGTCTAGAACTTGGGGTCATGACATCACGTCGGTCGGTATACCTGCCTGCAGACTCAGTACACCGACATGATGTCACCAATAACACAAGAGATAACACAAGAGATTTGGCAAAAGGCGGTTCAAGTCACAAGTTTCACAAAGACTAGATTTAAGAGGTTAACTTACTTATTTTCAATACTTTAGTCTACTGCTATATATGGCATTATGTAAGCAGCCTGACATGTCAGGTGCTTGAAAAGCGCCTGGACTACATTTGCACGCACCACTACTGACGACCATAAAGACGACCGTAGTAGACACTTTTTCATGATTGGCTGCCTCATAGGCTGCCTAATGGGAGACATACTCATGAAACCCATTGTCTGAACGGCATAAAAACCCAAACTCTGAATGCTCTATGGAGCTATAGAGGACAACCATAACAAAATACAGTGAGTGAACCAACAAAAGAACGTCGGAAACGAACGAAAACGGGCTCTACAAGACCTGGCAGTTATGACTGAGTCATTCTTGTTTGGTTTGCAGTACCCTAACCTACAGCAGTACATTACATGTATACATTTTTTTGATAAAAATACATTCAATGATTTGTAAATAGCCTTATACTGGCCAGTGTTTGAATAAATTAAGTAGTAGTAGGCTATAATACTAGTACAAACTAGACCTGTATGCTCTAGTAGTGCTTCTATCAGTCACATTTTGGTCAGCGTGCCAAGGGAAGAACAATGGCGCTTTGCTGTGCCACAGTCAAAGCTATACCAACAAGGCTAGCATTGACTGCATCACTGCTGTCATCTCGGTGAGGGCAGCTACAACATGTAGCCTACCCAATGACCGCGAGGACATAATGATGAATACACTCTTTTGCTTATTTTTTTTGTAATACTAGAAGAGACAAATGCTTACACATAGGCTAGCACATGTCACGTTTTATACAACAGTGGTTCTCAAACCGGGGTCCGGGGACACCCCTAGGGGTCCTTGAAGGGGTTCCAGGGGGGTCCCCAGGAAAATGTGTTCATATAGTCGGTTTAATCACCTCAAACCTATATTGGTGGTTAAAAATAGACGACTATACCAGCCAGGTCTGCATGCTTGTAGATCTTGTAGATGGTTGACTGAAAACATATTCATTCGGGAGTCTTCGTGACAAGACAATGTTTGAAAGCCACTGCTCTACATATCAAACTATCAGTGGTTGAAAAAGTACTCACATGTTTTACGTAAAAGTATCAATACTGCAATATAGAAATACTCTGTTACAAGTAAAAGTCCAGAATTCAAAATGGAGTAAAAGTACAAAGGTATTGGTATCAAAATGTACTTAAAGTACCAAAAGTAAAAGTAGGCAGAATGTCCCATTTCAAGTTTTCAAATGTAGCAGATCTACACGCTTTGTGAGCTTGTCGATCGGCAATTTTCAAATGGCCGAAATGTATACAGGGCTAAAGTGGTTAATGTATGTTTTGTAATAATATAAAAAATATTTAAAAAAAAGTAACTAGTAACTAAAGTTTTCAAATAAATGTAGTGGAGTAAAAGTACAATATTTGGATCCAAAATGTAGTGAAGTAGTGAAAGTATTGAAAATTGGAAATACTCGGGTGTAGTACTAAGTACTAATATCTCAAAATTGTACTTAAGTACAGTACTTAACCCATTCTAGGCGGTAACCCATTTTGGTGTTAGCATTATGTTATGCTTTAGCTATTGAAAAATAGCAGATCTACAAGCTCTACGAGCTTGTAGGTCTGCTATTTTTGAAAAATCGGAAGACATAGAAGACATTTTTTTTAATCTGATCTCAGGTCAGAATGAAAAACTGCCAGGATGTAGAAGACATTTTTTTAATCTGATCTCAGGTCAGAATGGGTTAAGTAAATGTACTTAGTTACTTTCCACAACCGCAAACAATGTGTAAAATAAATCAGGTCTGATTTATACGCATAGTCGTACGATGGCGTCTTGTGCCGAAAATGGCCCATCTAAAAGTTCACAACGCACTGCGAAGCCAACCCAACTCTAACCGTAACCTCACATGAAGCCACAGGTTAGTTTTAACCTGCCTCGGGTTAGTTTTAACCTGCCGTGCATGTCGGGAGCCACGGGTGAGTTTTAACCCGGCCATGGGTTAGTTGCAACTGGCAGCGCATGTCAGGAGCGACGGTGTTGTTGGTCTAATGCCTGTCGGGCTGTTAGTATGTCTAACAAACGGACAGTATGCACGCCGTGATGGAGACAGTTGTGATGGACAGTTAACATGGAGATAGAGGTGAGAGCAGAAAACAATGTGTTTTTGTATGGAGAACCAGGGACATGCAGGGAAGATGAGAGGGGCTGAAATGTCCAAAAAGGGCACATCACTCCGGCAACCAGCCGGTGAAAATTGTTTTGACCTTTCTAGCCAGTAAGATCTAATTTTAAATTAACACTAGGTTTATACAGTACTTGTCATGAAAACAGTAGATCGGCTATTTTTGGCAACAAGACACAATTAGGCATCATCATCAAGCGCACACTAGCTAGCGGGGGCCGGCTAGCTCCCTCCCGCATTCTAATCAATGCTACCGTGGAGAGCTTCCCCGCTGCTCTGTTATGACCAGGACAGAACGTGGTACATGTGGGTGTGCTGCAGTGCAGCATGAAGGCCACCGCTAACCTCACCCAGCCAGCCAGCCAGCCAAGCCTGACACATTATTAGAACTCCACTGCTAAAGCAAGAGGCTACGCCGCCTGCAGGATCCAGATCTGCATTAATTTAGTAGCTATGGAGACGTTTCATGAGCTCATTATATAATGCATAACATCGCACGCACGTACACATGCAGACACACGCAAGCACACGCACGCACGCACACACACACACACACACACACACACACACACACACACACACACACACACACACACACACACACACACACACACACACACACACACACACACACACACACACACACACACAGTACTGTATATATGTATGTATGTAGTTATTGCCTAACTGGTGGAAACTGGTTATTCGTGGGGAAAAACAAACTGACCCGGACTGCCCCCAGTAGTACAAACACAATGTATGTCTCCTCCATGGGGTGCACATGCACACTGGACAATTTGAAAATGACTTACTAACATAAATTGAGACAACGTAACCAAACATGAATAAACTCAGTGGAGTGCAGACCTCCACCAAGGCTTATAAATATCCCCAGTTTGAGAGGTTTTGCGTAATGGTGGTGGTGGGGGGGGGGGGGGGTTAAACCAGGCTAGGTCTCATCCTCTTAGAACCATATGCACACAGCAAATGTTGTCAGTGGTGTAGTAAAGTATATTTTAGTCATTTACACAAGTACTGTACTTAAGTACAGTACTGTTTATGTTTTACTTTACTAGAGTATTTCCAATTTACAGTACTTTAGCTCTGCTATTTTCAAAAGATTTGTATACATTTTATACACTAGACCTGTACGTGCCCGTTGGCCACTGGCCTACTTGAGTTGAGAGTGATGCAACTTGGGAACCTAATAATACCCGCTGTCAACTTATCATAGCACCCGTTTTAACTATCTGTCTGTGTCCCAAAAGGAGATCTCTGTATTTGTCTGTCTGCCTGTGTGTGAAGAGTGCAAATGTCGAATGTCGTGTGTGACGAATGTGAAGTCGGTGGGGCAAACGGTTCTTGCATTACAACCGCACACACACACACACACACACACACACACACACACACACACACACACACACACACACACACACACACACACACACACACACACACACACACACACACACACACACACACACACACGCAGACAGACAGACAGAGACGTGACGCATTTATAGTAGGATTAGAAACGGACATTCTGCATACTTCTACTTTTGGTATTTTAAGTACATTTTGATGCCAATACTTTTGTACTTTTACTCAAGTAAATTCAGAATACCGAATTAAACTTTACTTAACCTTTACTAACAGAGTGTATGTTTTATGTTTACATTGTGGTATTGCTACATTTACTTATTAAAGAAATGTAGTACTAGTAATAGTAATAGTAATAGTAATAGTAATAGTAATAGTAATAGTATGACAAAAGGGCTATATAAGGTGACAACAGAAATCTACAACAAGACGTCACGCCGCGGTGGTCACCGCTCACCCAAACACATGTCTCTGTTTTTACTAACCATCGTTACGGTGGTCACCGCTCACCCAAACACATGTCTCTGTTTTTACTAACCATCGTTTGGGTGGTCACCGCTCACCCAAACACATGTCTCTGTTTTTACTAACCATCGTTTGGGTGGTCACCGCTCACCCAAACACATGTCTCTGTTTTTACTAACCATCGTTTCGGTGGTCACCGCTCACCCAAACACATGTCTCTGTTTTTACTAACCATCGTTTCGGTGGTCACCGCTCACCCAAACACATGTCTCTGTTTTTACTAACCATCGTTACGGTGGTCACCGCTCACCCAAACACATGTCTCTGTTTTTACTAACCATCGTTACGGTGGTCACTGCTCACCCAAACACATGTCTCTGTTTTTACTAACCACCGTTTCGGTGGTCACCGCTCACCCAAACACATGTCTCTGTTTTTACTAACCATCGTTACGGTGGTCACCGCTCACCCAAACACATGTCTCTGTTTTTACTAACCATCGTTACGGTGGTCACTGCTCACCCAAACACATGTCTCTGTTTTTACTAACCATCGTTTCGGTGGTCACCGCTCACCCAAACACATGTCTCTGTTTTTACTAACCATCGTTACGGTGGTCACCGCTCACCCAAACACATGTCTCTGTTTTTACTAACCATCGTTTCGGTGGTCACCGCTCACCCAAACACATGTCTCTGTTTTTACTAAACATCGTTACGGTGGTCACCGCTCACCCAAACACATGTCTCTGTTTTTACTAACCACCGTTTCGGTGGTCACCGCTCACCCAAACACATGTCTCTGTTTTTACTAACCATCGTTACGGTGGTCACCGCTCACCCAAACACATGTCTCTGTTTTTACTAAGCATCGTTTCGGTGGTCACCGCTCACCCAAACACATGTCTCTGTTTTTACTAACCATCGTTACGGTGGTCACTGCTCACCCAAACACATGTCTCTGTTTTTACTAAACACCGGTGGTGATAAGGTGACCTAAAACTGGAGTATGAATAGGCATCAAGGGCTCAGGCAATGTGTTTTACAAAATGGAATGTTTGGACTAATGGTGACACTAGAGGGTCACTTCCTCCTGGGAGCTTGTAATTGCACAGCGAATGACTGCAATCCGGCCAGTACATTTCAGGATATATTGGTCAGGCAGACAAACAGACGGGTGGAAAAGGTAATCATGAAAAGGTCACGGTTAATTTGGAACCAAGCTGATTCACGCTCGCTGGTTCACACTAAGGACGAGTCGTCATCGACGATGGCAAAAAGAACAACGTCTTTCGAGACAGTGTGTCAAAGAAGGGTAAATATTTGACTCAAGTTTTCTTCTGAATCTTCTCTTTCTCCATTTCTTTCACCTTTTGCTTTACCCTCTTTTCATATTTCTGTCGCTCTGATATTAGTCAAACATTAGGTCATTTGTACTTTGTTAGACGTCGATGTCGTGTGACGAAAATATCAGATCTACAAGCACAACTCATGAGCTTGTAGATCTGCTATTTTTGGACGCACTGTCTATGCTTTGACAGTGGAATTGTGTGATGCGTGAAGAGCCTGCGCACGCACGCACGCACAGTGTGTGACAGTGACTTAAGCACCCTTGGGGTGTCTGAAGAAGAAAATGGGAGAAGATGGAGGAAGTAAGACAACACGCACAAAATCTCACAGAATATATAGAAGCCAATTTTATACCTGAAGTCAATGGAGAGATAAACAATATGATGTCATCAACATCGTCCGAGATCCAGTGGAAGGCAGACTTGTTATTTTGGGGGTTCGACAGCACATAGTATGGTTAAATCAAATCATACAATGTGATACCAAGAGCTACATTGTATTTAGCTCTTGGCAATCTAGTGCTAGAATGACTAGAAGAGGGTCTGTGTGTGTGTGTGTGTGTGTGTGTGTGTGTGTGTGTGTGTGTGTGTGTGTGTGTGTGTGTTCGTGTGTCCGCAGCAAATCTCACAAAACCACTGGACCGATCTGTGTCAAATGTCTTGTGCATTCTGCCAGTATAGGCCAAGAAAATGTATTATTCATATTGTGAATATTTCTCACACAATACTGACATCATGGACAGGAGCGTGACACGTCCCCACACGGTACATCTGATCTGTAATCATTGACAGTGTACTTCTATTGCACCGGTTCCCAAACACTGACTTGTCAGTCGCGGACACATTTTTATGGGTCCCTTTATTTTTGTTTCCTACATTTTAGTTTTTAATTATTATAATTTCAAAAAAGAAATCCCAAAAAAGACCAACAAAAATATGTTTTGTTGACTAATTTCATGAGTAAATCAAAGAAAAATGTACGGCATTACGTAGAAAACACATGTTTAAGTAGTAGTGAAAATGGCCGATCTACAAGCTCACAACGCGGTGTGAAGCGGCACATTGTGAGCTTGTAGATCGCCTATTTTCACTAGGTTGGGACCCGTTGGAGACAAAATGTCTCTTTTGGGTCATGGGCTAAAACGTTTGAGTCGGACTCATCAGCGTGAAGATGGTGTACACTGGACATCTGGTTCCAGCCAGGGCAGACACACATACAGTACACACAAAACATTGTGCTGAACCCAAGTCCCAACCTCGTCCCCTCTCGTCACTTTGACCCCCGCTTTGTCTTACAAACGAGGCCCCGACACCTGCAGCCATTTGTACACTGTCACAAATGAACGTGCGCCAGCCTGCCTGCTGTAATGAATCCAGCAACACTTACAGTATGACGTTTTGAGTCCAGCAGTGCATAATTATGGCATATTCCTCTGTGCTACCGTTAGTAAGGTCAGGTGACACCTGTCGAAGACCGTAAGCATGGTCAAAATGATGTTTACTTGTGGTTTTTTGCACAGTACATTTATTTTCATTTATTATTAATCGTTGCTATTTAGACCAATGTAGTCGATAATAAATTAGATTTCATTTTCATATCGGTTTGCTGATATACGTATAAATAAAAATAAATAAAAATATATGATATATCACAAGAATGACTCAAGTCATAACTACCATACCATACCATACCAGGTGCAGGAAGCTCTCGTTTATGAACAACATCAACAGTATAATCAGTGTGTGTGCCGCAGCCTCTGCCTCAGTTTACGGCTTTATGAGTATGGGTTTTATGCCGTTCAGACTATGGGTTTTAGGCGTAAGTCTCCAATTGGCTTAGAGGCAGCCTAGAGACGAGGCAGCCAATCCTGAAAAAGTGTTCACTACAGTCGCTAGTAGAGGTAGTAGAAAATGTAATCAAACACACACACACTTCTCGATTATTCGATGAATCAAGAAAGTTATCAATAGAATATAATCGCTAAGAAGACAATGGTTTTGCAAGCAAACTGCAGCCCTAATCCACTACTCTGTACTAGAGCTACCATGAACAATCCACTAAGATGGCAATGAATGATGAATCCCCAGAGACCAGGTGGCTCCCTCATTAGAGGTGCTGGCTGGGCCACCTCTTCACAGCATGAGGACCACAGCTGTGGCCTCGTGTTTTAAGGAAAGGTTAATATGCATGCACACACGTCATGAGATAAGCCAGGGGAAAAAAAAGACAGAAAAATCTTTCCAGTTTCACAGTAAAGAATAAAACGTCTGGGTTTCCGAGGCTACAGTAAAGATGACTTTAGCTCCTCTTACCTTGGAGCTGCTGTAATAGCACTATTGTAAATGTGTAGTAGTATCGAGAAACAGTCTGTACTGTATGTGTGCGTCATTACAATCACTCAGGCACACTGCAAAACGGATTTTTACTCTCTATTGATTGTTACGTTGCAGCTTTGCGGTGGCAAGACCCAAACCGCTCGTTCACTTACCAGAGTACAAGGTAATGGTGCAGAAGGCAGAGCCTATCGCCCAATTGTGTCAAACAAAACACAAAGGTGCCAGTTCTCCCAGACATCAATTCACACAGAGCCCATTTTAGAACGGTGCACTGTGTTCGACAGCAAACGCTGCCAGGATTGACAATTTGCAATGCTGCAAGCGATGCACAGCAAGATTCTGCAGCTTGTGTCAAGGTAATGCGAAAAAAAAATGTCTTTCAATATACGGGCAAAAGCCTTTTCTCTCTGCTAGAGAGATTAAAATCGATCTAATTACTTGGTTGTCTTAAAGCCCTGTTAGAAGGGTGAGGCAGTGGAAGGTGCTTCGGTATCTTCAAATCGAGACACATTCACTCGTACTTATCCTAGACATAGGCTATCCTTTCATGATGAGCAGGTATATAGCTGTGGCATGGTGGGAAAGCTGAGAGAAAGCAATGATCCTTTCATCAATGGAAAAGAGGGAGTGAATACAATTAATTATACAGTACGCACCACCTGTGCATCTGTCCCCGCGACTTCTGCATCCATTTCAGATATTGCTCAGAATTGCCCTTTCAGTTAGAGATACAAAAGTACCACTGAAACAACATAATGAAGATGCGTCTGACTTGGCACGACAAATTATAAGACACACATTGGGGGGTGCATAATTGCATTTTATAACTACTTGGAGGCACATTCTGTACCAACAGCTTGTATTATTTTGAATATGACATTACAGCTATCACAATTATGACTCAGTTGTACATGTCTTCTTTTTAACCACTTAACTCTGAATTCAAACCAGTAGCGACAGCTATTTCCCACTGCCCTTTTCCGTTAAATGCACGTGTATAAAATGTGAGAAAGATCCACATCACCTTCAAGTGTACTGTACGCGCTACTTTATCTGTGTAATATCTGTGTGTGTGTGTGTGTGTGTGTGTGTGTGTGTGTGTGTGTGTGTGTGTGTGTGTGATTGTATTGCATGTAATGTATGTTATAAATAAATATAAAAAATGTCAATAAAAAAAATATTATTGAGAAGTGTACACGCCCATTTCAGACCACAGCCTGCTTTTCTTTGGCTGGATTTTTTGGGGCTCCGCCTCCCAATGCAATGGGGAAAGCTGAGGTGCACATTATTTGAACAGTTTTGGAAATTATTTCATGACCAAAATAGGGAATAAAACTGCGGCCAACTTCTGCCATCACGTCACGAGTTAGTGGACTGTGGATGATGGTCAGAACAGAACCAATAAGTTATATTCTCTTTTATTACTTCTTTCACATCTTTTACCTCCTTACTGTTCCACAGAGATGCAGCAGAGCACTAGTTCCCAAACACTGGGTCGGGACACATTTGTGTGTCGCGGACACATTTTTAATATGGGTCCCTTTTTTTGTTTCCTAATTTTTATTTTATTCATATTATCTAAAAAAAGAAAGACAAAAAAAAAACATTCCCAGAAAAGCAAAAACTTTCATCAATTAAAAACAAATGAAATGATTTCTTCAAAGTAATTTCATGAATAAATGAAAGAAAAATAGAATCTAATGAAAACGACCTGAGCGAAAATGGCCGATCTACAAGCTCACAAGCTCACACAATTGTGAGCTTGTAGATCGACTATTTTTGCTAGTTTGGGTACCGGGCGAACGTCTAATTTCTCTTTTGGGTCACGGGCTATAAAAGGTCTGGGAACCACTGCAGTAGAGCATAAATAAAAGAGAGGTTGTGCATATTATGTCGCCGCACTCGTAGTACATAGAGGAAATCCGTAAGTCATTTCCAGTCCACTAAAACCATCCCAATCCCTTAAAACAAGGGCAGTTATGGATCCTTATTAGAATGACAAACCACCTCAGCTTTGACCCTTCTGAACAAGTTAGATCGCTACTTGTTTCTTCTCATTATTATGGACTTAAAGGGGAGGCCATGCTATGTGAGGGCGAGGGGGGCTTTAATTTGCCTGTGAGCACTCGTTAAAGGGTTTTTAGGGAATGGGGAGTTTCCTGTGTAGGAGGAGGTGAATTACAGTAATTGGACCGAGGGTCAGTGTGCATTAGTGCTGTCAACTGAGCTCAGAGATTACTTATTTCAGTCTTAAAAAACAGCATATTTTTTTTATTATATTCAATAGTTTATTATTATTATTATATTTTGCATAGAAAATTATGTACATAATGCATGTAATAGTGGAATTTGTTCAGTACCGTTATATCAACAAGAGGACGCTTACAAAAAAACAAAAAAAGACTTAACGGTATGTTCTATCAATACACATTGATACAAAAACATTGTCATCAAATTATTGGCTTATTGGAATGTAACAAAAACAAATACTACTGCTTTAAACAGACTTTGAACAGATGGAAAACTACAGCTAAACTATTGCAGAGTGACCCATTATGTTACCTTCCACAATCCAGTTTCTAGTATCAGCATTCTGCAGTATACTGTAGATATGCTCGAGGCTGTTTGAGAAGGTACAAGGAATTCTCAGTGTTGTCACTGTCACATGGTCCGCAGATATGTTTCAGACTCAACATAAGCTGCACAGCAGTGTATCAAAGATGGTGTATCATCAAAGTATAAAATATGGTTAAAGTGAAAAGAGGTTAAAATGATTGTGACGTTATATGAACCCCCTCAAGAACCCCTGGGGTCCCCGGACGCCCTTCCACACAAGCAGCTGTAGGGGTCAGCAGTAACAGGGACTACATGTGAGTTAGAATTAAATAAAAAAATACATTTAAGAAAGTATTACACATTTACTAATCTGCCTAACTAAAAGCCAAACATTGCAGACCCCCACCCCAATTTCAACATCTTCCTTTTTATTTTCATTATGTTTAGCTACACAGTTACCTCGTTCTCTAATGTACGTATATCTTTTTTCTAATAATGTTCATGATGCTATTATAATATTATATGCTATAATAACAGCAACACAACTGGCATTAACAAAAGTTATTCTCTCTCTCTCTCTCTCTCTCTCTCTCTCTCTCTCTTAGATGGCTATAATAGACTCATGCAGAACCATGCAAAAAACACAAAAACAAAAGATACTTTAGACTAGTCTATTTTATTTTGTAACGACATTTTATAGTCACCGAGGGTGCACTGATGTGCGTTTGTCTGGTCTGGGGGCGGGGGGGTGGTGGTTGGGCACTGACCTCAATGGAGACATGGAGCCAATGACGAGGCGTTTATTAAGGGGGGAATAGGATAGGGGGGGGGGTAGTTGGTTCATTAAGGGGGGAATAGGAAACAGCAGCGTTTATTAAGGGGGGAATAGGATAGGGGGGGGGGGGGGTAGTTGGTTCATTAAGGGGGGAATAGGAAACAGCAGCGTTTATTAAGGGGGGAATAGGAAACAGCAGGCTCATTTAGCCAGGCATGAGGGATGATGGGGGAGATGATGCCATTATACAGGCAGATAATTGGTGATTTGGTGATGTCACACTCGGCTCGCATGTCTGTCTGTGTGATTACTGTACGTGTCATATACAGTACATGTCCACTAACAGCCACAAACTGTCCTTTTCTCTTTAAAAGGGGCTCTATTTTTAGATTTGGTTTACATTTACCCTGCAAAGCAAAGTAATTAAAATGTTACAGGACAAACCTGAATAAGTGATTTATTGTTGGCTAAACAACACGTCATGGCTAATAGGCTATGGACGTCTGAGTTTAGTTTGTGAATCACTCTTTTCTCCAGGCACAATTTTCAACTAGACTTTTCAAATCAATCTACAATCAAAACATGCCAGACGTCCCTGAAGGACATATTTTTCTATTCATCAGCGTGAGGAATTTGATTTGGAGCTGCCACAATTATCTCCTTAGCTAATATTATTTTGATTACTTTTGATTAATCAAATAACCGAGAAGCATTTTTATGTTATTTTTATTATTTTATAATGTCAAGGAATCAACACTAAAAAGGGAATAGATTTTTTTAACCACTCATAATCTTTCATAACGGCTAAAAATAGCTGATCGCTAAGATCACAAACAATGCATCACGCCGCATTGTGAGCTTGTGAAAATCGATAATTTCATAATCAATTACATTGATTTCATTAACTGTTGCACCCCTAATCGTTTTCAAGTGAAATCAAGGGTTCAACTGCTAATACAGTACAAAAAAGCTATTGAACTGTATAAGCCATAACATTGTTAGCTGCTTGTGTTCTTAAAATCACAGTACAGGTGCTTACAGATATTGAATAAACGCCTATGGACGAACAACACTGCAGCTAAACCTGGGACTGAGGTCTGAATCTATGAACTGAAAGGCAGTGGTGTAACTGTAAAGTAACTAACTACTAGCTACTAGAGTAGCTTTGAGGTATTTGTACTTTACTTGAGTATTTCCAATTTCCAATACTTTTACTTCTACTCTATTACATCTCAGAGCCAAATATTGTACTTTTACTCCACTACAATTATTTGACAAATTTAGTTACTAGTTACTTTGTAGATTTTGATTATTATTACAATACATACATTACCCACTTCAGCCCTGTATATACTGTACATTTCGGCAATTTGAAAATCAAATAGCCGATCTACAAGCTGAAAATGTGTCTCAATGCGACGCTTTATGAGCTAGTAGATCGATCTGCCATTTTCTGACATTCTGCATAACGAGTACTTTCTACTTTTGGTACTTTTAAGTACATTTTGATGCCAATACTTTTGCACTTTTACTCAAGTGCATTTTGAATTCCAGACTTCGCAACGGAGTAGTTCTGCATTTCGGTATTGACACTCTTACTTAAGTAAAACAATCAAGTACTTTTTCCACCACTGCTGAAAGGAGACAAGCGGTCGCAGGTCAGTAGATGGCGAATGGTGCCGTGTTGTACTACGTGGTATCCCTCAGGGAACTGGGTGCTTTAGCACGCCAGCAATCAATTCCTGTTCTTACTTTCATTGCATAATGCCAATGGCATGGATGGAGCCACTGTGCACAGAACAAATCCTCAGTGTTAATTCAACTCTAGAGAGTGTACAAACAAAATCCTTACGGGTCCATTCGGTTTGTACACTCTCAAGAGTTACAAATGGATGGAGCCACTCACTGAGTTAAGGGCAGTCCATACTGTCTCCGACCACCGAACCTTTCGTCAGAAAGATCAGACTTTTCTTTTTTCTCCGAAGTAGAGTTCGGAGAGTCACAACATCTGGGAGTGCAGCTTTCAGAACAAAAATTCTGAGAAATGTGTTTCAGAAGTTGCAAGTGACGTCATGTTGTAGTTGTACTGGAGCTTTTACGACGAAAAGTTCGGTGGTCGTAGAGAGTATGGACTGCCCTTTAGTCCCACTTGGAAATGCACGAGTGAACTGCTCTACTTGATGGCCCAGTTGAGCGATTGTCGAGTGTGAATTGTATACATTTATACTTCACAGCATTTGAGAAAAGCTTGCAACAGGACTAATGGCATTTTCATATCAGCCGATGCTGTAATTAAAGACAATTTACAGCTGCCATCTTTAGATTTTGTCTCACATATCTAATAAACTTAAATAGCTATAATATCAATGTCTAATAAAATAGTAATGTTGTTCCACTAATCTTAGGTCTTAGACTTAGATACTAATGTTGGCCTATTTGACAGTGCAGAAGAATAATTGTCTTGAATATAACATTAACGAGAGTCAACAACACAGATCTGCCGTGATCTGCAGTGCTCGAAACTGAAAGTGTCCAAATATATGGGATCTCTTGAATCTGAAGGGAGTACTGTGATTATGGTAATCTCACATTTCATATCACACACACCATACAGTAAGAACTCCTGTAACTTTCACTTGCCTCCCAAACACGTTTGATATTCTTCTAATATCTTCAAAAAAGCAGATGTACAAGCTTGCAACATGGCACGAAGTGAGCTTCTAGATAAAGTGATTAAATGAGGCTATTAACTACTTTTGCTGGGACCGCTGGAACCCCCCCCCCCAAGACCCCCTAAGGGTCCCCATTCCGCACTTTGAAAACCAATGCTCTTATTGCTACGATTGATTTGATACACTGTGGAAATGGTGGTTGTGCTTCATTGGAGGATGTTGCATAACACGTCAAGTCAGAGATATGCCAGGCAATGCGGAGAAGCTCTTCTCCATCCTATGCAAAGCACACACATTACACAATATACCCTTTGAAGATCGCTTCTTAGGTCCAAAAATAAGAAATACACTCAAATCACACTGTCATGTTTTTTTTTGCCAACGGCTGATTCGGTCTGGCTTATTAGCCAGGCTACTATCTGCCGACATTCATACTAGGGGCTCCTGCATGAGAGACCTAATGTCTATACCACTCAAAAGAGGGGCAATCCCAACTTTAACAGAGGAGATACTGTGGTGGAAAGTAAATTACTGTACTTACTAGTTACTACTAGCAGGTCTGTGGACACTTCAGAAACATCTGAGAGGCAAATATTGTACTACTCCATTACAATTATTTTTAAACTTTAGTTACTAGTTACTTTGTAGATGAGGATTACTATTACAAAACATACATTAACCATGTCAGCCCTATACTATTTGAAAATAGTCAATCTACAAGGCAGGCACACACTGCGTTGTGATGCAACACGTTGTGAGCTTGTAGCTCTGTAGAGCTTGTAACACATCTTCCACCACTGCACATATTATGCTTGAGGCAGTACCACTAGCTCAGTCAGACAATGCTGAGGAAGGCCCATCAGGCTGAAACGCGTCCGTTTGTCCGTCAGAGGTGAATAAACTTGCTATTCCTTCATTCCCCTGTGTTCCTTTGAGCCTCGCACCTACAGTATAATAACTGTACCCATTCTGCAATATGTTAATACAATGTTCAATCAATCACTCTGCTTTTGCTTGTGCTTTTCATACACTGGACTCACAGCTTCCTGAGCAATAGACCACAAACAGTTAAAGTAGGTACATCATTTTCATCAATTGCCATCACCAACACAGGGGCCCCTCAAGGCTGTGTCCTCAGCCCCTTCCTCTACACTCTGTACACAAATGACTGTATTAGCCCCTCACCCACTAACATCACATACTTTAAATACTCTGATGACACTGCCATTCTCGGACTGCTCCATGACAATAACTCTATTACGGTCTATCAGAATACCATTTCTCATTTCACACAGTGGTGCACTGACAACTATCTAGAGTTGAATGTGGTCAAAACAAAAGAACTGGTCTTTGAAACAACAACCCACACTGGACTTAATCCACTCCTCATTAATGGTAAAACAATAGAACAGGTAGACAGCTTCACATATCTTGGACTCACACTGGACAATAGACTTAGGTTTGATCAACACATTACATCAATCCAGTCACGCTTTCAGCAAAGACTCCATGTAATCCGTAAATTAAGATCACTATCTGTTGCTCCTCATCTTTTGCTATTACTGTACAAAAGCATTATTCAACCCGTTCTGTTGTACTGTTCTGCATGTTTCTACACCATACTGTCCATGCCTAACAGGAACAAACTTTTCAGTATCACCCGTATTGCTTCCAAAATCATCGGACTTCCTACACCCACACTTTCTGATATGAACAATAACGCCATCACACGACTAGCACTCTCGATATCAAATGACACTGATCATCCTCTGTATCGTTTCTTTAACCTCATGCCATCTGGACAAAGATACAGGACCTTGCCCTGGAAAAAGGTCCGTTTTAGTAGGAGTTTTGTCCCCTCAGCCATCGCGGCATTAAACAAACTGCCCCGCCGATAGGATGGTTCTGTACACAGCGGGGAACGCATGTTTTGTTTTTTTTGTTTTTTGTTTTTGTCTTGGTGCTATGTGCTCTGTGTTGTTTTTGATGTTTGATGTGGGTGTTGAACTGTTGAACAGATTGTGAAGACAAATATCCTTCGGGACAATAAAGATTATTATTATTTGCAGTTTCTCTTTCTCTCAGTACTATTATGTCAACCAGCAGCAGTCCTTCTCGACACCAGTGCCTACATTTTTCAGTGGAAGAGTTGGGAGACCACCTACAACCACTGCAGATGTACTAGATACCTATCCAGTGGAAGTCGGATGCCGCGGCTATGCCGGCCTCTCAACAAACCGCTTCTTGAGGGATATCGGCTTCACGGCAGCAAAGGCCAAGAAGGTCCTAAACTCCTAAAGGATCTCTCGGAGGAAGCGGAAAAGGGAAGTTTCTGGCTCTGGCTGAGAAGAAAAGACAGGAGTTGGGGGAAACGAGATGCCACACAGTGAAAAACCTGCATCGTAATCCAGCTGCAGGGAGCGGCGGGGAGACGTCCCTGACCGCTGCCCCACCATCCTGAGATGTTCTGGTGTTTAATGGGGCCAAACATCAGTGAAGGATGGCTCCCAGCTGATGACCCTGCAGCTGGTATTTAGGTACTGGCTGAAGTGGGCCTGACGGAAGCGGCCCGTGAGGTTCCAACATCAACCTACGCTTCCAAACCACCAGGTTTTTTTTTTTTTTTTTTTTTTTAAGGGTCCCAGATATAAATGGCATTAAATGGGGGTCAGTAGCCTCTGCATGTCAAACTGGGCATCCTTTTCAAATGGGGTCTTGCCCTGAAAATGAATTTTCAGGGCAAGACCTCGACCTCGCGCGTGCAGACTCGGCCCCCAGCCTGGTACGCTAGTCAAAATATGGCCCTTGAGGAAAATTAATTGGGGAACCCTGACCTAGAATGTAAATTTTAGGTGTTAAAATGGAAACCATCCAGTGGAGTTAGGAGGTTTTTGTCAAAGCGCTTTTTAATACTTTTCATTGATTCAATATTTTCTTAACCAACACACAGATGTAAAGGAAGTTCAATAGCACTGATATAAAAAAAAAGAAAAGTTAGGTGGTTTCTTCCGGGCAGCAACGTTGTGTGTGTTAAAACCTTACAGGACATCCATGTAAAATATAATGAAGAGCTTCAAACAAGAATCTAAAAGAAATCCAATAAAAAAACGATACAAAACAATTGGGCAGTGTTTTCCTAAATACCAATAACAACAGCTTTGTCATTAAATAGAATGACGCCCGTCTTTGGGGAAGCGCATAAATAAATGGAACATTGTTATCAGATTCTCTGGGGCTGGGATATCATTCTCATTATTGATCGTAATATGCTTGGCAAAGTCTCTTAAACATCACTTAGCAGGAGCAACCGTTGCATTTCATCAATGGAAATGGTGGCATTGCAGTTCCGTTGTTACCAGGTATGCAGAGTAATGCATTACATTGTAATGAGATTACAGTAATCTGATCACCGCACCATGTGTGCGCTCTTAGAGTTGGGATGTACAGTATGTGATTTTGTGCATGTGTGTGCATGTGTGCATGCGTGCATTTAATGTCAAGTGTTGATCAACATGTACATCGAGGTGAAGCCACACCCAAACACTTGAACAAAAGAGACAGCAGCTTCCTGCTGATCGATGACAAAACTTTTTTTGGCGAGCATGTTCGAAACACGTGACAACAACAAATATATTGGCTCCCCGAGGTACAGGATTTACTAACCGTCCTCCAGCACTCTCTCTGGGGGGGGGGGGGGGGGGTTGGCGCTGACTCAAGAGCCAGTCTAGTACAAATCATTCCAGTCCAGTATCCAATCCATACAGCCTGCCTAAAACTAAGACGAAAAATGTTCGTCGACTACCTTTTTCCACTGACGAAAACTAAATGGAAACTAAATAAAAACTAAGCTATGATGACTAAAACTAAGACTAAATATACTGTCAATTTAGTCAACACATAAAAACTTAGACTAAAATGTTAGGAAGGGACTAGTGGACAAGAGATCCAGTATAAGTAATTTTACAATTAGTTGCATGCTGAAAATAGACGTTGTGGGCTAGCTTGTAGATTGTCTATTTTCCGCAAGTGAAAAAAACAGTCATTAAGACGGCATCAAATAGATTTTGTTCGACTAAATCAACTGTAGATTTAGTCGACTAAAATATTATGATATTTAGTCGACTAAAACTAGACCAACAGTAAAAATTCCAGGTGACAAAAATGTGACTAAAACTAAATGAAAACTATTCAAGAGACTGCCAAAAACAACACTGGTGCTCAAGCTAATGACACAGATTTGGCCTCAGGTTGGAGCGGCTGTGGTTGACTCTAGTGGTTCTATTCTAGATAGAGCCAAAGGCAGTCTCACATAGCCGGACATATCACAGATCTCCACCTAATAGGTCTGGTCTGGTGACATCTGAATGGGCTCTATATTGAATTGAATTGAATTGAATATATGCACACAGAATAACTCATCCTACTTCCCTATACTTCCTTCACAGGTGTTACCGATGATACTAATTAAGGCTTTGTTCAATTTAGTGTGCAGTGGTTCTCAAACGTTTTAATTTCAAGGACCCTAACCATAACTCTTGAGAGTGTACAAAATGGAACCAAATGGGTCCATTTGGTTCCATTTGTATACTCTCAGAGTAACACACCCATACGGGGCCATTTGGAACCCACTCAAGGACACTTTGAGACCCACTGGTGTAGCAGAGTGTTTCTAGTGAGCCAACACGCACAATAGCAGCACCCTGACTCCGTTTGACCAGAATGGAACAGAGCCTTCAATCATTAGTATCAGTGGTAACACCTGTGAAGGAAGTAAGGAAGGGAAGGGGTCCAAGTTCTTTCCAAAATGCCATGTGTGCAGCAGAGCCCATTCAATGTCGAATGGCAGAGAAAACAGCCGCTATATAACAAACCTACACCCACCCGCTGCTTTGAAATCCAATGCTGATACAAGCCCCAATATGAAGGAGGACTGCCCTAAAGTCTTGGCACTGCTTTCCTAACCCTAACCCTATTTATTTTAGATGTCAGGCACTTCGACCACAATGGCTCTCACAGAGGTCCTCGGGCACTCGGTGAGCGCCGGTGTGACCGCGTGCGGCACCGTCTCATATCAACAACTGCATTGCAGGCCGAGCCATTCAACCAAGCACGATCCATAAAAGAGCTATTAATAGAGGAGTGTGCCTAGTCAGCAAAACTTGGCGACAGGAAAGAAACTTCCACGCACCAAATAGCCACATGCGGACTAATAAATACTGAGACTGTGGATCAATACACAGCATGACTCAGGTTTCATAGAGCGTGGCCGACACAGCTAAAAATGGCTCCAGTACACCCCCCCCCCCCATACCAGATGGGGCCTGAGAAGGCACATATTACATCTTCTTCAGATTCGATTGCTTTTACTGCCAATATCGAGCCAAGGACAGTGATATTGAAGCATCTTGTCATTTTGGGTGCCACCGCTTTCACGGGAAGCCATTAGCAGAGGCGCAGTGCACTGTGGCACATACTGATGGTTCATGGGAGATTTTCTTCTTCTCTAAAGAGGGAGAGCACAGGTGATTAAAACTGAACAGTTACCATTGCTATTGGGCCGGTTAATTTAAAAATATTAAACAATGTATGGCAATATTGTTTACACACGCGCTTTCAAGGGCCATCTGTGCCCAAATGTATGCTGCAGCCATTCGAGCAATTCTCTACACACACGCACACGCACACGCACACACACACACACACACACACACACACACACACACACACACACACACACACACACACACACACACACATTATTTTTTTTACCAATCATTGCCGTCTGAATCAGTTATCAGCCAAGCCTTGCTAAGCCACGAGGCCCATAGGGCAGGAGCATATCTCCTGTTTCTGTAGTGTGAGGCCCCCTGGACATGACGCTAGTATGTCGCAGGGATTTACCCCTGTCACAGCCCCCTGTAGTTGGGCTACTAGGGCCTGTGTGTATTCCTGTGTAGACCTATGCATTTGGCTTCCCACAGGTTCTGAGTTGCTGATCAGGTGCATTGGGAGCACCTGGCCAGTGTTCCCAAGGTGCACTATAAATGTCTGGGAGTTGGCCACGCTCAGTCTCTCTCTCCTTCCATGAGAGCAGCAGCATCTGTGCACCATTCAACACCCCACACTACACCCACCACACATCCACTCACTTACACTACTGACCTACTGAATAACACACTCCACCTTAGAACTGTAGTATTGTTTGTTTGATTCGTATTAAGTTGGTTATAATGTAAATAAATATTGGTTTGTGCACTTTTAAACAGCCGTGTGTCTTCCTCCTTTGTTACGGCCCAAGAGCCAGGTCATAACAACCCCCAATCCAACCCTTGATGCTGAGTGCCAAGCAGGGAGCCATTGGGTCCACCATTAGAGTCCTTGCCTCCTTGGTATGACCCGGCCGGGGATCGAACCACGACCTCCCAACCTCAGAACGGGCACTCTGACCACAAGGACAAGGCCACTGAGCTGGTTAGACACTGGAGTATAGTCGTGGCGTTATCACTGTTTTGGTAGACGTGTTTTGCGCTAAACACCACCACATGCCTCCAGTGGCAATTGACTGCTGTAATAGAGGGAAATGATGGGTAAAAATATATATATATATAGTTTTGTTATGGGTGGCTGTGTGTGTGTGTGTGTGTGTGTGTGTGTGTGTGTGTGTGTGTGTGTGTGTGTGTGTGTGTGTGTGTGTGTGTGTGTGTGTGTGTGTGTGCGTCCAGACTCCAGAGCTAATCTAATCCAAGCTTTGTACAGTATGCACAGTGCACACTGCCAGTGGGGCAAAAATAAGTACCTCTATGGATTTCTTTTCATCTGTATTTTAATGTTATAATAGTCAATGGGGCTCGCATCGGGCTGAAGCCTTTCCACAATGTTTGAGTCACACATCACACATGAATCCAATCCAATCCAAAAGAATGGCTGCCGCACCGTTCCCATGTTGATCTCGACAAGATCCACATGAATTCGATTTTTAATAAATGTCAGTGACACTGGACCCTTCATCTGTCAACAAGCACTATTGACCACGCAGGCATAGAGCAGAAGAGACACTGTGGGCTGTATTTTGCGTGTCTTAAGTACCAGGTCTTATTACTTAACTTAAGACCTGGAGGCGTGGTCAATGCTCTTTGACCACTCAGAATAACCAAATGGCATTGATCACGCCTCCAGGTCTTAAGTTAAGTAATAAGACCTGGTACTTTAGACACGCAAAATACAGCCCACAGTATCATAAATAGAAGGCCAGCCCTTTCATACCCAAACCCAAGCTCAATCCAAGGCAAGCATCCTTTTCTCTCCCTGATCAAATGGAAAACAATTCTCCTGTTGTCTCATCTCTCTTCCTCGAGCCATAGGCCTATACGGCAAGCAGAGTCAGCACTGTGGTGTTTTTAAACAGCTACTGTACACAATGACTGACCACTCCCCCCAGGAGTAATACAAATATTTCCCCTCATCTTATAGCTCAGTGGTTTTCAACCATGGACATTGAGGGGGTTCCAGGTGGAGATTTGGTAACCAAATGGACCCTTACAGATCTTTAACTCGATAGTGTAAAATGAAACCAAATGGACCCGTATGGGTCCATTTGGTTTCATTTTACGCTCTCAAGAGTTATATTATTGTTAAACATCTGCATTACTAAAATTACAAGAAGTCTACACAATTAGATAATGTAGAAAATTTTTTATTTTGATCAATCTCTCCTCTTAAGGTATCAACATCAATACAGCATGAAATTGTGGACAAATTATCCAATGACAACAAAATATTCAAAGTTTGGGTCTGAGAGGTTAAATCAAATGGTGGCTAATCTGTGGCTCAAATGCTGAATAAAATAATGGGCCTTGGTATGAACAAGGTTGAAAGCCACTGTCTTTAGCTCAGAGCTGATAAGATGTGGTGTTATGCTAACAAGGTTAGCATATAGCTGTCATTATAGTGTTGCAGCGCTAAAAATGTGGGATTTAATGCTCGTCCCATTGAGAGAGGGGACAGGTATAGTGGATCCCTATTTAGCATGATGCAGCTATCATCTGTTGTTTGTCAGAGAGCCATGCTGTCAGTGTCACAAGCAATATAGCCGTAAAATCACCAATTTTAATCGAGACTCAATAATAAAATTCTTCTTCTAGCATGAACACACACACACATACACACACACACACACACACACACACACACACACACACACACACACAATATATACAGATAAGAACAGACTATTTTCCCCCTTTTTCCCAAAAAGTAGAATCTTTCACATACCCTCCTTTTTAGGATGCATTTTGTAGAGTTGAGGAGAGGAGGAGAAAGAGGACTGTGTTTTTGGCTTTTGCTTTTCTTCCTGCCTTGGCAGAGAGATGGGAAGTGAGATCTACGCCTGCTCTGTTCCTTCTCTCCTTTATAGCAATGAGTAATACTGCCAGGTAGGCAGAACACGCACGCACGCACGCACGCACGCACACACTTGACTACACTATGTGTAGATTATCAGGACTGCACTGACAAACACATAGACACGCATGCGCACGCGCAGGCACACACACACACACACACACACACACACACACACACACACACACACACACACACACACACACACACACACAGTACAGAGAACACAGAGGGCTCTACCAACGAGTCAGCGGGCCAAGGCAGACACTGAGACCACAACACACACAATGCAACACAGTGAAGTATACAGCAACAGCCACCAGCCAGCAGCCTGCAGCCCCCCACCACCACACACCGGTAGCAGGGTCTGCACCTCCACGCATGCAGCCCCCCGCCGGCCCGCCCGCCCGCCTGCAGCGCACCAGAAGATGGAACGAGGAATCCCACATACCAATCATGGAGGGCAGATCATCACACGCGCTCTCTCACACACCACGCGCACGCCAGCCGATTAATCCCAGGGGGGAGAAGGACGCGCTGTCGCGCTCGTTCGGATCCATTGTGTTGTCTGAGGTTATTATGGAGATGACAAAGACAAGGACGGAATTGATGAATTAAGATGGATGCGCGGACGGACAGATGGAACGGACGGAGGATTGATAGCTCACCCGTTGCCTCGCTCTCCTCTTTCCTCTCAGAACATTATCCAGGCTTAAAGCGTGTGTGTCGCACGGCCAGCCGGCAAAGGATACAACGGCTACAACCCCTGCTTTCCCTCTCTCATACACACACACACACACACACACACACACACACACACACACATATACACGCATACACGCACACACAATCCCTCCCTCTTTTTCTCTCTCTCTCTCCTCCCGACGCCTCTCTCGTCTCCTGCCCGGTGATTTATTTAATTATTTCCTCCTGCCTCACTCTCACTTGTTCTCTGGCTTGCTTGCCTCCACTCCCCCCCTCCCTCCCTCCCTCTCTCTCTCTCTCTCTCTCTCTCTCTCTCTCCCTCTCTCTTGCTCTCTCCCAGCAGCAAGGCTGCTACAGCTGGCAGTTCTGATGTCCTCCTTTTCCTCGTAGCTCTCTTTAATTCTCTATCCTCGCTACATGTATTCTGAATGTAATTCCCCCCCACTTGCTTTTGTTTTAGTGGGGGTTGGGGTGGGAGGGTTGGGGCTGGATGCAAAACCTCTCCCCCCAAAAAAAGGGAGTGCCACTGCTCTCTCTGTGTGTGTATCTCTGTCTCTGTGTTGTGATGTAGCGGGGAGGCTGGCGGCGGCGGCACTATAGCAGCCTCCTCCCTGGTAAGAGAGAGAGAGAGCGAGAGAGAGACGGAGAGAGAGAGAGAGAGAGAGAGAGACAGCGGTGCCACCACCACCACCATGCAGCTGAGAGCTAGGCGGGCTGATGGGAAAACACGGAGCGGATGAGTGCCGCAGGGCCAGGCAGGCGGGCGGGAGGGGAGAGGAGAGGAGGCAAGGAGAGATGAGGGGACGGGAGGGGGGGACAGGTGGGGGGTGCGGGTGTCCAGCACGAGGCATGCAGACGCCATCGCCAGAGCGCGTCTGTCCGGGATTTCATCTCTCCCCCTCCTCTTTTTTTTCTCCTCTTCTCTGTGCCTTCTTCCACTCTTTTCTCTCTCCTCCCCTCCCTCTCCATCCCACACAGGGAGGTCTGTTCAGAGAGATTCTGCTCAGTGCTCACACACACACACACACACACACACGCGCACGCACGCACGCACGCACGCACGCACACACACACACACACACACACACACACACACACACACACACACACACACACACACACACACACACACACACACACACACACACACACACACACACACACACACACACACACACACACACACACACACACACACACACCCTCACACACACACACACACACACACACACACTCACTTGCTTGACAAACCCAGAGATCAGTAAGCCAGCAGCAGCGAGCTGCTTTTAGAGCAAGAGAAGTGAGGTGTTTTGATCAGGCCTGTGAGTGAGGCTGTAGGCCAGCGTGTGTCAGTGCCGTGGGCTGCTGCACAACCCTCACTGACAATGAACACTTTATATTGCCTCGCTATAGCGGGTTCAACTGCCTCAGACTGGCGTCCAGCATCAATGCCTTGTCTTTGGGTGGTCATTTCCCAACTGCACTGGCACTGCTGGCGGCTTATACAATGAGCACAAAATGGCTACCAAGTGTCTCAATCAAACAAAGAACTCACATATCAGAAACATCTCTCACTTGGTTCTGTTTGCAGCGAGTACTTAAAAGAAAGAGTAAAGACAACAAATCAAACGAAAGAACTGGAATAAAAGCCAGGTTGGCTACCTTCCGGCTTCCGCAGCCAACCAGGTAACCATAGTAACCATAGAGGTCAGCTTCTGCTGCCTGATATGAAACCTCCAGTATGATACAGTACATACTGTATGAAACATATTTGACTCTTTTTGATACCGAGACAGTCATGGTGGCATGACTAACTGTTCAGGAGAGAAGAACATTGATTTGTTTTAATCAAAAATCGAAAATCCCCCCAAAAAATCCAAAAATAGGACAGGCAGACTCTGCTTTCATATGGCATGAAAAAAATATAAATAGATTCAACTAGAAAAAGTGCCCTTCTGGTCACAGGTCTCACCAGGATAGGAATGTAGGACATTGCAGCTTGCCTTCATCTGGTGGTTGGATAAAAGGGCAACAAAAGTAAATTAGAGGTAAAAACACTTTTCGGCCAGTTATAGCGCCACCTCGAGGCTGAGTTGAAATTGTTCATGTGGCATTTCTTCCTCGGCCTAGTGGGAATGTGCGTGCACAATTTCACGGAAATCACGCGATGTGTTCATGATTTGCAGCATTTTGTTTGAAACTGAGCACTCCTGTGAACATTGGAAGCCAATCTTAACCAATCAGGATGGAGTCTGAGAAATCTGAAAGACCCGTTTCGTTGAATGGCTCTAGATAGACTGTGTACCAATTTGCGCGATGTTTGGACAAAATCTGTGCATACTATACTGTGCAATACTGTGCAAAAACTTGTTTTGCACAAAGCGGCCTCCTGGTGGCGCTATAACAGGCCGTTCTGGAAATTTTGGGGCAGAGGTTCATCGTTGGCATCCAGGGAGTGTGTGTGCAAAATTTGGCATCGACCGGGTTAACGGTGCCGGAGATTAGCTGCTCACGGGGACACACACGGACGGACACACGGACGGACGGACGGACGGACGGACGGACGGACGGACGGACGGACGGACGGACGGAGTGCAAAACATACTCTCCCCCCATGCCTTCGGCCTGGTGGAGACAATGACTTATCCTCGTTCAGAAACGGTACACATACTGTATTCATTACTACTGTATATAGTACAGTGATTCTCTATAACTACTAGTATCTATAACTACTATAGTATATCTATAACTAGTAGTAAATCCATAACTACTGTATCGGAATGAGAATAATCACCAGTAGGTTACTTATCACTCGAATGCAATCAAGCTAGCAGGCTCGCCTGGAGCCGATTAGCCGATTAGCCGATTAGGAAACGCGGAGACGTCCGACGTGGCGTTGTTCGCGTTGTCCGACTATTACTGACCTGTAACCCTAAATCTGACTCTAATCCTCCTAAACATCAGTCTTAACCGGCCACGTAAGTCCCCTAACCTCATCAGTCTTAAATGGGGACATAGGTCAGTAATTTCACTTCTGTGTTTCCTAATTGCAGTCAGTAAGCCCCAGGTGGCTCGATTGCATTTGAGTGATAAGTGATTATCGGTTGATAACATTCGAAGAGGGTGACTTCTGTATAGTAAATCCATAACTACTGTATGGTTGATATACATGTTGTAAAGTTCATGGAGACACACAGTGGTCATACATCTGCTAACATCTTGGGGTTAAAGGGTTTATGGAATTAATATATAGAACAGGGTAGGCTACATAATTTGTCCCTTCCACACTCACACACTATGGTGCCTGTTCTTTTGACTGTGGGTCCATACACATTTGGGAAAACATTGAATAGCTTGAGAACACTGGTATATACATAGTCAGTGATGAGACTGATGTTTATATACGTTTTACTACAGTACTTAACCGCTGGGCCACTTAACCACTTAAAGAAGCGCTTCACGTATTATCAACAATGTCTTCATACAATTAGCTTGCATTCTACAAAGCCAGGCCATATAAATCTGCCATAAGCTGCAAATAGGTGAGAATAGGTGCATTTTCAAGGCAGTCTTAAAAGAGTCCAGTGTTGGAGCATGGCAAATCTCTATTGGGAGAGAGTTCCACAAGGTTCTGTGTTTATTCCTACTAACAACATTGCATGTTTATAAGGCAGTGGAGCCGAGAGATTAAATTGCTATAGATACAAAATACATCATGAACTCACAGCCATTTAAACTGATATAACTGTAGCAGACACAGTAATATGCTTATAGTCTACTACACCCACTTTGTTATGCAAACCCTAATCGGTTTATAGTGCAGCAACAACCAAGGTTACCCATAATCCTCTATAATTTGATCCAATGAACAAAACTCAAAACTTATCAAGCTGGGTAATGTGCTTTCACAAGGACATGGAATATTAAATTAACATTGTAATCAAATGTCCACATTCAAGTGTACACAATACATACAATATCCAGTGTTAATTTATTCATTTGTAACTAAGAGAGTGTACAAACCAAATTTGTATACTCTCGAGAGTTAAATGAGCGCCGAGGATTTCATTGTATAAAGGAATATTGACCTGTCAGGATTTACAGTTTACAATCACAGAGCTGGCTGCTCTTCCAGGCTCTCATCCTTATTAGTGTTCCTCCCCTCCCTGCATATTTTCCTCCTTCCTATCCCTTCCCTCCCTCCTCTCTTGAGAATGTCTCCCACTCTGTAGCTTCCGGCCCGCCCCATACACCTCCTCCTCCTCCCCTCCTGCGAAAAGAGAAATGTTACTTCGGAGACCCGGCAGCAAGCTAAAGGGGCTAAAAATAGCCATTTCCCACTCCTTATAATGCAAGGAGCAACTACTATAGCGAGCTGTAAACGCTTCACCTCCGGAGAATGCTGGCGAGCATGCAGCACGCCGCTTTTTGACGAAACAGCATCACGGATGCATAGACAGAGAGACAGCGAGGGAGAGAGAGTGAGTGAGATGGAGAGAGAGAGAGAGAACGTGTCTGTCCATGCTGACCTACCTGTAGACTGGCGGTCACACTCTGATAACTGTGTTCTCTTCATAAAGCAAAGGGATGGTTCTCTACATCAGGGCAAGAACACCATGCATTCCCACCCCATCACACACCTCTCTCTCTCTCTCTCTCTCTCACAGACACATACAGGACCATGGCCCACACACTACTGGAGATAAACATGCTGTGGCAGCAAATAGACCACTACAGAATGCGCCAAAGAGCACACGAGTACATACGAGAGAGAAGAGAGAGAGAGAGAGAGAGAGAGAGAGAGAGAGAGAAAGAAGAGGGAAGGAGAGAGAGAGTGGCGTGTCTGGGAAATTAAAATTGTTTTTTTTTTCCTCCCTCTTTTCCACAGTGAAGTTTTTCAACAGACGGGAGGTCAGTGCCTCCCGTCGACCCTCGTTTACACGTTTGACAGATTTATTTTCAAGCCACAGTGAAGATTCCTGCATCAGAGCATAGCGAAAGAGTGAAACAGCAGGTTTAGGTTTTTAGGTTTAGGTTTATTTATTTAGCATGTGGTACAAAAAATAGACAATAACATATCAAAGAAACAAAAATACAATGCAAGGAAAGGAAGAAGCCAGAAGGCTTATATGGAATCCTTTCCTGAAGGAAGAGGTCATTGGTTTAAAAGATTAAAAGTTCATAAAGAACAGTACATAAATTGGCAAAGGGGAGCAGCAGGCACATAATGGTAGCCTATAGCTCCGATGCAAGACAAATGCAAATACTGTTGTGTTATTGCTTCCAACATAGCAGTAAACAGATCGAGGGAACCGGCAATTTTGTCTAAAGTAGACACCAGCTCAGGGAAGCTGCTTAATGGAAGACTTAATGTTGACATTTTGCTGGATTAAACCCTGACAGCAATAGAGCCATTTATAAAGGCTCATGAGCATGCAATGATCTACACACTTTTACAACTCATGGTCACCCTGCGACGCGTTGAGAGCTTGTAAATAAGTATAAATCAGGCTTGAGATTGGGAGCCGCAAAACAATTGGTGTATGTGCTCTATAAATAAAGTTGGATTGGATTGGATTGGATGCGTCGTGTCCAATAGGTTTTTCTGGAGGGATTCTGAGGGAAGTTTGGTAGAATGAGGATAGATTGGCTAATGGCGGCCAGCTGCATGTTACGAAGCAAGCTGTTCCAGGAGGTCTGGTGTAAGCGAATGCAACTGAGCTCTTAGTTAATGAAAATAGATAAAATAGATTTAAATAATGATAATATTGTGGCAAACCAGGGGAAACAGCCAGGCCTATTCCCCACAGAATGAGGCTGGGGGAGGTGATAGAGGGAGTATATCACCCTGTACAGGTATTGCAGCCAATGGGAGCCTGGACATGGACGCACCTGCAGCCAGTAAGGCAATCACCAGAAGCTGTTAAAGAGCCGACGCCCAAGCTGTCTGGTGACTCAGTGTGAACTAATGGAGGAGTGAGAAAGGAGGAATCTCTCTGTTCATGAGGAGGCTGGTATGAGGGAGATCTCTCAAGTGAGTACAAGACTAAATCAAACCTTTGGACCCACTTGGATGTGCTGTGCGTGTATTGTGGCTCACCTGGTCTCGTTCTCTCTCCCTCCCTCCTAGGCCAACTGAACTGGAGAGCCTACAGCACTCTCCCCCAACTAAAATAGTCACTGGCTCTCTCTCTGCTCTACCCACAGGACTGCAAGTGACTAGAAGCCTAAGCCCCTGAGAAGAGGAACCCTTTGTTGATGTTTTGCCCCATTTTCCCCTTTCCCATTTTCCCACACTTTAAATAAAAGACAATTTAAGTTTATGTTGAGGCTGACTCTGAGCCTCTTATTTTATTGTGAATCTGTCAATGCTGGACCGAGGATACCCACATTCTCTACCATATGTGGCAACCCAGGGGAGAATGTTTCCCCTGGTTTGCCACAATATATAGTTTCCCCCATTCCACATCACATTTACATCATTATTGAACAACATCTCAAAGGAGACAAAATTCCCAGGGGAAATTAAATAATCTAGTCAATGGCTACACATCCCTTAACCATCGATGGTCATGGAGAAAATATCTATTGCAAATCATCGATGTTCTCCATCATCACACACAAATAAAATCCCCTGAGCGTAAACCTTAAACCAAACCATCTTAACTAGGAACAAACCTAGAGCATGTTGGAAGAGCGGTATCAAATTTGGGCCATCCACCGGCCTTTTTCAAAAAATTATGTTTACAATTACATTATAATGGTAGCAAAGTGTTACAGAGGAGGAACCTTACAGCAAAACAGACACGGAGGACTGAAGCATGTTAACCATGGACCATTTTCAAACAGTGGACATTTTGCTGTCATTCTCTCAGAGGAGAAGAATCCTTGGGTATGACATACAGTACGTTTGGTCCGACATACTAACAGTCCTACAGTCATGAGTCCGAAATGGTAAATGGTGCATTTATATAGCGCCTTTATCCAAGGCGCTTTACATAGATTGTGATATATTGGTGATATACCCAAAACCCAACCTTACAGGAAGCCACGGGTTAGTTTTAACCTGATGTGCATGTCGGGAGCCACAGGTGAGTTTTAACCTGACACGGGTTAGTTGTAACTGGCAGTGCATGTCGGGACTAGGGGAGCCGACGCTGTTGTCGAACTAATGCCTGTCGGACTCTTAGTCTACCCCCTCTGAGGGGTGGCAGCGGGACAGTGATACCCCCTCTGAGGGGTGGCAGAGGGAATCCACAGTGATACCCCCTCTGAGGGGTGGCAGAGGGACAGTGATACCCCCTCTGAGGGGTGGCAGAGGGACAGTGATACCCCCTCTGAGGGGTGGCAGAGGGACAGTGATACCCCCTCTGAGGGGTGGCAGAGGGAATCCACAGTGATACCCCCTCTGAGGGGTGGCAGAGGGACAGTGATACCCCCTCTGAGGGGTGGCAGAGGGACAGTGATACCCCCTCTGAGGGGTGGCAGAGGGACAGTGATACCCCCTCTGAGGGGTGGCAGAGGGAATCCACAGTGATACCCCCTCTGAGGGGTGGCAGAGGGAATCCACACTGTGATACCCCCTCTGAGGGGTGGCAGAGGGAATCCACAGTGATACCCCCTCTGAGGGGTGGCAGAGGGAATCCACAGTGATACCCCCTCTGAGGGGTGGCAGAGGGAATCCATACCCCCTCTGAGGGGTGGCAGAGGGAATCCATACCCCCTCTGAGGGGTGGCAGAGGGAATCCATACCCCCTCTGAGGGGTGGCAGAGGGACAGTGATACCCCCTCTGAGGGGTGGCAGAGGGAATCCACACTGTGATACCCCCTCTGAGGGGTGGCAGAGGAACAGTGATCGAGGGGTGGCAGAGGGACAGTGATTGAGGGGTGGCAGAGGGACAGTGCTTGAGGGGTGGCAGAGGGACAGTGATTGAGGGGTGGCAGAGGGACAGTGATTGAGGGGTGGCAGAGGGACAGTGATTGAGGGGTGGCAGAGGGACAGTGATTGAGGGGTGGCAGAGGGACAGTGATACCCCCTCTGAGGGGTGGCAGAGGGACAGTGATACCCCCTCTGAGGGGTGGCAGAGGGACAGTGATACCCCCTCTGAGGGGTGGCAGAGGGACAGTGATACCCCCTCTGAGGGGTGGCAGAGGGACAGTGATTGAGGGGTGGCAGAGGGAATCCCATCAGCACACACTGTATTCGACCCCATTCTGATTATTCATACAAGCCAATGTTCTAATAACCACTTACAGTTAACCCTATATGTTATGTCTCTGCCGAACAATGATGTTGTACATTAAGCTCACACTTATAGATCCTAAAAGTATTTGAAGAGCATCCAGTCAAAGAGCTCGCGCACGCGCACACGCGCATGCACACGCAGACACACACACACACACACACACACACACACACACACACACACACACACACACTTAGAGGGGGACAATTGAAGTCAGTCAAAGTTAATGTGGAGCCTACAGCGCCTTGGATAAACGCACCATTTACCATATTTACCATTCTCTATTCTGTTAAGGTGGACTATGGTAGCTTTTGAAATACATAGGCTAAATAGAAAGAAAGACAATATGGAAGCTCCTCAGCTTTGTGACCTGACATGTGGGGGGTGTAGGGCAGAGAAAAGGCCTTTTCAGACGGGGAGCGTGTGACCTGTGACGCAGACGTTGTCACCTGGATCAACGCACTTTTCTAGTCATTGCTAAAATATAATAGATGCAATCCCTTTATTGAACCATCTATCTATAAATGCAACACGTCTCTGTACGTCTGTCTGTCTGCCTGTACGTGTGTATGGCTGTAATTCACGTAACTCGAGAACCGTTCGCCCCACCGACTTCAAATTCGACACACGCCCTTTTTATACCCCCACAGAGAGTGCAGTGCCCGGTGTCGAGTCCGTCGGACCCACGGTTGTCCAGAACCGCCACAAAAGGCCTCTGCCCGGGATCTGGATAGGGCCCCTGCCCAGGCTCCATATATGGAGCTGGCCTGTTCTGACATCACAACACAACACCCCATATTTGGGCATGCCTAACACAGAACTCCATATGTAGGAATAAAGGGACACAGTGAGACAGATACAGAAATCTCCATATATGGGCATAAAAGGGACACAGACAGTTGGGTGGAACGGGTACTCTGACACGGGTACTGAATAGCCGGGTGAGGCATGGATCTCCAACTTCCATCGTTACCGACTCGGTGCTCTACAGCCGGGCACAACAGACACGCCTTCATACAAATAAAAAGAAAACAGCTGGGGTACTCAGTACTACTCACTGTCCTCTCCTGGGCAAGGCATGCCAGGCTTCTCTGGGATGCTGGGGAACACTGTGGAGACAGCAAGGGAAGAACGTGGGCAGTATGAGTCATAGCAAGCAAAGGACCAGTGTTGATTTTGTCGACGAAAAACTATGATGAAAATTGTTCGTAGACTAGTTTCTATTTGTTCAGTTTTCCCCCAGTGAAAAATCACTGGGGGAAAACTGAACAAATAAAAACTAAGCTATGACGACGAAAGCTATGACTAAATATGTTGACAATTATGTCAACCAATAAAAATTTGACAAAAATGTTATGGAGGGACTAGTGAACAAGACAACTAAAAGAGAAGTAATTTTATGTTTGTTTGCACTCTATTGAAAATAGCCGATCTACAATGTGTCAGCTCACAATGTGTCGCAACGTGTTGTGAGCTTGTAGATCTGCTATTTTTGGAGTGCAACCAAGTGTCAAATCAGGCATTACGATGCCATCAAGGCCTGCCAAAACACATTTTGGTCGACAAAATCAAGTGTAGATTTAGTCGACTTATCCTTATGCTTAGCCTTATCCTTAACCTTATGACATTAAAACTAGAAACTAAAACTAGACAAACACTAAAGCATTTCAGATGACTAAAAAGAACAAACGTGGGTCTGTCGGTGTGAACTCAGAATGACAGCATGTGAAGAGGGGTGGATGGCACTCACCATGGAGCTGCAGGCCAGTTCTCCTGGTGCGGCTGTAGATGCGAAAAGCCTCCTCCAGCTCCATCTGAGAGGAGATGGTGCATGGGTCCCCTGGACACACACACACACACACACACACACACACACACACACACACACACACACACACACACACACACACACACACACACACACACACACACACACACACACACACACACACACACACACACACACACACACACACACACACACACACACACACACACACACACACACACACACACACACACAGCGTTTACAGGGATCCTAATATTCCACTTACAATCATGCATCAATCAATAATAATAACTGGTTCAGTCCCGAATTTTCAGGGGTGGTTTTGATGATCAGATGAACAGGAACTTACTAGCATATAAACACTAACATATACCCATCAGCCATCATTTCTCTCTGGTAGGAATTGCATTATTCTGTTCATCTTTGCATGTTTGTTAACTATGTCAAATTAATACTGTATAATTAATATATGGGGCTGTATTTTGCGTGTCTTAAGTACCAGGTCTTATTTCCTAACTTGAGTAAACTAAAGACCTGGAGGCGTGATCAATGCCATTTGGCTATTCTGAGTGGCCAAAGAGCATTGATCACGCCTCCAGGTCTTAGTTTACTCAAGTTAGGGAATAAGACCTGGTACTTAAGACACGCAAAATACAGCCCACAGTGTCATAGGCCGTAAGCGTGATCAAAAGAGGTCCTCCTCCTACGAGGATTTGTCAACTCAGCGTGCAGCACATAAGATGACCATGCCATCCTTATTGTAAACTATTTGTTCCCGTCAATAATATAGGCTACTATGAAAATGAGTGGATATGCCAGCCAAACTATTCACTATTCTTTTTTGTGGACCCAAAAATAGATTCCATTCCTACATGATGTTACAGCATGCACACGAGCGTCTCATGCATATGCAATCACACCTGCTGGCTGGTTATGGACAACAATTTGAGCACTACAATACACACACGCACGCAAATATCATGCACTTGGTCACTCTAGCCCATGGTCAGAGGGGAATATGCATCAGTATCAGCCCTATCATCTGAATCTATAAATCTTATCAGTATCAGCCCTATCATCTGAATCTATAAACCTTCTGCTGATCTTCAACAACTCCAGTACATACACAAATCAGTTGTTTACTTTAATTGGATCACTCACCATGCCCAGACATAACATACATAGTCTACACATAGATTTTGAGGCCACAGTGCACAGCATCCTCTGGGAGTGCCTCACCATTAACATTATGAATTAGCTTTGTGTGTGTGGCATTCAGAATTAATTAGCTAGAAACAGAAGAAACGCAAATGGCAGAGGGCCCGAGGCCACGATGTTGATCCATCTAGAAAATAAATAGGTGGAACCACTTTGTGCATTTCAAAAGGTATATTCTATACTTTGGGGCAGGTAAAAGCAGATCACTTTTATTTAGTGTCCATGTAAACAGTTAGGAACCTCTGATCTGGCCATGTAAACCCAGTCACTGTCTTACTGTACTTGCAAGGAGTGTGTCTTTAACTCCAAACTTTAAACATTAACTCACTATATGTCTGACCATATAGCCCTGGATTTAACCATAAATGAACACTACTCGCTGACTTTAATCTAAAGCTAATCCTAAAATATTCAATACAAATGTCCTCTCCAGAGCAGATGAACAAAGTTCACTCATCTTCACCTTGTGTCCAGACACATCTGATGTTTCCATCCATTCCAATTCATATAGCTATTAGCCCAAACACAACTTTAGACTGGGCATTTTTCCTCCTTTCACTAGAACAAACCTTTAGTAAATGTGTACCATAGTTAATGTGTACAGCTGATTAGAATGCACAAAAGCCCCACAAATCCTTTTGTAAATCTAACATTTGGAGTTAAATCCAAGGAGTATAAAAGCTGAGTGAGAGCAGTTTGGCCTCAGGCAAATCACCTTTCCACCTGTACACCCCATAGATTTAAAACCTTTCCACCTGTACACCCCATAGATTTAAAACCTTTCCACCTGTACACCCCATAGATTTAAAACCTTTCCACCTGTACACCCCATAGATTTAAAACCTTTCCACCTGTACACCCCATAGATTTAAAACCACAGGCATGGCATAAGTGACCAGGCAGACCACGGTTATGTAATACTTGTCTCTCTTTTTAACCATTAAAGTCCTATGTTATACTTTATCACATGCATGTGGCGCAGTGAAAATAGCTGTTCTACAAACTCTCAAAGCATTCAGAATCTATTGAGCTTGTAGATTTTCGCTCATTTTGAAAAGTGCCCAAAACAGGGACACCAGGTTCAAAGTAATATCTCTCTCTCTTTTTTTAAACGAATCCCACATTAATACATAAAGTCCTCACACAGTCAACATGGCATGGGAAAGAAACCCACACAAAATATGACTGACATCTAGCCCAGTGGTTCCCAAATGTTTTAGCCCGTGACCCAAAAGAGAGATTAGATTTTTGCCCGGGACCCAAACACGACACGTTGTGAGCTTGTAGATTGTCTATTTTCAGTTATTGTTAAACATTTATTTTCTAATTAATGGAGTTTCTTTGATTTTTCTTTGATTTCCTCATGATTTGTTTTCTTTGCTTTTTTGGGAAAATCTTTTGAAAACGTTTTGAAATAATAATTAAAACTAAAATGTAGGAAACAAAAAATAAATAAAGGGACCCATAAAAATGTGTCCGCGACACACAAATGGGTCCCGAACCAGTGTTTGGAAACCACTGTTCTAACCACACCCACCTTCATCATCAATCCACTTGAGTGTGATTGGCTGCTGCTGAGCAACGCTGCACATCTCCCTCACCTCCTCACACAGTCCCATGAAGGTTACTGTGGCAGCCAGGTCTGTGATCAACATGTCCCTGAAGAAAAGGACACCAGTCATAACACAGCTTTGACAAAATCATGGCTAATGTTAATGGAGATTAGCTGAAAAATTGGTCCATTTCACTGCATCGTTTCGTTTGAACCAGAGACACAGCAGACTACAGAGTTGACGAGCAACACTGCTTCAAGTTTTTTTTTTTTTTTTTGCCCTTAGGCTACGTACTGTACAATACAGTACCTTGATGAAGGTAACATTCATTTTGCACACAATACTCATGAAATATAATGTCTCTTGAATCTATCGATTTCATCATCTGTATCATAGTTATTTAAATTCCTGGTTCTTCTCTTGTCCTGGTTTCTCTTCTTATATTTTCAACAATTACACCCTTGGGATTATATTTTAATAAAAGGAAGACTAAATAGGTTCAGGCCAGGGTTAAATTACACATTGTCACCAAATCTCTATATAATCCAACGCATTTAGTTGTTTGCAAGTATACAAAACATTTTTGCAGCCAGTGTGTTGAATTCAAACATAATATAAGTGTGAGTGCAGGTCAGGAGTGAGTGGCCGAATTTGGGGTTATTGGAATTTGGCTTTAGACCAATCTATGTCCCTGGAGGGAGAGCTCTTTAGCAAGGTCAACAATGCGAAAACATTTCTCTCCACTCTGTCTAATAAAAAGTGTCACAGCGTAACCATGGTAACTCGTTAGTTACTATACTGTAGAGGGCATACTGACATAGACAGGGCATGTCTGAGTCTGACAGCTTTAGACAAAGTCATTTTGATGCAGAGATCTGTACTCTACAGCTATAGTTCCTACAGTACATATAGTGTGTATTGTAATTGTTGCAGTTTTTCAGATGAAGGAACAAATGGAGGCACATAACAGGAGTTACACCTATTCCAATTCCATTCAAGCGGCTTAATGTTCTCAGTCTGCACATCCTGCTACCCTAATAGACAGGGGGTACACGAGCACATGGCCGTTTATCCGTGCTCTATCTCCGACCGAACCACACTTTTACCACACATCTCTCTATGCAAAATAATTTCTGCACGCTCCCAGAATTAACATAGGCTACATTGCATTTACTCAAATGTCTTATTTATTTCACAAATATTACTTTTGTGAAACACGCTGTTGTTGCGCAAGCTCAACAGCCTACGTCAAAATCGTCATGTTGGGGCCAGACTGGCCAGTCCTTAACAGTGACACGCGTTACATGAACCACGTGACCGGGATGGTTTCTTACCCCTCAATGTCGTGAACGCGCCCTTCTAAGGCAGCCTGTCGCCTACTCTACACTGCTCCATAGCAGCACTAGCAGTACAGAGCCCAGCCATCCGAAAGAAACCGTCGCGCAAACGAAACCGAAACAGATGCTTCTGACAACATTTGCCTGTGCGTGCTTAATCGTTGTACTTCTGAACACATTTGCCTGTGCGTGCTTCTTGCGTGCGCATTTCCCAACTCTCAGTGATTTATCCACACATCGCCCTGTGTGTGTGTGTGTGTGTGTCTGTCGCGTCGCCCTCCAGCCGCAATTGCGAGTGTGCGCTGAACCCAGACTCACACACTATCCATTCCATGCACATATTAGTCCTATATTTACTACAGTATGCCTGACAGACAGTGTTGTCGTTAAGCAGCTCGACCCTGTACCTCAACCCTAGCTGACAGGAGTGACGGTGCTGTGCTGTGCTGTGAGTAAACTGACAACGCTTGGCTTTCTGACATCCCTTTCTCACAATATACAACAATAGATTTATTACTAACATTAGGTTGTGGCGAAGTAGAAACGTGGAGAGCAGATAGTGTGTTTTGGACAAACAGGCTAGCATGGGTTTGATTTGGGTCAAATGGAGTCTATATGGCTAAAGATAAATGAACACATGACGTCGGTGGGAGAGGAGTTATTGTGTGTTTTGGACAAACAGCGTGGTGTTGTTTTGTGTCAGCTGAAGCTTCATGTGTTTGTGTTGGAGCGCCTCAGTGTGGCCGTATAGGTCATGTGCAACCTCTTCCAGAGAGAGATGGAGACACTAAATCTCAGCTGGAGAAACATGTTTGCATGCACGCTGCCTTGCATGCTGTGTGCTACTGTTGAGTCTGTCACTCCCTTTGACTGATTTATGGCATTGTCTTTCTGTTAAAATCCAACTATGTTAATTTAAGAACTCTGGACATATTAGGTCATTGTTTATTAACTGTGCACACGTGTAGCCTATTGTATGTCAGACTGTATGTCTGTCACCCCACAGTCACAATCCTTTAGTAATTAGGCTGTGGAAATATTCACACTACTTTTACAATGCGTTGTCAATACGTGCTGAGTTGACAAAGATTGACAGATTTCGGAGAAGACTGATAGTTTATCCTTTAGTAATTAGGCTGTGGAAATATTCACACTACTTTTGGATTTGCAGGCCCGGCGCCACGGGGGCAAAGGGTGTATATAGTTACAGACTAAACAATGGTACATTTCCAGGCATTCAATTAAATTCCATTGCTTGAAAGGAAGGAAGTAAGGATGCATCTTAATACAGGATGCAGCAGCATCTTAATGATCTCCCATCTAGAACTGGAAAAAAAACATTCCTCACCTATAGGCCATCCTTGGGGTGGGGAGGGGTGCTAATGTCATTGTTGCAGTGGTCAGGGTGCTTAAGTGGGCAGCTACTGTAACTAGCCAGGGGTGCTAATGTCATTGTGCTGGGTGTGGTCAGGGTGCTTAAGCGGGCAGCTTAGCTACTGTAACTAGCCTATTTATTTGTTTGTAAAAATGTCAATAATAAAATATATAATTTTTATATTTAGCAATTTTGGAATCCATGTAATAATAACAATCACAATAACAATACTAATAATAACAATCATAATAATAACAATAAGCTTCTTTGTAAACTCACTCATTTACAAACAAGCTCACATCAGATGATCAGAACAATAATCCATGTAATAATAACAATAATAATAACAACAACAATAATAATAACAACACTAATAACAGTACAGTACAGTACAGTACAGTACAGTACAGTACAGTACAGTACAGTACAGTACAGTACAGTACAGTACAGTACAATACAGTGCAATAATAAGGAGTGCAGTACAGTACAATACTAAGGAGTGCAGTACAGTACAAAGGGGTACAGTACAGCACTCGCTTCGCCCTCCCGCTATTGCCTTCTTCCCATTTGCCATGCATCGAGGATGCGCTAGGATGAGTGGGCCGCAGGCCCGCGAAATTCTAGTATATTATATTATGTGGAAGGGCTGAAAAAGACCCACTCGAGTCAAGACGCTAATTAGCAGCTAGAAGCGTATTTACCTCATAGAATGAAAGCATGAAAGGGTCGGCTGGACAGACAGGGTAGTTAATTACAAATTGATTACTGAACCAGCTTTACGATTCGCTGGGCATTTGTGACGAGACCATTAATTGTTATGCAGCGTCTCGCTTCTCTTTCTGAGTTGCTGTGCTATGGCTGCAGACAGGATTGTTCCTTGTTTGTGGGGTTGTGACTGGTACAGCAGCCAACTGGCCTCTCAGTGTGCATGGCTCTTTGTTGGTGTAAGATGGCGGCGGTGCAAGAGGAAAACATATACTGTATAACTATAAGTAAATAATACATGTTATTTGAGTTTGAACAGAGTACGAACCATTAAGTAAACATCTGGATTAGATCTCAATTACACATTTATGTCTTGGTCTTCCATTGCCGGTGCATACAGTAGCCTACATATGAAATCGTTGATTCTCAAACTTTTTAAGTACCCCCACTTTCATATGATGACCCAGACCTTGATTTGATATGATTTTCATGTCATGGACCCCAATCTACACTGTAAAACCCTCAGTGCATGACATGGACATTTTGGAAAGAAAGAAAAAGGGGAAAAGAAGACCAAGAAACAAGAACAGGCTAAACTCAACGCCAAGGTGAGCCAGTTCAAGTTTTTCTTTATTCAAAATAGGCTACTGTGGTGTGCCCTGCCCTCAAAACAAAACAAGAGATGTTTCATTGCTTAGAAACAGTTTGTGAAAAAGCTTGAAATGTCACGTATACATATGAGCATTTGTGCCTGTCGTAAACATGCGCAGAGCAAGTTCAGTCAGGGAACCTCCGTGCCGTTGCTGCCAGCCGTTAATTGGGCCGCCTCAGCATCACGCTCTCATTCACATGATTCACTCAACCAATCACACACTCACTCCATCTTCATACCGGCTACTTTAACCGGAGGTTTGCATTCCTCTTGCTTGCTTGCTTGCTTGCTTGCTGCTGCTGTATCAGCGCTTTATCTGAGTACCTAAAAAGCAGATCTAATACATCGCCAAATCATAATAAATATATTGCTCATCTTATATTCAATAAATATATATTACATCCATTCTTGAGTTGTCCTGACTGAACTACAAAGTATAGCCATATGTTTTAACCTGTGCCGAAATGTCTGAACTTGATGTGCATGTACACAACAGTGGAGAACCTAAATGGGCCGTGTTGCTGGTGTTTGACAGGCTCTGTGGACTGTGGCTTCTGGAAGGAAGAGGATCAGGGACAGCTTGCTTCCCAGCAGGCAGGCATCCACTCCTCCTCACTGGGGCACATCCTCTGCCAAGATGGCACACAGTCAGCCCACTGCCACTCCCTTGACACACCGACACATGGGCCTGACACTGGATGAATTCACACACACACACACACACACACACACACACACACACACACACACACACACACACACACACACACACACACACACACACACACACACACACACACACACACAACTACACACAACTACACTAATGCATGAGGGCGTGTGCACTGTATGTGTTCCGGAATGCACAGTTTACACACATACTGTACTGTACATAATGTGGTCAGTGCTGCATCTTGGCCAAAGAGCATCTTCTTTTAAATACCTGCCTACAGTACATACTGTATGTACAATAAAATTGATTGTGTCTTTAAGGTTCTAGCTAACGGCTAATTTTACTACTACATCATTAAGCCTATAACTGTGTTCAACAAGCGACGTAGTCATATGATCAAGTATGACTAAGTCGCAAGACAAAGTATGAATTTAGTACAAGGATTAAAACGAATACAACAGAACTTGTCGCTTAATTGGGGCCCGCTGGCCAAGTGGTCCAGGCGCATGCCACATATAGGCTCTGGTCTGACAGCGTGTCGTGTGTTCGAGTCCCGTTCATGACAACCTTTGCTTTGCTGCGTGTCTCTCCCCTTCTCTCTCTCCCTCTTTTCTGTCATTCTTCACTTGAAAAGCCAAAAAAGATAAGAAAAAAAAAAATCTTAACAGAACTTATTGTTAAGTAGCTAAATTGTGCCCATGTATAGGGCTGTTAACATTCCTCAGAAATTAAATTTTAATATTAGTCCAGAATATCAAATATATTCGAATATTTTGATTATTAACATTATTATAATAAAAAAGACCCATGAAAAATTACTTGTTATTGTATAAACAGGATACCAGCGGAAAAGGAACTGCTGCTTGGATCCAATACAAATATATTGAGATTTGAATAAAAATGTACCACCCTAGTGCCCTAGTTGTACTGATAAATCAGAGCTAATCAAGTCCATAATGTTCATAGTTGTAAGATCCATTTAACTACATTTAGGTGTACCATGTTGACGCACGCATTTGTACAGTATTTGAAGAAAATGAATGAACAAATGGCCCTCCTCCTCATTGACCAGGCCTTTTCAAGAAATGAGGCAAATTAAAAGATGTAATTTTAGAATTAGATAGATGATTAGCCAAGCAAGGACCAACCTAGACCATCCATCCATAAAAAAAGTGAATTCTTGACCAATATATTGACCATCATATATTGATAGATGGATACAGTAGATGTATGGCCATTCCTGTTACTGCACTTGACAATGATGCATTTCCCCCATTAATAATCACATTAAGTCATCTAACCAGGTACCTCACCTGATAATTTGAGGAGAAAGCCTGAAATGAATCTGCATGAAATAAATGGAGTAATTTGTCACAGGATGATAGGATCTGAGAATAAACAGCCCTATTAAGGCTGAGGTTGTGCAATGTGCAGAGTATTTTGATGGATGCTTCTGTGGTTGGTTGTCATGATATTTATCCCATTAACCTATTGATCTGTGCTGGGGGACATGTTAATGCTGGAGAAAGAAATAGAGTCCGCAGCACTGGTCTTCCTCATTCCTGAAGAAGATCCCAGTGATCGAAATGTTGAATTAATAAACCAGTGGAGCTGAGTTTTCCCTTACCAGTGTTGCGGACTCTATTTCTTTCTCCTGTGCTGTCATTTGTCCAGCACCTAGAGTGGATGTGCATGCCCTATATCACCTTTGGACCTTATTACTGTTATACTATAGAAGCAGTTGTAGTGCAGAATAAGTTCTTTCTGGATAATACATTCATTGTCTAAATTATTGGAACATAGGAATAGGGCTGGGTGATATGATTTCAAATCAATATCACAATTATTTCAAATGACTATTTTATACCCTTTTATTTTATTTTTAAGTAGATCTGTCCTTTTAGAATACAGTTAAGATGTGAACAGAGAGAACATTTATGCCAAGTCACCAACTCAAACTGAATTCAACAACTTTATTAGACAAATGGTGTCTGTGTGACTTCATTTAAATGACATAACTCTCATGACGCCATGTTAAGGGCACTGCACAGTTCATGAACGCTGGGGAAACAATTAACTGAATCAATCCACACGAGCAAGATTAATCAGTGATAGGTTCTAAATGTCGCTTAGGTTTCGATACATTTGACTGAAAATGTATTTAATATTGCTCACACACAAAATAATATAGTAGCAGTGGAAAAGATGAGATGACATTTTGAGTAGCCAACATCTAACATGATGGATGGATCGATAAACGGTAAATGGATTATGGTGAACTTGACAGATCACCCCTGCAGACCATAATCCCCTTTAAAGAAAATCTGTGTCAAACACCTCTCCCAAAATGATTGCTGCCTGTGAACTATTTTCGAACAACAACGCACTGAGTGCACTGAATAAACAAACGACAAGAGAGCACACCAGTGCGTTCAGGGCGAATTTTCGAACGCACCCCTAGTTTCGGTTTGGGCTTTGGGTGGCAAAGCCTTCATCCAATAAGGATGAGAGGGGCCTTCCTCCAATCATGATCGAGTGGGGCGGGCCTTGGTGCACCTGCTGTTGGTCTGTTGTACTTCCCCCACTGTAGGGCGTGTGCATGTGCACATCTTGTTACCGGGGCGGACCGTTTTTTTTCTCCAAATCACCCAAATCACTGAATGCTCCTTTAAGTCGAACCAATATGGCTGCCCATACCAGGTTGCTAAGCAACAGACAGGCGGTCTTGTGAACAGTCCACTAGCCTTGCCCCTTGGCTTTAGATTCAGGGTATTATTGAGAAAGAGTTCTGCCCTCAATAATAATAAATAACAGAAGTATCACTGAAACTATGTCATTCATTCATATCAATATGCCTTGGCTACATGAAAGGTTCCAGCCTCATTCCTCATACCTTTCAAAACTAACACAAACTATTATGACCTGAAATGAGAGAGAAGGAGCCATGACTCATGAAGCAAGAAAAACAATGTTACTTTTAAAAACAAATTCCTGGGAAGAAGAGATCAGAATATAGCAGAATGGGAGTGAACAGTTCCATTTAAACTTGCATGTTTATCAATGCTAATAAGCATATTAATGACACAATGTGAGGTGTCCATATGCCCACAGCACTACACCTCCATTCTACTGAGAGTCTGAGACAGGTCAGATTCTGACCCACTAAGTTCATTAACCACTTAAAACTATACTTAAGTCAACTTGACCTTGGTCTGCTGCTCTTTCATCCCTCTACGTCAAATCTCTTCACCGAAAATAGCCAATCTAGCAATATCTAGTTCCATAGCCTATAGTTCCCCCCAGAATAGGGATGCTAGAGTTCCAGTGGTTTGAAACAGGTGGTTCAAGTGGTGGGGATAACTATGTTAAATGTACGTGCTACCAAAATTAGCATAAATTACTACCTGTTGATGACATACAATAAATAGCGAGTTAACATAAATGCTTAACTTGCATTGTCTTCCAGTTTACTGTAATGTGTACATCTATGGCTCTGCACTGCAGAGCCTTGTGGAAGTGATCAATTGTGATTAGATCAAAATTAAAATGTATATGCCAGAATCTGTAGAAAATATTCTTACCTATATACGGTTCCCGGGAATATCTGAATTGTATGTAGGCTATAGCATGAAGCAGTAATTCATTAAATTAGTAGCCTATAGGCCTATTCATTATTTTAGGTCCCAACATCTTGACTCAATATTTAATTTTAGTGGAATAAATAGGCTGCTTTAAACTAGATAACTCCATACTTTCAAACTATAGCTACTTTCAAACTATCTTTAAAAAAACTATAGTGTAGCTGTGTAGGCTAAACTTAAGTGTAGCCTAAACTGAAGGCATTCAGGCATTATGCAAATGATCATTCTTCTTTAAAATTATTCGTATCCACCTGACTCGATTCTCAGGTTGTGCCATAGAGTATTGTGGGGGAGGGGGGGTGCAGGTCATGGAACACAACCTGAGTGCAAAGGCCGGGGTTGTAAAATCAAAAGCCCTAAACCGTTATCACATCACAAAACAGGAGTGTCACTCCATCATTGAAACTTCGCTATACTCGACCCGACAAGTCAACAACCGTTCAAACGGACTTTTATAAAATAACCGTCCGGCGTCCTGTGTCTTAACTTAATGAAACTATAAAAGAACTGCGGGCAATTTGCTTTAACGGTTCTGGACAGATAAAAAAAAAACATCCGCAGTTTCTAAAACAAAAAGATAGCCTACTAGGAACGTGGTATATCGATGCTAACTAATGTCCACCCCACCTGTGATGTCAGTTCCATTCCACAGGTGTTTGTCCAGCTGACGTGATCACTGCGCCGTTAACAACAAAGCTCCTTCCAACAACAACATACCAAAGTATAGCCTGTATACGGACACCGTGAACGAACCACACGTTGGTTTACTCACCCGCAGTAGTGCGCTTTAATCTTCACCAACTCCGACCCGGCTAAATCCATGATGGATCCGTTTGATGTTGGCATTGGCATGTTCGCTTCTGGCTTCTCCACAACTAGTCAAGAAGATATTGATTGAAGCAAGTTGTATCACAGGGCCTCGTTGAAGATCAATGTTTCCATCATGATGCCAGCACAATTTTACATTTCATAAAATATATGGCCGTCCGATGGAGAGCCCTGTCCGTTTACGCGCTGTCATCAACTAGGCCTACTATTTCCTCTACCTGTAGCCCTGAGGAAGTAGACTACAGTAGAAATATTGGACACATGTCCTGTAGTTTACAGGGAGTGTGTGTGGTGTCTTGCTATGGTTACTGGAGCTTACAGGGGCGGAGTAAACCCCACACTGCCACCCTGCTGCTTGGCCAAACCGACCTGTTGCAGGGTTTTCACTCGTGTCCCGTGCATATAGGTGTCTTTTCTTGACACAAGACAAAATAATACGAAATACATAAAATAAATAAAAGTATAGTTGTTTTATAATGTTCAACAAAAACATGTCCAGCCCCAAAGCATTTCACCCACAGTTTTTGTCTCACTTTATACTGTAGGCTAAATGTAAAAATACAGTGACGTAAATGCATAATGATTTTTATCATCTTTAATATTCTTTAGTCTGACACTATCACTTCACTTGTATATGACTGTATGGAAACAGGTGGAAAAAAAGAATGCTGATTGATTGCTGACCCTGTATGACTGTATACACTATTACACTCCCATTCCCTAAGTTGTATTCTTAATTATGCTGCCATTTGATGTCTTTGTTTTGTTCAAGAGACAGAGGAACTGTCGATATCTATTATTACACGTTATTTATATATTTTTACAATTATTTAAATTTTAACTGGCAGTGGGAAGCTTTAGCTTGCACTAATAGTTTCAGCCAGTCTTTTATAGGATATCTGATGTAAACTTACGTAATGTTGAAATGGTGAACTGGGTGCTTGTCATGGAGTTTTATTATTATATTATTATTATTCCATTAGGAAATATACTGAAAAAAGTGCCTGCCATGACAATATGTTTTATAGTTCATCAGATGAGTTCAGTAGCAAGACTTTCATGGAACGTAGAAAGTACACAAAACAGCCCATAAACGTGTGGTGAACATATACTAACATATAAAAGTGTTAGTATTGTATCTTGTTTCAAAGGAAAAGTAAGCTTCTACTTTATACTGATGAAATAAACCTGGCAAATTGATTGTGCTGATGGCAGTAGAAGTAGATATATCAATATGAATACCGGAATTGGGCCTAGACTACTGACTTCCTGCCATTAAAAGAGGAACATTAATATTTTCTCTATAAAAAGGGCTTTAAGATTTTATTGTGAAAAAATTGTAGCATTAATAATGTGAAAATAAAATGTTTTAATGTAGGCCTACTTTACAGTACACCAGTAGGTATGGGCAATTTGGTTGACAACGGCATTGTATAAATTATCTACAGTTATAAATAGCAGGCAATATAATCATATAGCAGATTAATATAAAAAAAACATGTGCAACAGCCAAACCACTGATTATAAATTAACAAGCTGTGAATCCATTTCAATAAAGAACTTTTTAGCATAGAGATGGTCCTGGATATATGAGGCAGGGAACAATAAGTAAAGGTCGAAGTAGAAGGCACGACAGCATTTTTACTTTCACAGCATTGTACTTTCTGATACTCAATGGAACAATGTTTACTAGGAGACAGATATGAATTCAAGACATTCTGAAGGTGAATTATGAGGCAAATAAAAGAAAAGTGAAAGTGCAGTGAATGAGTGTCATAATAAAGAATAGAGGGATTTAAGTGCCATCTACTGGCTGAAGCTGAAAAGGTGCAGGAGTTAGCCAAGTTTACAAAGTCCAATGGACATGACACACACACACACACACACACACACACACACACACACACACCTATAAATCGCAAATCAAGAAGTGCAAGTGTCTAATCAGGAAATAAAGCTGTGGCAACATGCCTATAAATCAGGTCAAATGCACCAATCAAATATTATCATTGATAAACATTATATTAAATGGGCCTATAGAAAATGTCTCATTTTAAGAACATTAGGTTTTAAGCCAGGGAATGGATCAATGAAGTCTCTCATTTCAGAAATACATTTTCTACGTAAGTCAGCGTCTTCTTCAGACAGAACATACCCCAAAGAAGAAACAGGTTGATTGATTGATTGAAATGTTTATTCACAGTATGCAGAATGGGTACATTTCAAACGAAAGCACAACTCAATACAAAAACTGTTACTGTGGACGGACGGCACCATGATAAAGCATTACACTTGTTTACAACAGGGTCCACCATTTTAAATTCATCAGAACATGTAGAGACGTACAAATATACACTTCTATAAAGTCAGGAAATCATCATATAAACAAAGGGGAGGAAAAAAAAGGGAAAGGTGTTCAGTGACTGGATAAGTAAGATTTATTTTTGCATCCAACGGTACTACGGTACGGATGCAAAGTTTTAAGTTCACGTTTATGGTCTTGCCCCATATACTTTACCACAGGGTTTAGATAAGTAAATAGATAACATCTATATATATATATATATATATATTATTTTTTATTATTTTTTTTATTAACAGAATGAGATTTTAAAAGTGCCATTACATTGAGCACAGGAGCCACATCTGTAATTCCCATTAAGTAATTGGCTCCATCGTGGTCTAAAACTATACTTTATCGGCAATATTTATTTCCCACCACGGAGTAACTTCCGTCAGTGTCACCAGACTATTCACTTGGGAGGTGGGCGCGGCGGCCAGAGAAACGGGGAGGCGGGGCGTGGGGGAGCGCACGGCCAACTGGTATAAGAATAACTGAGCGTCATAGCCTGGAGTGGAGGGACAACTGCTATGTGATTGGCTAGTCTGTTGCAAGTTGCTGAGCCAACTAGCAGACCAATGCTGTATAAATCAGTCAGTGACAGGTCATTGAGGTCAATAGTGTTATAGTCCATCCATGGCATAGGCAAAAAGCACTTATGTATTTATAGGCACAGAAGGTAGAGCGGCCACTCGGGCTCCCACTGTGTTACGAATAAATGAATGAATGAATGTTTTATTTTCCTGTCCGGACAATTTCTTGACCCATCCCACATGGGATTATCAGAAACATCAATTAAGATAGTAGCAAAAAACTAGTGTTACTGTCAAAGTGTTCTTGAGCAAGACATTGAACCTGTAACTGCTCCCGATGAGCAAATTAATGCCTTACAATGCTTATATGGTTTCCTCTGCTGTCGGAATGTGAATGTGTGTGTGTAAATGTAATGCACATTGTAAAGCTCTTTGGATAAAGGGCCAAGGCGCTAAGTATATGCACCATTTACCATTTAGAAAATTAAGGGGCACTAGAGTGGCACAGGTGTATAATCCCTGTCCCACCATGCAGTCGATGGGATTGAAGTCACTGTAGTTTACCTCTACTCTCTCTATGGTGTCCTCGGATGAGCTCCCCACACTAGCTAGCTCGCCAGTACTTTCCACGGTTCCACCCTTGCATCTTACTTTAGTCTGTGTAGGTACAGTAGGTGTGGATATTCTCGTGAACGATGTCCGTATGTTGACTCCCAGATTGCCAGTTTGCTGCTGGTGCTGTGTTGATGGCAGTGACCTGCCAGACTCCTGGTCCTGGCTGCTATCTTCTCACGGACCCTTGGTATCCATGCACGGATACAGATTATTGTTTTTAAAAAGGGGACTTGCAATCAGCATTTACAGTAGCAGAGCATAAGCTAAGCTTGCCGGGGAAGATGTTGGAACATGCCCTTCAGCTCTCCATGCGTCTTTCTCGAACAAATTACGCCCCATTCTAAAAGACAAGAAAACAAGTAGTTTTTTTTAATAAGAATTAGCTAACATTAAGTAAATTATGTAAAAACCAAGTAGTCAAATCAACTTACACTGTCATCACCCAACTTAGTGACATCACCCACTTCCTGCACTGGCTGTGTCATGAAATATTTAATTGAAGTTAATCACAAAGAGTATTACTGACTGTAGTACTTCCTCTCACACATGACAGCTGCATTATTTTTAGTAACATGATATGTTCTTACTGTTGTAATGGCCAAGTACTGGACCCTCGTCAGGTTCTGACAGACCGGTCTTGTGTGTGTAGGCTGAGGTGGTGTGTGACGACCCGGTTGAATCATTCCATGGTCCGGCGGCGGACAGACGGACGGACGGGCCCGGGAGAACATAACATGACACGAGACTGTATCACGCTAAGACGTTCACAAGATTTATTACATACATACAGAACATATATAGCTTTGGATCCTCATGTCCTAATGACGTCACTAACTAGACATCACAACCTAGCTGCCTGCAGCACGCTGACCTTGCTGTCTTGTCTCCACTCCAGGAGCTAACTATCAAGTATGTTACAGTTCAGGCAGTACACAATACATATCTAGTACATTTGTATTCACGTATAAGTACACAGCATGGGCAATCAGATCATATCATGTTGTATACTACAACACTTACTAGCTTGAGGAAATAAAGGTAAGACACGCATGTTTACAAAACACCTAAATAAATCTACCAGTCATACCTGCTTAAGGGTCTTCTTTCGCCAGACTGATACCAAGAAAAACACTGAGAAAACAAATCAAATATTAATTTGACACTACTCATGTTACGAATTAGATAGATATTGTATGAATGCAAAGAATAACATGCACTAACCCACTAACCTAAAAACAAAGCAAGTAGCGTTATTAATACAAATGATGATAGTAAAGCATAATGATTTCTAGATGCGTCACTGCAGATAACATCTATGGTCACGTTTCCTTCTTCCCGTTGTATTTGGCCATCTGGACACCTGCCCGTTTGGAAAATACATGTTTAGAATGACATGTCACAAACTATTCAAGCAATTGATCTGACAAAATACAGTATTAGTTGTCATACTGACGCCTACCATAACATTCACGTACAAAACATAGCCCTAAAGTGAACTAATATTGTTTATACTTTTAAGCTGTGGGAACGTCATATAATGTCTGTTGTTACCATGACTCAATTACTACTTGGAAGGTGCTCTCAAGATCAAATGATGAGCCCACGAGTTAATAGCTCGTATCTGTCATGTCATGTAGGTTGGTAAATGATAAATGGACTGCATTTATATAGCGCTTTTTTCCAAATTGCTTTACAATGTATTCCACATTCACCCATTCACACACACAGATGGCGGAGGAAACCGTGCAAGGCACCAACCTGCTCATTGGGAGTAGCTAGGGGTTCAGTGTCTTGCTCAAGGACACTTCCACTCATAGCTAGCCAGTGTTGTCCAATGTAAAACTCGAGTCACTTCCTGGCCTGCCCGGTAATTCGAGTCAATAGGTCAATAGGACCCTGCATGGGCAGACTGAGTTAGTGTCAAAGTGTCCTTGAGCAAGACGCTGAACCCCTAATTGCTCCCGGTGTGCAGGTTGGTGCCTTGCATGCACGGTTTCCTCCACCATCGGTGTATGAATGCGTGTGTGAATGTAATGCACAATCTAAAGCGCTTGGGATAAAAGCGCTATATAAATGCACCAATTACTGAGTAGCACGAATGAACGAATGTAGCGAATCAGGCTGGATTCCAGGCTAGGTAAACAATAGTGTCCCAATTAAACCATGCCAGTGTGCATTTAATTCAAATATAGGCTATCAATGTCTTGATAGCTTGTAATGTCTTATGACAAAATACAAATAATCAGTGTGGTAAATACACATCAGACGTCTTATAACAGCCTCATGATATATATTTTATTTTTTACAAAATATTAAGACGTTTTAACAATGCAAACATGAAGCATGTTTACATTGTGCCTATGGTACAATCATGATGCCACTGACAAGATGGGAGTCCCATCAGACAAAGACGAATAGTGTTTCAGTCAAGAGAGGCTGTGTTATTTTAAGACCTGGAGTCACCACTACCTCCAGTATGAGGCACACTGCCTTTCAAAAGTCTGTTGTTTGTTTATACTGTCAAGACACACTGTGTAATGTATCAATATTTATTTGATTTATTTTTAGCAGTTTATTTTTTCAGTGCTCTTTTGAAGTAAAGCTTGATTTTTATTTGCACCTACCGGTAATCAAATATAAAAACTAAAAGACAATTGAAATTTGAATGTTAAATGTAATTGACCGAAGTGCCTCAAAAGGTTAATGTCAAGCCGTAGGGACATTGTAGAGAGAAATTACATTTTACAAAATTATAAGATATTCATGTGTCAGCAAAAAGTAAGTAGCCTTGCCGAGCCATGAGGCCCATAGGGGAGGAGCCTATCTCCTGTTTCTGTAGCGTGAGGCAGCTTGATGTACACCCCCTGGACATGACGCTAGTATGTCACAGGGATTTACCCCCAATCCAACCCTTGATGCTGAGTGTCAAGCAGGGAGGCACTGGGTCCCATTTTTAGTCCCCTAAAAAATATCTTACAAAAATTATAATAATAAATAGTCCAATAAATGACCAATACATTTTAGCATGCAGCATATCACATGATATGATGTACTTACTTAGTATGAGTAGTGCACGTTAGCCCAGCCAATGAATAATAGCCTTGCTGGCAGTTTTCACACTCTGTGTCTGTATTGTGGGTGCCTAAACAAAATAAAACAAAATACATTCAATAAATAATTCAAGAATCCAGGTACAAAATACAGTCAATACTAATCAATAAAGTAAGTAAGTACTAGTAGATCTAAATGGTCAAACATGTGATTTGTCTTACCGGGTGCTTTAATTCCCTGGCCAGGTGCACAATTGGTGTGTTTCTCTGCAAGATTACACATTGAATCGGCGTCGTAGCTTTTGCAGTAGTATCCATCCAAAACACCACACACTGCATTACTTGTTGATGTGCATTCCTGCATGGTGACAAAACCTGGTTCTGAAAATTAGACACCAAGATGTACTTACTAGTTGAGGTGCATGCACTTTTCAGACTCATTTCACCTTTCAATGCTGATGCATTGAAATGTGTTCGTGACACCACGTGACATCATGGAGACCCTTATGTTGTGTTCACACGGGGCAGATAAACGATGCAGTCTACCATTCATTGTCAAAGGAAGCCAGCGACATGACGTTGCAAAGGCTCAACAATGCATGCACAGTAGCTGCTCCAAATCAACTCACAACGCATCGTTTCATCTACCCGTGTGAACGCACAATAAGATCTCCATATATGGTTGTCAGTCCGTCACGCCTCGTGACATCACACTCTCCTGTCATTCTGACATCAAACCCAAAAATTAAGCAGTCTGCCGTCACCCAGGCAGATGGATGCACACGACCTCAGGGCGTCTTACTGGTGACTGGTGAATAATACATTTTATCCGAGTGCAGGCCATCCATTCACTTGAAATGTGCGTTAACTGGCAGTAACCGTCAATCAACATTATATAACCATAGCCATTTAAAACAATTTTACCTGCACTGCAAGAACTGCAGGGGAAACACTTGGTCAGGCCGTTGGGTTCATTCATGTAGGTACCCCTCCCACAAGGTATACAAGATGTACCGGAGTCCACCTTACAGTCTCTTCTCACAACAGAGCCTATATGGGACAATAATGTATTCTTAAAACCACATTCACACATTGTTTATGTCATGACAGGAGGACACTGACAAGATAAGGTTTGAAATGATACAGGCCACCCATAGCCTCTTTTAAAGTCACCCAGTATTGTATGTATTGTCTTTTAACTGTAATAAATGTACATCCGAGTCCAGTGGCAACGAGCCACTGAGCCATTTACCCGGTACTGGTAGAACAAATTATTAGGATGAAGGATCCCATTTAACAGCAAGATGACAGAAGCGTTCCACTGTTAAAAGCCAGAAGCACTATTTCACTGTGCTCACTATGCTTTTTCCAACTATTCCTTTGTTGTTGTTGTTTTTACAGTTAATATTAATCACATTTACCAGTGGACCAAGATAAATATGTCTGTGACAAAACATGGAGAAGGGTATGTTTAACAGGCTGCCAAACACACAAAACACTTCCCGGCTTTCCGGAGTAGTAGCATTCCTTGAAACACCTGGTGCCAATTCTTGTAGGCAGATGGCAAAAGGTCACACCAGGGGATAAATGCCTGGAGAGGTTGGCTCAGGACTGGGATGCTTGTCGACAGCCTAAGCCCCAGGATGGGTAATGGGCGTAAGTAAGCAAGCAAGCAATCTTCCCCAGAGCATACCTGGGATCTGCAGGCCGATGGAAAAGACCTGACCTGAGAAAGGTCAACAGCAGACTTTCAGAACGACGAGTGGCCCAGGAAATGAATCCCAATGCATTTTTCCCATAGGCTTTTCTTAAAGCATGACTACAAATGGGCATCTTCAACATAACAGGGAAGCGGTTTTAAAAGGCAAACAAATTCAACTTATCATCTCCATGGAGCCAGTCATTGTTAATTACACAACTCGGTTCGATATTTTATTTCATACATCCCATACAAGTACGGTATATAAACAGGAAACATTCTTGGGTGTTGGTCCCTTGACATTGTACCATCAATACAAAGTAGGATTAAACGGTAGAAATACAGTAAATAGAAATAACTATAACAATATCACATTTCTATAGAGTGTTGCAGTCCCTCCCCCTTTCAGAACGACGAGTGGCCCAGGAAATGAATCCCAATGTATTTTTCCCATAGGCTTTTCTTAAATTATTTATTTATAGACGGTTACGCCGCGGACAAAGCCAACTCAGATCGTGACAAATCATGACAATGAACACAATATTTTGGGCCGATCAAATCATTAGAAAGAAGAAAATAAAGGCAGGAGACAACACTAATTGTTTTGTTTTTCTTCTTATAAATTATTTGATCGGCCCAAAACATTGTGTTCATTGTCATGATTTGTCACGATCCGAGTTGGCTTTGTCCACGGCGTAACAGTCTTTAAATAAATAATTTAAGAAAAGCCTATGGGAAAAATACATTGGGACTGCAACACTCTATAGAAATGTGATATTGTTATAGTTATTTCTATTTACTGTATTTCTACCGTTTAATCCTACTTTGTATTGATGGTACAATGTCAAGGGACCAACACCCAAGAATGTTTCCTGTTTATATACCGTACTTGTATGGGATGTATGAAATAAAATATCGAACCGAGTTGTGTAATTAACAATGACTGGCTCCATGGAGATGATAAGTTGAATTTGTTTGCCTTTTAAAACCGCTTCCCTGTTATGTTGAAGATGCCCATTTGTAGTCATGCTGAAGGAGCATAACCTAGCCCTAGCTAGAATGCTTGTGATATTACATACATTTCATGAATTCCAGACACACAGCCATACATCACTCCCAGGCCCCCGGTTAGCATCATCATAAAAGGAGGGAAAAAGGGAAAAATGTTCTACATCTTGCACTACCCCTTAACCCTTATCCCTAAACTCATTTGCCATTTTTTACTATTAAAAAACCTTTTAAAATAGTTCAAATAGCTGATCTACAAGCTCGTGTAGATATAGATCGGCTAGTTGAACTATTTTCAATGATTTTCAAAATAGTAAAAAATGGCAAATTAGTTTAGGGATAAGGGATAAGGGTGGCACAAGATGGAGCCCATAGAGTGAGGGGTAAATGGGGTGGGTAAAAAAACTGATTTCACTTGAGAGCAGTTTTGAAGGAGTCAAGGGATTCGCATGTCTTAACCCATTGAGACCTGAGATCAGAATCTACAACATTTTCAGTTTTCTGAAAGAAAAAAAAACCTATGTTTCTATATTAGTGGTGCTCAAAGTATTTCATGTCAAGGACCCCCGCCCCCCCCGAAGCAAAGATACGAGTTAAAAAACGTTTGCTATGAAAGAATATTCAAAGATTTGCCGCGCTACGAGCTTTGTAGATCTGCAATTTTTTCCCCACAGCTAAAGTATATCAAATAATGGTGGTTTTTAAATGGCTAGTGACACGTTCTAGGTCTTAATTTGTTCCCCTGCTGTGCGGCGTGTGAGCTAGCGCTGCCTTCCACCCAGCACCAGCTATGAGCAGCATGGCGCCTCATCATACGTTAGCAAGCATTGCGTAACACGCGTTAATGACTGTTGGTAGTCCCTTGTTTGTGCTGAATCTGGGTTGTACATGGTTTGTTGAACTCCCTCTGGTGTTGTGGGTGTGGACTTCGTTGACATTAAGGAAATATTTAGACAGGTACATGCTTATCTTGGTGGTGTAGCGAATCTTGTGGACCAGACCCATTGCAAGATGCTGTACTCTGTCGTCAACCCATCCCTTGTTTTGGGAAGTCTGGAGCCTTGTTTTAAGGGTAATTTTTGGTGCTGTGGTACCAAGAGGTGCATGCATACTTGCATAGTATTAGTCGAAGAAACCTTGTGCGAGGGCTCCTGTTAGGGTCTTCAATGTGTTTTTGTTGACCAATGAGGAGATCCTGTATAGGAATCTTGTTCTTTGGTTGACTTTTTTGATTACGTTGGTGGCCATTTTTATCACCGGAAGGATTCAGGATGGAACCCACTCTAACCAAGAAGCCTTCTGCCTTGCTGAGATTACTATTTGATCCAAAGAGAATGGATTCAGTTTTTCCCAGGTGTAAAGAAAGATGTTATCAGCAAGCCAGGTGCAGATTCTACCTAATTCAGAGCTGAGGGCCTTATTTTCAACCTGCAGTTTGTTCCTGTCCGAGACCAGCAGTGCAGAGTCATCTGCAAACAGGAACAAGTTGCAGTCACAAGCTGTCGTTTACATATTATTAACAGTAAAGGTCCTATTATGCTTCCTTGTGGAACGCCATAGCTCACTGGGAGGGGGGGTGGGACAGTGCTCTGTTCACCTCCACCATCTGTTCTCTCCCCTCCAACTTACTGATGTTCTATCAAAACCAATTGCTTTTAGCTTGTTAACCAGTATGGAGTGGTTCAATGTGTCAAAAGCCTTTTGGGGGTCCAGCTTGACCATGCCGCAGTATTTGCCAGCATCCACCTTGTGTTTGATGTGGTCACTCAAACGCTAGAAGAGTAAAATCCATTTGAAAGCTCTGACTGAACGTGTGTTTAGCTAAGTGTCTTTAGCCAAACGTTTTCACGAGCAACATGGAAAACATTCTCAATCTGTGCAATGATCTGGAATACATCAAAATGTATGTAAGAATAACCTAGGGCTAGGCATAACGGGCCATAATTGCCACTACTATAGTCTCTAAATCTGGTTAGGCGGAAGCATTAGAAAGTTGTGTGAGCCAACAGTTTGTGTTGGGACTATAGTGCCAAAGCCCAAAAATGCTCCTTCCTTGAGAATTAGCCAAAAATAGCCGATCTACAAACTCGATCACAACTGTCACTCACAAGAGCAATAATAATAATGGTGCAATAAAGGTGCACCGTGCAGACAGACTAGTGGTCCAAGACAGTATACAGTTGTGTCTGTATACTTACAGTAGGTGAAGCCCGTCCAACCAAATCCAAGCTTGTAATTATTGCAGAGTTGTACTTGAAATGTACTGTAATTCTGCAACTGTTAATAAATCAATCAATCAAAGTGTAGAGTTGTGATATATTGGGTTTAGCTGACATTCCAATAACTGACAATGCAGCCAGGCCCTTAGAGGGCAGCAACGGACCATCTTGGGGCTGTGGGTTACAGTTCACTACTAGTGGGTTACCCGGATGTGCTTGCTTTGTTATGATGATGCGATCCATGATACTTGTTGTTGTGACATTCTAAGTCAAAAGTAAAGTACCGTTATCAAACAACTGAGTCATTCTTTCAGACACGATATAACATCTTTTGGCGACGAGGATAAAGTATGGCTACCATAGGCACGCTAATAGCGTTTGATGAGAAATCCCAGACGTGGGAGGATTATTGCGAAATTTTGGAGCAGTTTTTCGCGGCAAATGGAATTGCCGACGGGGACAAACAAAGAGCCATATTGATAAGTGTGGTAGGTCCGGCGACTTACAGATTGATGAAGAGCCTCCTCAGCCCAGAAAAGCCTAAGGACAAAACGTTTCAAGAGATTGTACTGTTACTAAAAAATCACTTTGATCCAAAGCCCAGTGAAATTGTTCAAAGGTTCAAGTTTGATTCATGTAATCGCAAGTCTGATGAAGCAGTGATGGATTATGTGGCCGAGTTGCGTCGGCTAGCTCAGGACTGTAACTACGGTGACACGTTGCAGGGAAGGTTGAGGGACAGGATTGTCTGTGGAATAAATGACGACAGGACGCAGAGACGACTCCTGGCTGAAACTGATCTCACTTTTGAAAAGACTTTGCAAATTGCCATATCAGTGGAGACTGCTAACAAGAATGCAAGGGATCTTCAGACCGTGGGTGACGCAGGGAAGTGTTTCAACATAAATGACGGTCCACGGGAGGCTCGGGCTGCATTCAAGGAGGAGGTCCGTGAGTGTTACAGATGCAAAGGGACCAAACACACAGCAGCTGAATGCAGGTTCAAGCAGGAGAAATGTCACGCTTGTGGGAAAGTGGGGCACATTGCTAGGGCTTGTTTGGGAAAAAATAAAAATAACCAAGGGGGTAGAAGACCAACAGAGAGAGAAAGGAGACAGAGGCCCAGTTATCGCTCACACAAAGTGCATGAGAATCAGGATGAGGGTGAGAACAGCTCAGAAGATGAGACATTTTCATTAAGCTGCATGACATTCAGACTGGGACGCATGAGTGAAATGCATCTGAGAAAAGTGGATCCCTACATGGTGGAAATGAAACTAAATGGAAAAAAGGTTGACTTGGAGATAGATACAGGCTGCAGTCTTACAGTGATGAATGAAAATCAGTTCAACAGAATGTGGAGTGAGACACGAAGGCCGAAGGTGAAACCTATCAGAATCAAGTTGGAGACTTATACAGGAGACCCTGTGGGAGTGATAGGGATGGCTCAGGTCAAGGTTGCATACAAGCAGCAAACAGAAACACTGCCACTGGTGGTGGTGAAAGGAGAGGGCCCCGGGTTGCTGGGACGAGGCTGGCTGGAGGACATACACTTGGACTGGAAAGAGATAAAGGCCCGACACGGAACACGGGCAGCCGTAAAAAACATGACGGCAGGGGACAAAATAACACTACAGCATGTGCTCAGCCAAAACGAGGAAGTATTCAAGGAAGAGATGGGCACCCTTAAAGGCACGAAGGCCACTATACATGTAAAGTCTGATGCAACCCCCAGGTTCTTCAGGCCAAGGTCTGTCCCTTATGCCATGCGTGCTAAGGTGGATGAGGAGATAGACAGGTTGTTAAATGACAAGGTCATCACACCAGTGAAATATTCAGAGTGGGCGGCCCCTGTGGTCCCCATCCTGAAGCCTAATGGGACTATACGGCTATGTGGAGACTACAAGCTCACGGTGAACACAGTCTCATCACTGGAGCAGTATCCAATTCCCAAAGTGGAAGACCTGTTAGCTGCCCTGTCCGGAGGGAAGCAGTTCTCTAAATTGGACATGAGTCACGCTTATCAGCAGATCCTAATGGATGAAGAGTCAAAGAAATACCTGACAGTCAACACGCACAGAGGACTGTTCACATACAACCGGCTGCCGTTCGGGGTGGCCTCAGCGCCAGCCATTTTTCAACGGACTATGGAAAGTCTGTTAAGAGGAATTCCTTTTGTGGCCATTTATTTGGATGATTTGCTGATTACGGGGGAAACTGAGGCCGATCACCTGGCAAACCTGGCCGCTGTGTTGACTAGGCTGAAAGAGGCCGGACTGAGATTGAGAAGAAATAAGTGCACTTTCATGCAGGAGGCAGTGGAATATTTGGGCCACAGAGTGGATGCCCAGGGGCTGCACCCTGTACAAAAAAAAGTGGAAGCCATAGTGGACGCCCCGGCTCCTACGACTGTCACAGAGCTGAAGTCCTATTTAGGGCTCCTAAATTATTATGGCCGGTTCTTGCCAAATTTGTCGACCCTGCTGGCCCCGCTGCATGAACTATTGAGGAAGGAGGTGCCGTGGGCATGGAAGAGGAAGCAAGAGAAGGCTTTTCAGGACTCCAAGGCCCTACTAACCACGGCTGCAGTCCTGGTACACTACTCAGCTGATCGGGAATTAATTCTTTCCTGTGATGCTTCACCTTATGGAGTGGGTGCTGTTCTATCACACCGGATGGAGGATGGAGGCGAGCGCCCCCTGGGGTTTATGTCCCGCACGCTGGCTCCTGCGGAAAAGGGATACTCGCAACTAGACAAGGAGGGCCTGGCAGTGATGTTTGGGATACGGAAATTTCACAAATATCTGTATGGACGTACATTCACTATCATTACGGATCACAAGCCGTTGATCTCTCTTTTCGATGTGAGGAAGGCCATTCCTCAAATGGGTTCCCCCAGAGTCCAGAGGTGGGCAGTTCACCTGAGCGCTTATGAGTACAAAATAGTGTACAAAGAAGGAAAAAGTCATGCAAATGCCGATGCACTAAGCAGGCTGCCCCTGCGTGGGACCGGGAGGGAAAAGGAGGAAACGGAGCAAGTGCTGATGATGGATGTAATCGATGATTCACTGCTAGACAACCAGCAGCTACGACGTTGGACAGCGAAAGACGTGATTTTAGCACAAGTCCACGAATACGTCTTAAAGGGCTGGCCAACCAAGACAGACACTCAATTCCAGCCATATCACCAGCGTCAGATGGAGCTGAGCGTGAGGGACGGCTGTGTGCTCTGGGGAGCCAGGGTGATTATTCCCACTAAGGGAAGAGGGAAGATTCTAAAGTTATTGCACCAGTCCCACTCAGGCATGTCAAGGATGAAAGGTCTGGCGAGATCATATGTATGGTGGCCTGGTATGGACCAGGAGGTGGAAAAGGAAGTGAGGGTGTGTGACGAATGTCAAAAACACCAAAAGTCTCCACCCAGTGCGCCACTGCATCCGTGGGAGTGGCCTGAGGCCCCATGGTCAAGAATCCACATGGACTATGCAGGGCCTTTCCTCGGAGAAATGTTCCTGGTGATAGTGGATGCTCACTCAAAGTGGATGGACGTCTACCCTATGAAAACATCCACATCCCACGCCACCATAGAGAAGCTGCGTCAGAGTTTCAGCATTTTTGGTTTACCCAAAATGGCTGTTTCGGACAATGGCAGCTGTTTCACGAGTGAAGAATTTGAGTCATTCATGAAGAACAATGGCATTCAGCATGTGAGGTCAGCACCGTTTCACCCCTCCTCTAATGGGCTGGCCGAGAGGGCCGTGCAGACTTTTAAAGACGGCATGCGGAAGATCAAAGGTGAGACCATACAAACTCGAGTTTCAAGGTTTCTATTCAGTTATCGAATCACACCACATGCTACGACAGGTGTGTCACCCGCCGAGTTGATGATGGCTCGGAGGCCCCGGTCTCTATTTGACCTGCTCATGCCGGATGTAAAGGCAAAGGTGCAGCAAAAGCAGCTGAAACAAAAAGAGTACCATGACACAACCAAGGCCCTGAGGTGTTTTGCACCTGGAGATAAAGTGTACATCAAGAACTACTCCTATGGTCCTAAGTGGATCCCTGCAGTCATCCACGGCTCATCAGGCCCAGTGTCCTATACGGTCATTGTAGGAAATGGCCGTGTCGTGAAGAGGCATGTGGATCAGGTCCGTGCAAGGCTGAAGGACACGGTGCTCGGCGGGATGGCGGAGGAGGAGGCGATGGTGTCATCGGACGCGGAGGTAGGCGCTGCGGGCCCTCGGCCTACGGTGATGGACGTCAACGAACCTCAACTCGGTGACCCGGTGGACTCACAGCCTGCTCCAGAGGGTGCGCTGCAGCGGGACACCCCTGCGGTGACGGAGTTGAGGCGGTCGGAGCGGGAGAGGCGTGCGCCAGCACACTTCGAAGACTTTGTTAGTTAAAGTGAGATCGTTCCAGGAATAGAGCAACAATGCGCTCTGATCTCACTGGAAGGGCGTTCCTTCCTTATATATAAAAAAAAAAAAAAGAAAGAGAGAAAGAGAAAATGTGTTTTGATTGTTTTGATATTTCTGCTTAGTTTAGGTTGTGAACTTAAAGGGGAGGAAATGTGATATATTGGGTTTAGCTGACATTCCAATAACTGACAATGCAGCCAGGCCCTTAGAGGGCAGCAACGGACCATCTTGGGGCTGTGGGTTACAGTTCACTACTAGTGGGTTACCCGGATGTGCTTGCTTTGTTATGATGATGCGATCCATGATACTTGTTGTTGTGACATTCTAAGTCAAAAGTAAAGTACCGTTATCAAACAACTGAGTCATTCTTTCAGACACGATATAACAAGAGTAGGACTCAGTAGCTATAGCGACACGCTTTGATCTCGCCGCAAAACGGGTGCCTTTGAGCTATAGTTCCAAACATTGCTCCTGCTATGGCTGGAACTATTGAGATAGAACGAGCTATTGAGATAGTCAGATAGAAAGGAGATCAATACCTTTATTACACATTGGACAGCATAGTGGTTCTACCCAGCTAGCAAGTCATGGCGCGCCGCCGACGTGAGGCGGTCCCCGCGCGCCGCGGATCGTGTCCTCCGCCGGGCGCGTGACGCGCCGTGGGCAAGTCGTTCATGATCAGCGTGGGCCACGCGCCCCGACGCGCGTGTAGCCGGCGCCCCGCTTCTCTGCCGCGACTCGAACGTCAGCTACGGACAGCAGCAGCAGGACAGCGTGAAGCTGTCTTATGACACCCCCCCCCCCCATATATATTGCGACCCCCACCCCTCGATTCTCCCCCATGCTCACCTCCCTCCCACATATTTATAGAAACATAATAAAGCAGCAAATGTATACTTAATTTTGTTTCTTTATTAGGAAAAAAAAAAGTTACAATGAAAACATTTATACAGCCATGTTAAACATAAAGGCACATAAACATTAAAAAAACATGGAAATATTTTAAAACATACAAGTTTAGAATACAGTGGTTGATTTTTATGTAATTTTGCTGAGAATGCACTTAAGGACCACACTTTGAGAACCACTGGCTCCTAAAATCTATAAAACAGTAAAACACCAACTTTCCTGAAACCACCAGGACATTGTTGGATAAGATTGTGTCCACAATTCCACAGTTTTCTGAAGAACCTATGTTTCTATATCAGTGGTTCTCAAATTATGTCATGTCAAGGACCCCAGAAATATATGAAATTGGCCGCAGACACCTATCTGAAAATATGTTGTTCCAGGGACTACCCAGAAGCAAAGAGGAGTTAAAAACGTTTGCTCTGAAATAATATATATTCAAAGATTTGCACATTTTCAGGATAAAACAAAATAGACCTACAAGCTCGTAGCGCGGTCCCTGGAACAACATATTTTCAGATTGGAGTAAATCGTTTGAACACCAATTGTAGTGTCCAAGCCCTATGCTTGAACACTGGTTAACTGATGGCAAGGAGGTTGTTCAGACGTGTGATCAAATGAACTGAAGTCAAAACGTTGTCCGTTGTTGAGTTAATACAATATATTTATTTACGCCGTTGTCCTATACTTCAGCACAATAAATACAATAAATAAACGGTCAAACGCTACACAATACACACACTCAGACCACAGCTCCAAGAGCACAGTTGAAAACTGTGTGCCTCTGCCAATCAGCAACACCTGTGCTCAATCAGGGACCAGGCTTAAATACCCTGGGTAACCATGGCAACCCTGGCCTCGCCCATGCCCTGCTGTGATGTCATCAATACATACATATACACACACCATTAAAATCACTTAAATCAGTAGTCATCGTATGGCTCTTACACCAGCCCCTTAATTGCTTATGGCAGAAAATGACAGTGCAATTATTAAAACAAATGTACAAAGAGCCATAAAGAAAAACCAAACAAATTCAAAATACATAAACACATACAAAAACACATTTAACTCAGGTGTCATTGTTCAAAATCCAATTTAAAATTATTTCATTGGTAGCATAGTGTAATGGCTTCACATAATTAAGGCATATTTTAGTTCAAGTCCTTGGTGTTCCAACTTGTTTTTGTGCAAAACAGCATAGTAGCCAGCCCCTGCATGCCAGCCCCTGTATGGCTACATGGTGACTGCTGTACCAATGAAAGCTCTGTCTGGAAAAACTGTCAAGAGTTTAATTTGGCAGTTCATAATTTCAAGGCTCCTCATGTCTTTCCTTTCCTGCGTGTTGCAGTGCTGTGTAGTGTCGGTGTGAACAGTAAGCACCCGTTACAGTTCTGGTTGTGGTGCCCTATGCACAGGCAACCGAAAATACATGTGGGCCTTTCCCCTATAGAAAGTCCAACGTCTCTCGGTGCCCCTTTCCCCCATTGCTGCTTCAGTGCACATATGCCCACACGTATGCTACAATGCAAACAGGTACGATGCAGGAGTTGTGTATGGAAATAAGAATCAGTAGGATAGCCTTGTTCTGAAACTTGTGGTGATGTGAATCTGTGTTGGGCTGGTGGCACTGTGACCGTGTGACGCTGAACATACCACCACGCAATGCGCACACTCCGCCGTGCGGTCCGGTCCAATCCTGATGATTTCTGCTTCATGTCTGCTGTTTAAGTGCCGATGTCCACGTCGGTAATCGCTCCTATAGCTCTGACCGGGTGGCAATCGATCACCTCCAGTTACAGCAGATGCAGAAATTCGCTGCTGATGTTCCCGGTGTATCCGGTAGCCCCAATAGCTCCGGCTCCGGGTTGCAACGATCACATCCAGCCTTGTGTGTCCGTCGTCTCACCAGTCACACTGCACCGACACACACCACACCATGGTCCGTACGGTCCGAACGAGCCCCGCTGGTTAGATTTGCTTCCCAATACAAATCTTCGAGGCAGTTTTCAACTTATGTAGTGTCCAAGCCCTATGCTTGAACACTGGTTAACTGATGGCAAGGAGGTTGTTCAGACGTGTGATCAAATGAACTGAAGTCAAAACGTTGTCCGTTGTTGAGTTAATACAATATATTTATTTACGCCGTTGTCCTATACTTCAGCACAATAAATACAATAAATAAACGGTCAAACGCTACACAATACACACACTCAGACCACAGCTCCAAGAGCACAGTTGAAAACTGTGTGCCTCTGCCAATCAGCAACACCTGTGCTCAATCAGGGACCAGGCTTAAATACCCTGGGTAACCATGGCAACCCTGGCCTCGCCCATGCCCTGCTGTGATGTCATCAATACATACATATACACACACCATTAAAATCACTTAAATCAGTAGTCATCGTATGGCTCTTACAGAAGGCATTAAGGCAAGCCTCAGAAGAACTGGAGTGGAGTGTGGACGCCTGGGCGGATAGACAAGAAGACGAGGAGTAGTAATGTAAACGTAATTACATCAATACAGGGCAGGAACAAACGAAACTGGATGCACCGATAGCCTGAACGTCCTGACGATCCTTTTGTTTTAGTTTGTTTTCTTTCTTTTTCTGTCCAATCTCTATTTGTTGTAGTTTTTTGTATCACCACCACGCCGAGAAAATGCCTTCAATAAGACAGTTTAAGGTCACTTATGACGCCCTGAACGACCACGGGACGTTCTCCGAGGGCGACAACATCACCGGCAAAGTGACGGTGGAGCTGGAGAAAGACGTTAAAGTGGAGGCGCTGTTCGTCAAAGCCAAGGGAGACGCCAACGTGCACTGGTCGAAGCGACGCAACGACCGCACGTACAACTACAACGCGCACAGGAGGTTCTTCAAAGCGAAACAGGCTCTGGTTGAGAAGGATAATGTTCTTCCCAGAGGGATCCATCACTTTCCATTCTGCTTGAAAATTCCAGCGGGATCCATGCCATCCTCCTTCAAAGGGACTTATGGGAAGATTGTGTACGATATCGAAGCTAAATTGGAAAGGAGTTGGAGGATGAATGAAACCGATTCGAAGCACCTCAACTTTGTCTCCAAGTCTTTCCCCAACATTGGCCACCTGATGGCTCCCCAATGTGGTTCTACGAATAAAGAGATGGGCATGTTCTCCAAAGGTCAAGTACACATGGACGTAACTGTCGACAAGAGGGCTTACGCTCCAGGTGAGACTGTGAACATTGTTGCCAAAGTGAACAATGCGTCATCCAAGGAAATGACACCCAAGTTCAGTCTGAAGCAGAAGGTGGTGTTCCACGCCGATGGCCATAGCAAGTATGAGAGCAGCGTGTTGAGCAAAGTGGTCGGAGACGTCATCAGTCCCAACACAGAAAAGTCCATCACGTGTAAAATGACGCTTGGCTCCAACATACCCCAGACTATCCAGAACTGTGAGAACATCATCATCCTGGAGTACGAGCTAAAGGCATATTTGGACATCAGCTTTTCTTCGGACCCAGAGGTCAAGTTCCCTGTGGTCCTCCTTCCACTTGGATACATGGATCTCTGCGGCGGGCAGGGCCACCCCTGAAACATCTAGGGTTTTCAGAAAACAGTCATACCATTTAAACACTTTAACCATCATTTTAAAAGCCGTTAGATTGTTGGCAGATTTACAAGCTCACGAGCTTGTAGATTTGCTTTTTTTTTTTTTAATCGTGAAAATGTGGCCCAAACCCAGTGAACGTTTTAACTCAAATCTGCGAGGATTTAGAAGACATTTTGTGGAATCAGTTCTCAAGTTTAATTTCTTATGTCTATAAAACACAAGTATTTTCTGTGTGGTTAGTTATGTAGGCCCAATAACAGTTACACAGCAATAAACAGAACACACAATCGAGATTCACCTTTTGAGCAAGAAATGGTGCAGCATAATTTGAACCCTTTTCATGCCAAAGTAATTCAGCATTTGAGCCACGGACCACCGTTTGATGAGCTGCCGTTTCCTTCCTTTTATGAAGCCTGACTGTTGGCCGCCAGCAGAAGTTCCAGGATGCACCCTATCCAACGTCTCCGGCTCTCAGACCCCAGGTCCCCGTCACTGAAGTCCAAGATCCCCTGGTTTTAACCATTATTTAAAAAGCTGTAAGCTGTTGAAAACGAGCTTGTAGATTTGCGAATTTTGAAACATCGTGAAAATGTGGCACAAATCTGTAAATATATATTCTTTTGCAGCAAACGTTTTAACTCATCTGTGCGGATTTAGAAGACATCAGTTCTCAAGTTTAAGTGCTTAAGTCTTTAAAACACCAATTCTCTTCTGAGTGGAGTCAGGAGTTTCTGAGCGTAGCAATGTGTGTATGTCCCCGTGTCTGTATGTCCGAGCACGGAAAGCTGGGTGCGTTCCTTGAGGTCTGGATGTTGCGGGGACCCCCACACGGTACAATGCAGGCTGGGTATAGAGGGTCAGGGAAACCCGACTGGTGGTAGCCTTTCCAGCAGAGGTTGAAGTCGATAGGTCTTCCTCCAGCGAAAGTTCGTCTGAAATCACAGAATTAATTAAATACATTTTTTTCACCTTAATCATTTCTCTGTCTTGTGATTCATGACTTAACAGTTGCCCTGTGGGTAAAAACCCAGCCATTTTCTAATTTCTATTCCTGTGCTAAAATGTGACATGTGACAAAATGTGAAAATGTTCTTACCATTTTTATTATCCATTTTATTCATCCATCACCATCATCTCCACTTCCTCCACGTGACCTCATCTGTAATTTGAACAAAATCAAATACAAAATTGTGGATTATATATGGATTGCATTTGTATAGGGCTCACAACACGTGAGCTTGTAGATCGACTATTTTCACCATGCAACCAAGTGTAAATTCAGGCATTCTGAAATAGGCCTACCCATTTAGACCTGAGGACGCATCTGTGTCGCCTCATAGGTTTTAAACATTATTTTAAAAGCTGTTAGCTGTTGAAAAATAGCAGAATAGCAGAATCTACAAGCTCATAGTGTGGCATAGAGTGCCACAGTACTCATCATAATACACCTCAGTCATTTAAAATGTACACAGTTACACATTGTTGGGTGCCAATTTGCTGTCCTTGGTAAAAATTAAAATGAACAATTACCTTAAATTAAAGAACGATGTCTCAGCTCTGTACAGCATGTCACCTTGTCTGTAAAATGAAATCAAATTTAAGTCAAATTTCTTTCAAATGTAACAGCAAACTTGAGGCAAGAGAGCTTAATTGTAGCATGCAACCTGTGGACTTTTATCAACATAAGAAGACGTTAGAAAAGAACATCATGATACATTATTATTGTTCGCTACTAAACCATTTTACTTCTGATATGAGGTTGCTTTGTTTCCCCCAGCCTCCACCGTCTGGGTCGATCTTGCTGGAATCTTGTTTGTCTGTCAAATTAAATAATATAAAACACCGTCCATAACGCAGTAGCTTTCTCTCTTTCCAACGGAGCTAGATGTTTTTAAGCCACGTCCAAACAATAGATTAGCTAGCTAGCTAGCTGCTAGCTAGCTAATCTATTCCCTCTAGCTAACGTTAGGGTTACGTGCACAGATAAAGATCACGTGTAATTACACTACACACAGTATATATCAGATATAAAAATACACTGACCTTTCAACTGAATTTCTCCGGAGAAAAACGGCGAAATATAAGCCTTTGTTGTGGAGTCCTCGACTACAACTTCTGCTCATTGCTCAAAAGACAACAACAACAGAGCACTGAGCAGCCAGCCGAGAAGCCTGAGGCTGCAATGCATGCCGGGTAAAGCGTCCCGTGTTACTATAACTATAGTCTGCACTCTGCAGGTACATATTATCATTAATAAAAATAAATATAGCTGCAAGAAGAAGTAGAAGAATAATCCACTGAATGATTGAATGTAATATGTCAGGTATATCAAGTTAGTTTCAGCCTTCTAGTGGAATCCTGATATTTCCTCTTGTACTGTACTGTCTTGTGGGTTAGCCCTTGCATAGTTATGTACCATATAATATGACATAAGATTCAGGAAGACCCAAAGATGTATAAGTTTGTAGTATAAGGATATAATGTAACCTTAAGAGGCAGCAGGCATTTCTCAATGCCGCAAGAATCCACTTAATTATATTCAATAATAGTTAAAAAATAATCTTAATAATAATCCTACAAAATATAATATTATTATTATTGATTTGTATACGATGCGCAACACATCCTTGTCTGAGAGAGAGAGAGAGAGAGAGAGAGAGAGGGGGGCGGGGGGGGGCAAGCCTCAGGAGAGCGTCACGAGGGCTGTAAATGCACAGATCTGTGCATCAGGAATGAAAATCTACTGAGTGACAGTGACTGACGTGAAGACCGCCTGGGGAATTCCACGCGCGCTGGGCGCCGCGCGCCCGGCGCCCGACAGCGGGAGGCGGTACCTAGCGGGGCAATGCTAGCTGGGTAGTGGATCGTTTGTGTTATATTCTTCTGCTCGACATTCTTCTGCTTTCACGAGCGCAGAGAAGTACGGGCTGATTAGAACTGAAAAAGAAAGACATGTCATGAGTTTACACAGGTCAGGGTCCAATTTAGCCCCTCTCGGGACCCTACATAAAGCTTTTCTGAAATGTTTGAGTTTTATCTGTGTCAACAAAATGTCAGAAACTTCAGTAGCATTTTGGTTCTGCTTGGAGGGCTAGGTCCAACTCTAACAGCTAAAACAACTACGACATATTTCAGAATTGACATTATTGACTATACGTAACTAACAACATATGGTCTGAGTACTTACCAAGCAAAATATATATCATTAAATAATACATCACTCACTCAATCACTTCTTGACAAATTGAGTTGTAACATATTTGTGATAAGAGAGCTGGCCATGCCATGGAGCACTGCATAATTTATAGTAGCCTTGGTTATTCGATTTTATGTTCTGTTACGTCGCTATGAATGTCATGTGACTAAAAAAAAACCTACAATTTTAAAGTGAAGCTATAACAGCGCCCACCGGCTAAAACCCTTAAGTATATACTCTAAGCTAAACCCCAGCACAACAAACTTTTGTCTTCTTCTTCTTTGGATTTAATGGCTGCTTGCAAACAATTGCTACTATATACCGCCACCTACTGTACCGGAGTATGTAGTTCGACTAGGTCTATGCTCTATTTACTAAAAGTCTACCCAAGCATCTACTGTATGCACCCAAGTGCTCCCCTTCCATATTCTGTCCGATTGTCCATTCCTATATCCCAGACCCTGAGGCGTGAGGCCTGAGTGACGTCCAGTACATCCAGAAATCTTTTGGCCGCTTCCAGTATCATTTTTATCCTCTCTGACTTGTCTTGGTCTGTATCATGTCAGCTGCACAATTGATGTAACCTGACGTTGCCAGATGAGGGCGGTATTGGGTAGCAAGCTTCTTGGATCTGGCAGCGTCAGGTTACAGTTGATGACCATTGAAGCCAAAAACCGTTTCTTATCCACGCACATGTCTGAATCTGAATCAGTCACCTTGCTTTTCCTCTCTCTTTTTTTGAGCGGTTGCTTTTAGGCGCCTACCGCCACCTAATGTACCAAGAGAGTATGAGTCCCTCTCTGCATTTTGCAGATGTGACTTTATGGGCTCTATTTTTTTTTTTTTTTTACTATTTTGAAAAACATTTTTGAATGGTAGTTAAAATAGCCAATCTACAAGCTCACAACTGTGAAGTGAGGGGCGCTCTTATCATCATACATCATCATGCGTCATCTGTCACGGTTCGGTACCAGAGAGGGTAGGACCCAAATGCAGGACGACAGTCAGGAAACTTTCAATGTGTTTATTAGCACCAAAAAGGGCAACACTGGGAATAAACAAACACTAGGAAATAACTTCAAAAACAGGAGCAACAAGAAAACTGTGACAATAACTAATAATCCGACGAGGAACTGCACAAACAGGGGAGTATATATAGTAACAGGACACAGGTGAAACTAACTGACAATCTACACAGGGATAGGCTAAGACTAAAAGGACACAAGTGCAAAACATAGGCTAATCACAGTACTGGTGAGACAAGGCAGGTACAGAATACAGGGGCAGACAGGAAAGCATAAACCCATACTACAAAATAAAAGGTACACAGTACAAGATCAACTCTAATTGGAAATAAGAAACATGGAACACAAAACTACTAAATCACAGGAAAACAGTAAAGTAAAACACTAAAAACCAAGAAACACAAGAAAGTACAAAACATGTGACAGTGCCTCCCCCTTAAGGCATGGATACCAGACATGCCACTTTGTCCATAACATCGAGCAGGGTGGGTGGAGGGACACTGGGGCAAAGGACCAGGGGCTAGTAAATAATCTGGGGCACAGGGCGAAACACTGACTGGACTAGGCAGAGCAAAAACACAGAAAAGACTACAGAGGGAAATCACACAGGGATGCAGGCGGGCAAACACACAGACAAGCAAACAGACAAGCAGACAGACAGAAGGTGGGACAAACCAAGAGACAGACATATCAACTGACAGACAAGCAGGCAGGCAGACAGACATGAGGTTTGACACAATAGGCGGGTAAAGGGGTCAGAGGGGCGACATGAGAACTGGGGAGTAGACAGACAGACAAACATATTGACATACACACTAGCAGACAAACATACAGGGAGAAGGACTAACGGGCTGGTAGGTGGGGCAAGGGATCTAGGCTGGGAAACTGGAGGACTAGGAGGGCTAGGGGCAGAGCTAGGGACGGGGCTACAAACATGGCTTGGAACATGACGAGAGACATGGCTAGGAAAAGGAGTAGACACAGTCTTGGCTATACATGGCGACAGGGACTCAAGAGGGTGTGTACACATGGGCTGGGGTACCTGAGGCCAAGGAGACATTGTCACTGGGAGAAAGGAACGGGGGTCAGGTGGCTGAAGAGCACCCCCAGGATCCAGCGGCTGGAGTGCAGCCCCGAGACCCCGCTGCCGTAGTGCAGGCCCGGGCTCTGACAACTGGACAGGCCCTGGGTACGGCAGCTGGAGTGCTTCCTCGGCTTCGGTGGGGACATGGGGGAATAGTTCACAAGATCCACATGTGTCAACAAGGAAACCCGACGAGGTCACTGGTGATTCTGGGGTAGCTGACCTGGGTTCTGGTGGGACGTTGGCGGGGGCAGCCAATGTGGGCTCAGGCAGGGTGTTGGCGGGGGCAGCCAACGTGGGCTAAGGCAGGGCGTTGGCGGGGGCAGCCAACGTGGGCTCAGGCAGGGCGTTGGCATGGAGAGCCAACAAGGACACAGAAGGGCCGTCGGCAATGGCAGGCAACGAGGACACAGGGAAAACAGGTGGGACATCGGTGGAGACAGCTGGCAATCCAATCCAATCCAATCCACTTTATTTATATAGAACGTTTTAAAACTCAGAGTTTACAAAGTGCTGTACAGGAGAATAAAATAAAATAAAAACAAGTGCACTAAAGCTACCACACAGAAAAACAACAGCGAGAAAACAAAGTACAAACAGTGACAACAACTGAGACACATTACAGAAAACAACAGAAAAACAACAGCATCACAGATCACAGTGAGACGAAACATATACAAGGACCAAAGGAACTCAAGCGGGGTTAAAAGCCAAGGTAAAGAGGTGGGTCTTCAGGCGGGATTTAAAGGTCTCGATGGAGGGGGCCAATTTGACGTGGGAGGGGAGTGCGTTCCATAGTTTAGGGGCTACAACAGAAAAGGCTCGGTCGCCTCTGGACTTTAAGCGGGTCTTCTTTGTGACCCTGAGGTTTAGCTGGCCCTCAGACCGCAGTGATCTAGCAGGAGTATAAACCTCAATAAGGTCAGACAGATAAAGAGGAGCCAGACCATTTATAGATTTAAAGACAAATAAAATAATTTTAAAATCCACTCTGAAGCGGACAGGGAGCCAATGAAGGGAGGCCAAGACAGGTGTGATATGCTCACGTCTGCGAGTACCTGTGAGTAGACGAGCGGCTGAGTTTTGGACTAGCTGGACAAGGGCGCAGAGGGCACAGGACGGTCGTCGATGTAGACGGCTGGCGAGGGCTCTGGCAGGTTGTCAGCTGGGGCCGCCACCGATGTTTCTCGGAGAACAGGCAGGATGTCGGCAGAGATGGCCGACAAGGCTCCAGACCGAATTGGGGGCGGAGTCACACTGGGCAGCGAAGGTTCCGTGGTGCTGGGCAGCAGAGGCTCCTTGGTGCTGGGCAGCAGAGGCTCCTTGGTGCTGGGCAGCAGAGGCTCCTTGGTGCTGGGCAGCGGAGGCTCCTTGGTGCTGGGCAGCGAGGAGCGTTGATGGCGGCGCGAGCCATGCCGACCACGCCCCCTCGCCCGGTTCCCCCTGAAGATGGCCAAGAGAGACCCAATGTATGGGTCCAAGGCTGAAACTGTCTCAGCATAGGCCGGCTCAGGGAATGCAGGGTCAACAGGGGAGAGTTCGGAGCAGATGGGCTAGAGGCCTGATTGAACGGGTTTCAGGCTGGTGTGCAGGCTGGCAACTGACAGGCTGGGAAGCAGGCTCATGACAGACAGGCTGGGAAGCAGGCAAATGATTGACAGGTTGTAGAGCAGGCTGGTGACTGGCAGGCTGGGAAGCAGGCAAATGATTGACAGGTTGTAGAGCAGGCTGGTGACTGGCAGGCTGGGAAGCAGGCAAATGATTGACAGGTTGTAGAGCAGGCTGGTGACTGGCAGGCTGGGAAGCAGGCAAATGGCTAGCAGATCGCAGGTCAGCTGGCGCACTGGACAAGGCCGCCCACAACCCCTTAATTGTCCCCTCAAGTCTATTTGCCAGTTCTGGCCTGGAGTAAGCCACTCGGAGGGCCTGCTTCAAACCTTCAACTTTATCTTCAGGGCTGATGGAAGGATTCTAGCATTTGTCCATAATAATTACCATGAGCTGAAGGACTTCACCAAAATCATCTGCTGGCGCTGTGTCGTCTGCTGGGTCCATAGTGGTCGGATTATTCTGTCACGGTTTGGTACCAGAGAGCGTAGGACCCAAATGCAGGACGACAGTCAGGAAACTTTCAACGTGTTTATTAGCACCAAAAAGGGCAACACTGGGAATAAACGAACACTAGGAAATAACTTCAAAAACAGGAGCAACAAGAAAACTGTGACAATAACTAATAATCCGACGAGGAACTGCACAAACAGGGTAGTATATAGACACAGGGAGTAACAGGACACAGGTGAAACTAACTGATCTACACAGGGATAGGCTAAGACTAAAAGGACACAAGTGCAAAACATAGGCTAATCACAGTACTGGTGAGACAAGGCAGCCAAGGAGTGGTGAGCTGCAGCCATGCCGCGCTCGGGAATCATTTGATTAGTAGATTTGACCCCCCAATCCAACCATTTGATGCTGAGTGTCAAGCAGGGAAGCATTGGGTCCCATTTTTACAGTCTTTGGTATGACACGGCCGGGGATCGAACCCCCGACCCCCTAGTTTCAGGGCGGACAGCCGGACACTCTTAGCCTGGCTAAAGGCTCATACATAGTCTGGATTTTCGGTGGTTAGTGACCACCGAACTACAACATGACGTCACAAGCCGCAGTGAAGAGCAAACCACCGCCACCGCTCCAGCCCTTCTCTCTGTTTTTACTCACCACCGCTCAACGTTATTTCAGCTCTGGTGGTCAGCTCACCACCGGAGCGGTGGTCACCTTACCACCGAAAATCCAGACTATGAATAGGCCTTAAGAAGATGGCTGCCCCCGTAAAATCTGAATCCCCCACCCACCCCTTTCCCCCCTCACTGTATGTGTTTCTTTTCCCTTTTTACCTCCTCTATGATGATTTCCTGTTTTGACTAGTTGTGTATATTTGTACGTCTCTAAATGTTTTGATGAATTGAAAATGGTGGGCCCTATTGTAAACAAGTGTAATGCTTTATGATGTCGTCCACTCACAGTTAACAGTTTTTGTATTGAGTTGTACTTGAAATGTAGGCCTACTGTAATTCTGCAAACTGCAGGACAGGACACTCTAACCACAAGGCCACTGTCTGGTTATCATCGTACATCATCATGCATCATCTCATTCTGGCCAATCAGAATGCCTGTTGCCACAAATAGAAGTCATATTTGGTGGACATTTGACCTAATTTCTCCTTTCATTGTCAAATGGCAAATATGAGACGTGTGGGGACAAGATGACGTACATTTTCCCTTCATTGTCATTTAATGTTTGTGTTGTGGACATTTTGTGGGGACAAAAGCTGGGGCTAGGTCATGGCTCTTGGCTCTTATCATCGTATTTAGTATTAGTATTTTAGTATTTATTTATTCAGCACAGTATAAAAACAATACAGTGAACATACAAATATAAGAAAGGTAAAGTGGTAGGCTGAGGCAAAAAGCCCAAGGTGCTTATACGAGGCCTCTACCTACAGTATGTAAAACACAATGAAACATTGTACAAGAAATATAGAATATCCAGAGTACATGACTGCAGTATATATATATATATATATATATATATATATAAACAAGAAACAAAACATGACAACATCACGATTAGAATACTTGGTTATCTACATGATTAGAGAAAAGAAGAGATAATATACAAAGAAATATAATTAAGTGCATGGGTCCTATAAACTTACGTTTGAAATGATTTAATGAAGTAGAATTAGATGAGATTTCTGTATAGGTGTTCCATAGCTGGGCCCCCCTATCTGATGGAGAACTGACACAGACCAGTAACTTTGGGAGATGTAAATTATTGTTGAACTCATAGGAGGCCTTAGCTATATGTTTCACCAGTTTCAATTGAAACGGGCCTCCACCCTCAGGGGGGCCTCAAGCTCCAACTGGACGTCAGGCGTCAGTCAACCACCACCACCCCCTCTCTATCTCGCTCAACTATTTGTATCAATACGACTGTATAAAATAAAAAATGGGGGCCTCATATTTGGTCTTGAAACGGGCCTCCAGATTCCTAAGGCCGCCCAAAGAAGTATTTACATGGCAAAGGAAATGAAACTGGCTGGAACAATACTTTGAAAATAAAGTTGCAGGTTTATGTATTTAAATTAAAGATTGGTAAAATATTGAGTTGTTTGAAAAGAGGGGCAGAATGGGGCAAGAAATCGTACATCATCATACAACATCTCATTCCGACCAATCATAATTTGCGTCCTCAACTTAGTCTTCAATGTTTGTGTTTGTCCAGCTTTGAGTGTTTGTGTAAACATTGGGTAAAGGAGGGGATAACACCCCTCAAACATATTCCAATATACTTTGATAGGGTCGAGTGGGACTTCCTCCTCTCGACCCTGTCAAAATTTGGGTTTGGTCCAACCTTCACTTCATGGGTTAAACTACTTTATGCTTCTCCATTAGCTTCTGTACATACAAACGGATACAGGTCTGAAAACTTCCCTTTGAATCGCTCGACCAGACAAGGCTGCCCTCTCTCACCACTGCTCTTTGCCTTATCTATTGAGCCGCTTGCAATTGCGTTGCGTGCTTCAGACACCTACACTGGTATCTTCAGAGGAGATAGAGAGCATAAAGTTTCACTTTACGCTGACAATTTATTATTATACATATCCAAACCTTCCACATCTATTCCTAGTATCATGTCCACCTTAGAATGTTTTGGCAGGGTTTCGGGGTATAAAGTCAATGTTTCCAAAAGCGTTTTATTTCCTATCAATACACAAGGCAATCAAACTTTTGGCTCTCACCCATTTAATGTTATAACCAGCTTTCGATATTTAGGAATCATAGTAACCAAAGCACTTAATGACTTGTTCAAGCAAAACCATACAAAACTTTTTGAACGTACTGAACAAGACTTAACGAAATGGTTGAACCTTCCTATCTCACTTGCCGGCCGAATTAATATAATTAAAATGAATGTCCTCCCTAAATATCTGTTTCTATTCCAATGTATTCCAATTTTTGTTAACAACACTTTTTTAAGAATCTGGATAAAATTATCTCCAAGTTCATTTGGGATAAGAAACACCCCCGAATAAGGAAGGATTTTTTGCAGAGGCCTAAATCAGATGGCGGAATGGGATTACCTAACTTCAAACTCTATTACTGGGCGTGTAATTTACGTGCGCTCTCATTTTGGCTCCAAGATCAATTGCCTACATGGGCATTTATTGAAGGTCAATGTTGTCCCCCAACATCGTTGTCAGCTTTAATCTTTTCCCCAGTGGCCTCAAGATATACTAAGTTGCCAAAGAATTCCATAGTCTGGCATTCTCTCAAAATTTGGCTCTCAATACGAAGGCATTTCAGTTGGCACCCGGGTTCTGTGCGCGCACCTCTGGTCGCTAACCATGCTTTTTTACAGTCCCTTTCTGACTCATTGTTTAAAGTGTGGCATAGAAATGGTATTCACTCCTTCAAAGATCTTTATATTGATGGGTTATTTCCGACCTTTGAACAAATATGACGCAAATTCAAATTACCCCAATCACATTTCTTTAGATTTCTACAGATACGACATTTTTTAACACAACACACTGCTTCATTTCCAAACATACCTCCCAACTCATCAATGGAATCTATATTTCTACCTGACCCATTGCTCAAAGGAGGTGTTTCTATTATTTATAATTCTCTCTCATGTTTAGATAATAATGCCTCCTTGGAGTATTTAAAAACTGCTTGGGAAAACGACTTAGGAATATCTATCACTGACGAGCAATGGTCTACATCTCAAAAGTTTGTGCACTCTTCTTCAGTATGTGCCAGGCACTGTCTTATACAGATGTGGCCAGTCGCCGGCCACTCTAGCTCATATGTTCTGGCACTGCACTAAACTAACATCATATTGGCAAAGTATATTTAAATCACTGTCAGAAGACCTTTTGACCCGGATCCACTGACAGCAGTTCTGGGGGTCAGGGGGCCCGGGGTCAAACTGTCTACTTTCCAATATAACATGGTAAAATATGTGACTCTACTGGCTCGCAGACTGATACTGTTGAATTGGAAACAAGCACAGGTTGTATATAGTCATAGCACGCCATAGTACATATGTATAGCATAGTAGTGAATATGTATAGTTTATTATGTATAGTGTATGTATAGTTTCATCATATAGATATTCCACTGTTACCTTCTTAGCTTACGCATGTCTCATGATAAATGCTTTTATGTGATGTATTCCCATGCTTTTTGTTCTTGCTTAAATGTAAGTCGCTCTGGATTAAGAGCGTCTGCTAAATGCCTAAATTGTAAATTGTAAATTGTTCCCACTCACACTACACTTATGAAAGTGTTATGCACTACTTGCAATTGGAAAAGATAAAGTTTGAATTGAGAGGGAGTGAAGATAGATTTTACCAGACATGGCAACCCTTCATTGACCATTTCAATAGGTGCACGCTAACCCCTCCTACACAATAGATAACATATTAGAAAATTGGAAAGAAAAGAAAAAAAAAGGAACTGAGTATTTTTTCTTTATTTTATTTTTTCTCATTTAAAAAGAAATGTCTGTAATTCAGTTAATTTACAACAACATGTTGAGAAAGTTTGAGAGCAAGAGTGTCTGTCCTGTTGTCTTTGTTTTGTTTGTCTGTTCACATTTGTCATTGTTTAACTGTTTTTAGTTTTTTCGTGTTTATCACATTTATGTATTGTATGTGGAATTTACATTACCTGTCATTATCTTTCATTTTATATAACTGAATAACTCATTATCATTGTCAAGGATATTCTGAAGTTGTCATATACAAAAAATGCCTAATAAAAACAGTATTAAAAACAACATATTCCAATATTTACGTTTTTTAGGGGCGCCATCCCCTCCAACGTCTGGCTTTTGAAATACGAAATACGTCATATGGCAGCCAAGTCTAGCTGACTTTTAATGTGGGGGGGGGGGGGGGGGGGGGGGGGGAGTTCCAGACCCACAGGTTCCGGCCCGATTGCGGCGAGCTAATTTTTTTTCCCTAGGATAGAAAAGGCAAGGAGCGCTCGTTTTACCACGCCGGCTACTAGTAGTCAAGGAAAGCGCCACCCGCGCGGGCGGAACCTCACCTTCTAATATAAACTTAAACCCCATTCTGACAGCTGCCTCGCTAGCCTAGTGGACTACTCCGCCGGCTTGTAATAATACTTCGCTGGTTCGCGCCCCACTGCGCCACAAGTTTTACAACTGAGACTTTTTAATAGTTTTTGGATTAAGGTTGCATTAAAAAAACTGGATTAAGGTTGGTGAAGGATGCGTTGCTCCCCTGCTTGCGGTTATGTTTAGGTTAGGGTTAGGGTTAGGGTTAGAGTTAGGGTTAGGGTTAGAGTTAGGGTTAGGGTTAGAGTTAGAGTTAGGGTTAGAGTTAGGGTTAGGGTTAGAGTTAGAGTTAGAGTTAGAGTTAGGGTTAGGGTTAGAGTTAGGGTTAGGGTTAGGGTTAGGGTTAGGGTTAGGGTACTAGTAGGCATAAACACTTGTGTGCGGTCCAAAACACAACCCAGCGCTTCCTACTCCACTGACAACCAATCACAGCGCTCCTTGCCTTTTCTACCGTGTGGGGGTGCAGTAGTGCCCTCTACTGTACTGTACTGGCACACCTGAAATCACCATATATACAGTTAATATGTGCGTGTGTGTGTTTGTGTGTGTGTGTTATGCTGCGCACAGGTGGTGAAAAACAACCATGCTGTTTTCGTGCTCACACATACCCTGGTAGTGGTGTAGTTTTGGTCTGATGTCACACATAAACACAAACCCTTGCTAGAGGTGTTATCTCCACCACAGTGGTTGGCTCTAAAACATTTTAATTTCAAGGTTCCCCATAGCGAGGATGTGCAAATGGAACCAAATGGAAGGGTCCATTTGCACACACTCAGAGTTAGCCTGCCCTATACAGACATGCAAGGGTCCATTTGGAAACCCCCTCAAGGAATGAACCCTGAGGGTCCCCGGACCCCACTTTGAGAATCCCTGCTCTCAACAAAACGCAACGGCACCTGCACAAATCCGTGTGCGGCAACGGTTTGTGTTTGTGTGTCAGACAGAAACGTACCTTTTATTAGGTCGGATGTCACCGTGATGCTGTAGAAAGGGAACTAACGCTGTTTGATCCTGATCCCACAAAAGAGGTGTGTGATGTCAGGCTGTGCTCAGGACATGGAGTGAAGATGTCCTTACATAACCAGTTTGTGCCCGTACTACTCACACATATAAGAGACAACCAAGACAAATACAGTTTATAATACATCATCACAGACACAGCAACAGACACCGACAGAAAGGACAGAAAAGAGAAAGACGGACAGACAGACGGACGCTCCTGGAAGGAGTGAGTCCCCAGTCTCCCCAGACTTCAGGTCTAGAGTTCTCCACATCTCGGGTCTTCTTCCCCCCCACATAACACAATGAGTAGGAGCCACAGCGACCTTCTCCTCCGCCGCCAAATGCAGAGGAACAACGCACAACAGACCACCTCCTCCTGCTCCCCTCTGGGGGCCCCCTGGTGGGGGAGGGACTGGTGTGGAGGATCGCATGGTGACGAGGTCACCGCCACCCCGTCCGGTGACGGCACATGGACCGTCATCGACAGGGCCATGAGGTTGCAGAGGGAGAAGCAGGCTGACCGGCAGGCGCCGCTGTGGGCCGTCCTCAGCCTCTCGTTGGCCGCAATCGTTTGCCCTGAACTGTCTGGGATTCTGCTGAGCCCACGTTACGAGGTTATCACCCCATACCGGGGTATCGTCTGGTACGGTGAACTAGCCCTGGCCGCCGTGTTCGGCCTCAACGCCCTGGTTCACTTGTGGACGTGCCTCAGGTCTACTGTGATGGGCCCCTCCACCATCGCCGTGACCCCTGGACAGCACGCGTTGCTTGGCCTTCGGAACTCAGGGATCCTGGCCACCCCCCTGCTTCCTCCTCTCCAGGAGGAGGAGGAGGCGCTACAGGCCTTCGGCATGCTGGGGGGGCAGAACGTCCTGAGTTTCAGCCCCTCGTGCCCCCTCACCACCCCCACTACCAGCGGCCCCAACCTCTCTCCCAGCTGCATTCTCGGGTCCACACCCAGCTGCAGCAGCAGTCTGGGGCCCCCCGTGGAGGGCTCTGGCGTCGGGGCTCGCTACCACTGCACCACCTCGCCCTCCTTGTTCAGCCCTGCCCCCAGGGGTAACGAGGAGGACTACATGGAGGACCTGGAAACCCTGGAGCGGTTCCTCCACACCGAGGAGGAGAAGGATCACCAGCACCGAAGAGGAAGCCGGCTGGGAGGTCCACCGGAGTCCACGTCTTGGTCCTACGGACCCCCCGCCGCCTTCTGGAACTACAACCGCTCGGTGGGAGACTACAGCGCCCAGAGTCTCAGGAGGTACCAGTACCAGCCAGCCTGCCGCTACTCACCGGCGCCCTCGTCCGCCCGCAAAGAAGACGACGACGTCAACCGTGCGGGATCCAAGCGGCACACGGCGGCGGAGGTGTGGTCCTGCGTCACCGGTCGACCCGTGTCGGCGGATCGTGTGGGCGACTGGACCGCCAACCTCCGCAAGTGGCTCAGCGACACCATCCTGGCGCCGCTGGCCGAGGAGATCGACGTGGTCAACGGGCAGCTCCGCAGGACGGGCTCCCCGGAGGTCCAGATCGGAGAGACGGCCATGGACGCCCTGAGGCAGGCGGCCGCGGCCAACGCCTCCTCCGTGCCCACCCTGAGCGCCGTGGTGCGCTACCTGGACGTCACCGCCGACCAGGAGTACCTGCTGGACCGGATCCGGGAGCTGGCGCACGGCGGCTCCATGAGCTGCTTCCGCTGGAACGGCGGCGGCGACCCAAAGACAGGCCGGAGGCAGTGGCGGACGGACCTGCCCACGGACGCCGCCGTCGTGGCACACGTCTTCTGCACCTACATGGACTCGCGGCTGCCGGCGCACCCCCGGCACCCCGACGGAAAGACCTTCACCTCGCAGTACTTCGATCACGCCCCGGCGGCGGGCAATAAAGCTTTATTGCCGGACGACGGGGCGCCTCAGAGGCCGCTCTGCATCCGCCAGGGCGCCGCCAACCCGCCGCGCTACCAGCTGCTCCACCGCGGACACGTGTACAGCCTCCCCGAGGACAGGAACAACCTGTTCCACACGCTGCTCCTCTTCTTGTACGCCGTCAGAACACACATGCACGGCATGCTGGGGCGGGTCAGCCTGGGCCCGTCCGGGGTCAACATCTTGTGGATATTCACAGACTGATGGTGACTGGTCCAGTGCCGTGGTGCAACAGCTGCATCGATTCTAATCCAGTGATTTTCAACTAGTGGTCTTTGAGGGGGTTCCAGGTGGTCCCCAGCTAAATGATGAGTAGCCTGACCTAAGCAGAGACATTTCTGGTCTAGAGGGGCGGGTCGCGCCTCAGAAATGCGCGCACCCTGATTGGATCTCATCGATCTGTCCGTCACCCCCGGCCCCTCCTCTCCCCCCTAGTGCAGCGCTACGTCACATCATTTAGAGCGACGCCCACCCGGAAGGGTTGACTCCCACTTTTAGACTGGTTCAGCCCACGGCTTTTTCCAGGCTTTCATCTTTCGCGCAGACGAAATGAAAGCCTGGGTATCGAGGCTAAATGATGAGTAACCAAATGGACCCTTATAGATCTTTAACTCTTGAAAGTGTCAAATGAAACCAGATGGACCCTTATGGGTCAATTTGGTTTAATTAATTAATTTACGCTAATCTGCATTTCTTCATTTACACAATTAGAGAATGTAGAAGAATTGTTATTTTGATCAACGCTTGCCTGTTATCTCTGCTATGATATCAACATCATACAGAATGGAATTGTGGACAAATTGGGTCTTGGGTCTGAAAGGTTAACTCTCATCAAATGGTGGTCCATGGCTCAAATGCAGAATAAGTAATGGGCCATGATATGAAAAAGGTTTAAAACTACGTTTGACACTACTGAACAAACACTCTACAGCAATGATTACTATTAGCTATTCAATTAAATAGCTCAATTAACTGGTCAACATTATTACAATATCTCTCCTTACTGGCCTACCGGCAAAATGCCAAAATGCCGCAACTCGCCTGGACTTCAACCAGCCAAAATTCTCACATGTCTCCCCCTTCTCCGCTCCCTCCATTGGCTCCCGGTCGCCGCCGGAGTACAAAACTATGATGCTAGCCTTCAAAGCAACCACACATGGTGCCCTCATCTTGCAAGTCTGATCGGACCCAACAAACCCTCCCACGCACTCAGATCAGCCTACGCAGGGAGGCTATACCTTCACTAAAAACGCCGGGACAACGCTCCACACGTCCCAAACTCTTCTCCATTCATTTAAAGATGGAGTGCCGTTGAATTTTTTCTGTTTTCATCTACTGTATGCCAAACCCGGGATTTCTCAGGTTTATTGATATAACCCTCCTGTGCCAAACCCGAGAAATTGCGGGTTTCTTTAATGTCTATTAATCAATTATGAATAGTATTTTAATTACCGTGTCTTAGTTGTTTTAGCATCGGTCACTAGCCTCCGAGGGCTCCCACATATGTGACGTCATCGCAAATCCAAAAACGCTGTGCACGCACGCGATCTTTGGGGCTCAGATTTAGGTAAATGAGGAGCTTAACAGAACTTTAATCCAACCTTGTACTCTACGTCCTGAGTGAAACTATGAAATGGACGATTAGTACTTCCGGTTCAAGCAGCGGGTTCACGGCTCTCTCTTCTTCTGCATTTCCGTGCATCCTGCTGGCACTGGCCGTAAAGCACAGCCTCTTTGCTATGGCGACGGGAGAGAATGAGTTGAACTGGTAAGTGTGGCCACACAAAAACATAATTTTAACACCTTTTGTACACTTTTTTGAAGAAAAAAACAATAACTAAAAAAATCTTCCTCCTAGTATAATAATAGTAGCCTACTTGATGATCATGTTTTTATTTTCAAAAGAAAAATGTCTCTCTTATACATAATTATGCCAGCTGCAGTGATCTTCCCCAGTGCCACTAAAATTGGCAGACTTCTGCCATTTACAGCTCTCACAAGTCAGCACGCAAGTAGGTACTGTAACTGTATATATATTCAATAACTTTAAACAAATACATTAAAAACAGTTGTGCTGCACACAATACATTTCTGAGAAAAATGTTCTGCAAATCAATGTCATATTTAAACATCCCCAAACACATAATGTCAAGATACAAGACCAATTGTGTTGCAGTGAAGAGGATGCATGTCATTGGTCAGATAAAATGCTAGATAAATGCGAACCTCCTCTTAATCTCTTCCACCAATTTCTTTCCAGCTTTCTCTTGACTGTCCTGACAATCTACAAAAGACCATAGAGATAATATGTGTTACAAAGACTGCTCACACAGATCAACAATCGATCATGAAACACTTTTGTGAGTAAGTGAGTCAGTCAGTAATAGCTATTAGTAGTGAGCTGTTAATAATATTACCTGAGTATAAGCAGAGAGGGGCTGAGAAGGTGATTCTCGTTCCAAACTTTCCATCTGCATCTGCAAATACAGGCATCACTAGACCTCTCTGTTGAAACCATTCTTGGAGGGCATTCCTCATAGACGACTGATCTTTACTTGTGGATGCTAAATGAATAGATGAATGGACAGATTAGCCACAGCTGGATCAGCAATGAAGCCCTGTGGCTTAAGACATATCAATTTACAATTTAGGCCACACTCTTATCCACAAAGTGGAGCTACAAAGTGTAAGATAGTTACAAAGTTACAAAGAGCAAGATAAGAGTAAAGAACATATGGACTCCAGGTAGTCAAGTAAATGGCAAGGAAACATTTAATTGCTACAAATTAACTAGGACCACCGGTAGATATCAAAGAAAGCATATGTGTATAAGACAAACTGTGTAAACAGGCAAACAGCACATCTATCTAAATAAAGTGTATAACATAGTATGTGAACAAGTAACATACAGTACATGCATACATACAGTACATCTGGATGCAATAACAAAAAATAGGAAAAACATTGTGATGAAAATAAATAAGGAGTGATAGGGGATGAGGGGGACTCTGACGTCTGATGGATTTTAAGACTGCAGCAGGAGATGGGGACTAAATGCAATACACATAATGCTACACATATGCTGGCCAAACACCTTTCAAATGACAGGGAATAGGGTTAACTGTGAACATGAGGATGGAGCTCACCTGTGTCTGGAGTCTATGGACCCTGCAACAGTCTCACCTGTGTCTGGAGTCTCTGGACCCTGCAACAGTCTCACCTGTGTCTGGAGTCTATGGACCCTGCAACAGTCTCACCTGTGTCTGGAGTCTCTGGACCCTGCAACAGTGTCACCTGTGTCTGGAGTCTCTGGACCCTGCAACAGTCTCACCTGTGTCTGGAGTCTCTGGACCCTGCAACAGTCTCACCTGTGTCTGGAGTCTCTGGAGCCTGCAACAGTCTCACCTGTGTCTGGAGTCTCTGGACCCTGCAACAGTCTCACCTGTGTCTGGAGTCTCTGGACCCTGCAACAGTCTCACCTGTGTCTGGAGTCTCTGGAGCCTGCAACAGTCTCACCTGTGTCTGGAGTCTCTGGAGCCTGCAACAGTCTCAGCAGGTGCTGACTAAGCCTGGCCTGTGTCTCCTTCTTACTCCGCAGAGTAGTCCGCTCCCCCCGCTCTCCCTTGGCCTCCACGCAAAACCTGCCCACAGTACACCAGAGTTGGGCTGGGCTGTTTGTATTTCTGGAAACCATTTCATCATCGATAGTAGTGCAAACTAGAACTGCACTCTGTCGAGTGCATACTTGCTTGTTGCACACTAGTAGGCCATAAATGGCCAACTAGTGCGCAAGCAGAGCGCGCAAGTCCTTTCGACCGTTGTAAACTGTCAAATCTCAGTATCTCTGTGAAGGAACGTTTGAAATGATTAATGTTTAGATGTAACTATTTGCTACCTACCTACTTTATGCATATAAACACCTAGTATTATTATTAAGTATGGTTCAAGTTTCTATCTATATAAGAAATACTGTTTTATCGTTGTAGATATATTCTGGATCCCTTTTTAGTTTTTCAGAGACAAATAAATCATTGATATGTGTTGATATCCCCCAGCTGTTCCGCCATTTGATGTTTATGCAAGAAAACAGCAAATCTGTGCCTGGTTTGCTGGGACCAAATGACCATATTTCTTACGTCATCATTAAGAGCTAGTCATACATATACACACCACGTACTCTGGTCCCAGCAGATCAGGCACAATTTGCTATTTTATTTTTACTGATTATGTATATAGTATACGTATGACTAGCTCTAAATGATGACGTAAGAAATATATATAGTATATATATAGTATATAGGCATATACTATATACGTATACATATATACTCTATACTCTATACTGTATAAAGTGTGTAGTTGTAAGTTGATTAGCGGTATACTGTGGTTACTTTGCGCCAAAAACCGTGACAGCTGTTCCGCCATTTGATGTTTATGCAAGAAAACAGCAAATCTGTGCCTGGTTTGCTGGGACCAAATGACCACAAATGACCATATTTCTTACGTCATCATTAAGAGCTATAGTCATACATATACACACCACGTACTCTGGTCCCAGCAGATCAGGCACAATTTGCTATGTTATTTTTACTGATTATGTATATAGTATACGTATGACTAGCTCTAAATGATGACGTAAGATATATGGTCATTTGGTCCCAGCAAAACAGGTACAGATTTGATGTTTTTCTGCATAAACATCGAATGGCGGAACAGCTGTCACGACGGAGGAGACCGGGCGAAAACATTACTTGCGCGCTCTGCTTGCGCAAGTAATTACCCAGAGTTTGTTCATTGACACTGAATTAGTGACTAACATTGTGACCTCATAGACGTTTAGTTTGAGATATTATCTAAATCAGTTTTATTTAAATGCAGCGCTCAGAAAATGAAGCCATACTATCCCAGTAAACTGTAAAACCACCATGGGTTCTGTCATATCCCAGTTCAGTCATAGTATTATAATATAGATGCTCCATTGTTGTTTTCATTATAGCAGTGACTTGTCAGTCACTGCTGTTCACAAATAAATTTGTCGTATTATATATGAAAAAGCATGCTGTGGTTAAGAGTGGTTAAACACTAACCCTGTGAATTTAAGCTTGGCTGAGCCTCTGTACCACACAGATTTCAGGACTGAGCCTTTCATCTTTAGACCTGCCGCTGTAGCCAGCAGAGTCTTCAGTTTCTCCTCAGCTCTGGTAGGCAGGGACGTAGCACAATGCATGAGAGGAGAGAGGCAAGACAATGCCGTTTGGAAAGCAGCCTGGCGAGCTGATGCCTCACTGGTATCTATGGAACGCACGGTCATGAATAAGGGTGGAACAGACATTTTTTTATCGATAATTGAATACATATATTTGATGAATAATCGATCCCTATTTTAGACTTTTAAAAGAAAATCCCCAAATAGTGAAAATAACAGACCTATAGCTCATGAGTTATGTAGATCTTCAATTTAAAGTTTAAAATACGCTTAATGTGCAAGACCACTTTGGTAGAGGTTTGGGTTGTGTACCTTGCCACGGTGTAACCCAAATGTGGACAAGAAATCAAAGATAATTGCTCCAGTGATTAGAAATTGATCATTCAAAATATGCTCCTCATTGACTTGTGTTCTTTTAAGTACTAAAAGAGTGACTTTGAGAGTTGTTTCAGCGTACAATATAAGTCAATGAGGAGCATATTTTGAATTATCCATTTCTAATCACTGGAGCAATTATTTTTGATTTCTTGTCCACATTTAGAGTTACATCATGGCAAGGTAACTACACAACCCAAACCTCTACCAAAGTGGTCTTACACTTTGAAAAGTAAAAATAATTATATTAATAAAAAGATCAGTCTTCTCCATTATTCAATTAATCTAAGTAATGGATTGAATAATCTATATGAAAATAATAATAAATTGTCATCAACGCTTTGCTGCAATAGATTTGGGATAAACCTGGTACAATAAATGCACGCACCGCAAATATATCCATGGCTACCATTACCTGTTCCAGTATACGTGAAGACACAGGTGATGTTGGTGAGAGAACAGCAGAACTTCAGTGGTTCTGGTTGCTTATAAACGTCCTTAGGAAGAGGGAAGGAACGCTGGCTGAAGTGCTGGTTCACCTTTTCTTTGATTTTACTCTCATCTGCAAAGAGACGGACATGATCAGACAGGACAGGAAGAAACAGGAGTTTGACTTTATTATTAGGAACATTTCTTGACCACATTCTCTTAGTCTTCTGGCAGCCTATTAATAATGACAAATTTTCATTTCATTTTTCCATGTTTCTGCATGCATGCGGGAAGGGAAATAGTGTGACAGGCAAACATTAGTGAAAGCATATATAGACTGTACCAGGCTGGCAGATCTGCCCAGCGCAGCCCAGGGTCAGATAGGCGTTATGGGAGGCATCTTTCTTGGAGGTGAACGGCCTGTGGTCTTGGAAGGTGAAGCACTCCAGAGACACAGACACTCTGCATTCCCATTTCTTGTCGAAGTTCACACTCTCACACACCACAGTACCCGGCTTCACACTGACCAGCGGCAGAAACTGTCTGATCTCTGTCAAAACATCACATGCACAAACATGTACAATACACAAAGACCATGAGGACAACAATAGAGTGGCGTGACGTGATCATGTTCATTAAGTTGTCCTATAATCACAGTGGTGTAAAGTAACTAAGTACATTTACTGAAGTACTGTCTAATTTCCATTACTTTTACTTCTACTCCACTACATTTATTTGAAAACTTACTAGTTACTAGTTACTTTGTAGCTTTTGATTATTATTACAAAACATACAGTAACCACTTCAGCACTATATAAATTTCAGCCATTTGAAAAAGTCGATCTACTCATAATGCTCATAATGCATCGCGATGCGACGCATTGTGTGCTTGTAGATCTGATATTTTCAAAAGATTTTTATACATTCGAAAACTTGAAATGAGACATTCTGCATAATGAGTACATGTACTTTTGGTACTTTAAGTACATTTTGATGCCAATACTTTTACTCAAGTACATTTTGAATTCCAGACTTTTACTTGTAACAGAGTTATATATTGCAGTATTGATACTTGGAGTACTTTTTCCACCACTGCCTATTCAGGACGGTCAGCAGTCAAACCTTCCATTGGTCCAACAGCCGGCGACTTGGCAGTTTTCTTATAAGGGGGCGGGGCAGAGTCCCCAGATGCTGTATCCATGGTGACAGGAGGGATGAGTGATGGAACACCTGCCTGTTGACCAGGACCAATCACAGCACTGCCATCTGGTTCCTGAACCGGAGCTGAAATATCAGGAAGTAGAATAGTAGGGTTTGAGTCAATTAGTAATAAATAATATGATTGTCAGTATTTGGGTTAAAGAGGACATATATATTGGTGCTTTCCCATTGCATATGGTACAGGCTGAGTTAACGTTCTAAATCAGTCTCACCTACCTTTGTGTGGGTTTGGATTCGGAAATGCTTCCAGTAGAATGAGTAGATCATTCCTGACAATCTTCTTCAGAACATTGAACATGATCCGAGTGGCATCACTGGGATAGTTCTGTATGATCAGGTCGACGGTGTCAGTCCTGCTAGCGTTCTCCATGAGACTCTTAGGGATGGGCTGGAGGCCTTCGAGGTTATCAGGCTCTTTCAGGTGCCACTGGAAACTTCTCAACTCTTCGGTTCCAAGCTCCAACAGAATCTTCAACATTCTTGTCTTCATGGCTGATTCCTGGACGGTACAAACATGTTTCAATATCCTAATGCTTTGTGTATGAATACATTCATGTTTTATTTGTTACATATGCAATACACATTAATATACAATTCTACATTCCATGGCTTGTCTAAATAGTATCTGGAATCTGGATCAGTGGAGTAATTAGGCTTATCAGCCATGGGTTCTTTGAATGAAAGGGGCCCTGTACACGCAGAAATCAGTTATTTCTCGGGTAATTTGGACCATTTGGGACGGTTCTGGCACGGTTCTATAGTTACTTTGGCCAAATATTTACCTACTACAAGCACATTCATCAAGAACAAACATTTGTTGGGCGGGTTTGACAAAACCCACCAACCATATGCAAATTACGCCTCTGATCTGGATTAATTATTATTAACATGTAAGGCACTATATAGGCTACTGTATGTAAAATGTTATATTAGATGTGACATACACAATATGTTTTCTAGAACATTTCTAAAGAGGATGTGTACAACATCCAAATCTATTGTCAGAATGGGAGAGTGGAATTACAAAAAAAGAGAGCTATTCAATTCATAAAAAAGTAAATGATTACTGTGGACGGACATTGGGCATTTGTTTGTTTAACTGTATGTAATGTGTTTTATTTTTCGTTTTGTCATTATTTATTTATTTTTGTTCTGTATTTATTATTGTCAAAACATTTTGTGATAAGATTTTGTTTGTATGTGTGCTGCCATGGGGATGTGGGGGGAAAAAAATATGTCAATTGTTTTGAAAATACTTCTTTGTACTGTAAAGAAAATGAATAAACATATGTTTAAAAACAAATATATGATTACTGTGTCTCTACTCTACTGACTGTGAGATAGTTTTGTTTGATCATTCTGTTGTAACATACCATATAATGACTTCTTTATGGTAGTTTTAGTGCTGAGAGTCCCCAAGTGTCCACAAGATGGAAGACATGAACCACCTGAGAGAAAGTGAGAGACATGAATAAAATATGCATAATAAAATATCTATTGTTGTCCTTGTTCGACACGCGATACCGTCGTGCATCGATGTATAAACCGAGATTATTGGGGAAAAGCACAACTGCCTTACTGCCTGAAAAAGTGCCCCTCGGGGCACAGGTCTCCAGTGGATACTGAATCAAGAAACTTAAAAACGGTCTTGGGTGTTCACAAAAGCCTACGTAGATGATAAAAGGACCCATTTTTAAGTGAAAGAAATATCCCATTAATAACCACTTTAGGTTTAGGAACATGAAGCCGATTGAATGCATGCCGTAACTGGCACAGCTGCTCTTTGCCAGTAGTGGGAAAGAAATCAACACGAAAAATGTAGTTCCCACCAACATCGACACATTGTGTGGCCAGTGGTGTGGACGAGGTGTGAGCCCTGCAATGCCAAGAACGTGATAGGGTGAATGGTCCCAGTAGGCTATAGCTACCCACGATCAGTCCCATTAGGGAAAGACCAGGCCGCTCCCGAACTACTCTGCCGGGACTGGGAGGGTCTGGCACGTGGAAGGACTGGGTTCTGTGGGTTGACTCCTGTCCGGGCCCCTCCTATATCTCACCAGGTCCACTCCTGCTCTCACCATTGGGTTTGAATGGCTCTCCTAAAGGCCTGACCGTGGGCTGTTGGGCCTCCTCCTCACGGAAGACACAGTCTGGGGTGCCAACCCATACTGCTCCCGGCAAATAAGACTAAAGAATACATAGAATATAGCCTGGGCACGATTTCATTTCGGTATATGATCCGGGCTGGAGCCGGATGATATGCTTACGTCATGTTGTAGGCAATGGTTTGCCTACAACAAACAGCAAGAACAGGCGGCGACAACTTCCTTTTCCCTCTCAATAAAAGCTCTCGCTTACGAGAGCTTTTATTGAGAGGGAAAAGGAAGTTGCCGCCACCTGTTCATCCTGTCTGGCGACTACAAAACAATACTACAACATGACGTAACCACAACATCCGGCCCCAGCCCGGATCATACGGACTTTTGAAACAGAGACCAGGCTTTCCTCCAAGGCGGTGGAAAGCCTGGTGATGCGAGGTTACATAGAATAAGGAGCCGCTGGCTCTAGATAACTGTGAATGAACATACTTACATTGTTATAGAAGGTAAATCTTCTTGCATGTGATCAGTCTGTGTTCAGGTTAGAGAAGAAAAAATAAAACCTCTTCTGACAGTCCGTTTCCTTCAAAGAAAATATATTGCTATTAGATTAATTAAATTGTTCTTTTAAAACGTGGTTTTAGTCTCTTAGTAAAGGAACATCTATTTATTTTTATGTCAGACATTGATGTTGTCCATTCCAATTGATTATTTTCTGTTATCTTGCTGATACGATTCGGTTTTGCTTTCGCTTCCCAGGAAAGATCCCAGTTGAGTTTTCAGATACGCCAAGCCTAGGGATGTTTTGAAGCAGTTCTAATAGCCTTCATATCACAGAAAGGTTTCCATGATGAGGAGGATGGTATCCGTCAATAGATGGTGAATAGTGGAATAGTGAGCCTACAGAGTCCAGACCAGATCAGAGAGCGAGTTGAGTCAACAAGTGGGTGTTAGCCTGACGTGCACAGCGCACGTGGGCAGGGCGGGGCAGGCAACCTTTGGCATGGGACTGAGTGACATGCCAACCAGGGGAAAACGAAACTCATTTGCCATGCCATGCCAACCAGGAGAAAACTAAACTAATTTAAACCTGACTCATTTACAAGCAGACTTCTTCTTCATATGTGATTGGTACAACTTAAGCAACCAGTATTATGTTTGTCACCCACTGGTAAAACTAAGAATGGTAATCAGTGATGAAGAAATGGTATTGATATAACTAATCAGTAACTGCTAAAGCTGCAGTGGACATTGGTAGAAGACTCTGGGCTGTATTTTGCGTGTCTTAAGTACCAGGTCTTATTCCTAACTTGAGTAAACTAAAGACCTGGAGGTGTGGTCAATGCTCTTTGGCCACTCAGAATAGCCAAATGGCATTGATCACGGCTCCAGGTCTTTAGTTTACTCAAGTTAGGGAATAAGACCTGCTACTTAAGACACGCAAAATACAGCCCTCTGAGTTTATTGGTATGAGTATGAGAGAAGTCAGTACATTTGCACACAGGTGACTTAACCACTTAAACCCTAGCTAGTACTTTGTACAACAAATCACAAAAATGGCACGTTGTGAGCTTGTAGATAATGTTCTACAAATTTGACCAATATAGGGACACCAGTGTTAATGTGGTTACATTCATGAAAAAAAACATGTTGCTTACCTGGTGGATTGTTATTTAGAACGGCATCACACGCTGATCTTAAGCACTCAGCAGCTGCTCTACGCGACAGTAACGTGTCAGAAACCACACAGAGTTCAGTGGTCATTCAATACGTTCATAAGACGGCCTATATGACTAAATGTGATAGACATTGTTTTAATTTAAATAAACTAGCTTCAAATTGACATAATATTGGTTGTTCAGTTTTTCAGTTTGACCCACCAGTTTTGGAGATATGGCTTACAGAGTAATGTCTTGAAGAAAACAGCCTTGAAAGGTTCACTTCTGGACTCTAAAGCCCTAACCACACCAAAGGGTCACCATGCAACTCCTTGGGTCCAAACGGTTGCAAGGAGTTAACACTAAAACCGTCTTGACCCTTTGGTGTAGTTTGGGCCATTGAATTCCATGCGTTGAATCACTAGGGTCAACGTGGGTCAACGTGCAACAAGACATATCACATTGCAGGGACAACGCTAAAACCCGTCTTGACCCTTTGGTGTGGTTAGGGCTTAACATTACACCTACCTAGCTACATGTTTAAGCATTTATTTCATTACTGCACGTTGACGCAGTCAATGCGGCGGGCAATAAAGCTTTGCCGGACGACGGGGCGCCACAGAGGCCGCTAAAAAAAGCTAAATCTCATCAAATTGTGTTCCGTGGCTCAAATGCCAAATAAATAATGGGCTATGATATAAAAACGGTTGAAAACCATTGATCTAATCCATTTACATGTAGGGTACGTTACGTAAATAACTGTTAAATAGCTCTATATTGTGAGAGTAATCATTGCTACTGTAAATACTAGTCATTGCTATAGTGTTTGTTCAATAACAGTTACTTTACACTGTTACTACTATAGCAATAATTATCACAAAATAGAGCTATTTAATGAAATAGCTCAATGAACTGGTCAACATGCGTGTTTTTGACACTGACAGTTTGGCAATGTAGGCTACTGTAAACGTATGTTACCTCATGCCAAAAAAGCTCCTTTGAATTGAATTGTGTGAAAAACACAAACTATAACCAACTAACACAACAATAACACAACAGGGAGACAGAAAGACACAATCATGACAAATAGCATTATCCATGAGGAAGATAGCAAATTTGTAATATATACATAACATAGGCCTACTTTATTAGTAAAGACTATTACAATGATTAAAGGACCTATAACATAAAATTCAACTTTTTCAATTAATTTTGTGTTTTTGGGGCTCCCATATGTGTTTTCTCTCCCCACAAATAACCAATTTTGAACAATCAGGCTTTCATATCATATAGGTGCTTTAATGGAAATTGCTCTCAGGAACAGCTCAACTGATTTTGGTCTCATCGTGATGTCATCAATGTCACCCTACTTTGTATATTTCCTCCTTCTTCAGTCTTCAGTTTCAAATTTGCATTTCCACTTTGTTTACAATGTCCACCATTGTTGATTTTCCAAGCTGGCATGGAATGGAAACGAATCTGGTTTTTTCTAGCATCAGTATTATAACTCAAATATTAAATATTCTGCATATCAGCACCCCCACCACCTCAGGAGTCAGGACATTGTGGTATTGCAGCTAAAACTGCTTCCAAAGTCCAGAAAGAAATGACAAGGCCTGGTTATATCAGAGTGGTGATTGAGGCTCAAACCATTAGAAATAACTTTGATGGACATAGACAATATGATATTAAATATTAAAAGCCGTTTTAAAATGCATGTTATTTGCGCTTTAATGGAGCCCTAATTATGTTTGATTGATTAACCTGTTTAAAAGCCTATCAACATAGCCAGTTCACACTATTGTACGTGACGTCAATGAGATGGACGTGCTATAGCCTTGTGTTATGCCTTCTTATACCAAATGTATCTGTTGTTGTGGGGATGTGGGGTCATGGTTTCTATGAAATGAAACCATGTGCGTCTACTGTGCGTCTTTAAATGTTATATACTTATCTGTGTGCTGGTGCCTTTTGGGTCAGCAGCACATGCCAGTTCCCTTTTTGCTTGCAAAAAAACAGCCTGATACAGAGGGTGCAACAGGCACAGCAACAAATTAGACACCATACTCAATTTGAGCAGCATGGAGAGCAACCATGGATAGAGAATTGTTTAACTATAAAATATGGCAATTCATCCTACAACTGTGAGGGTGCTTGGGCACAAGTTGGCTCCTGTATGTGTGCATGTGCCTGGTGCTGACTGCAGGATTGTTCTAGTCTAGACACAAATATACCCATCCTCTGTTAGGTAACCCTAAACAAAAATAAGAGGAAAGGAGAGCTTGCTAATAGTTTAAGAGTATTTTAATCTAATACCAGTTTTTGCATGGTAGGCTAGATTGCATGCAGCCTGAGCAGGCTTACTTGCTGATTTGAGCCTGGTCTGGAGGAATTCTTGGCAATTGCTAAGGTAAGTATGGTTTAAACCTGGGGTCGGCAACACTGCTATATTAACATCAAGTAATATATAGTATTGAAACAGAATTAATATATATTGTGCAGCGGGGGTGGGGAGATTTAAAAAATATATACCGGTATATATTATTCACCTTGAGGCAGCGGTGACCGAACGGTTTGCGGAGCGGTCTTGATATCGGAAGGTGGCTAGTTCGTATCCCCGGACCGGCACGTTAAAATTACCACCGATGAAGTGCCCTTGGACAAGGCATTGAACCTCTACCATGAAATGTTCTATGAGCAGGGCCTGGCTGTAAACAAGTTTTTGAGCTTAGTCCAGTTACACTGGGTAAACATAGTACCTTTCCTTTCCTTACCTAACGGAGAGTATAGCCCTTTGCAGCACTTTGACCCCAGACAGAAGCAGATCACTATTGCAGATGACAACATGAAAATGTGCATCTTTAAATGTTACTGTACATACTTATTTCTCTGTGCTGGTGTCTTTTGGATCAGCAGCAGGCATGCCAGTTCCCTTGTTACTTGCAAAAAAACAGATCCGGAGGGTGTAACAACAACAAACTAAAAAAGTAAGACGCCTGGTTTTGACATTGAGTTCACGCATCTTTTTGGTTTTCATGAGCTTTAAGCACACGACTGTGACGTTAACACAGTTCTCTGAAACCAATGTCCTTTCTTTCAGCAAATGAGAGTGAATGCTTGGCCATGTTGTTGTATATCTGCTCCTATTTAGATCAGGTCCCGGACCCTGATGTTACATTTGTACTCCTGCTGCACAGAGAAAATAGCAGATCTACAAGCTCACAACACATTGCGAGCTTGTAGATTGACTATTCTTGTCACAGTACGGACAAGTATAAATCAAGTGCATCCACACAATGTCGGGAGAGTCATGATACAATAGACAAGGCATTACAGTAGGTCACCCAGTAATGTGAAGGTTGGCAGGCTAAGCTTTTTTTTCAGTTACCTTTGTCTTATTTTGAAACACATGGCAAAACAGTAAAAGTTGACAAAAACGGACTCCAGACTGAGTGCACAAGGGATTTTTTTTCTTTTTGGTAAATTATTTGCAATACAAAAGGTACAACACAACAAGCATGTCAGGCAAGGCCTGAAAACAATGCATGCAATATCACCAGTTACAAAATCTTCATAAGTGCTTTGTTTGACGAGATTAAAAAAGTTTGACAATATTCAGAGGAAAAGCTGCCCGACATTAGACTGATTTGGACAGACAAAAACATTAAAAGAGCTGTGTGACATGGGAATGTATCAATGGCCCCATTTACATCGGAATGAATGGATTAATTCCAGTTATCAGAATAAAAATGCTCATGTAAACACCTCAATTGGAATAGAATATCCCATTCCGAATTAATTTTCATTCCGGTCTGGAGTGGTGGTATATACCGTTTGAATCGGTATAGATCACCATATAAACACTTTATTCCGAATGCTACTGGGAGTTTGGAATACATATTATTTTACACATGTCTGCCCTTAGTAGACTATAGTACTTTATGCCCATGTCCAAGCAGGGATGGCCATTTGGAGACATTTTATGTGCGCAAAAATGCGCTATTTTACCAATTAGTTTTTTTTTTCCCATAATAAAATGCGCTATTTACAAACCCATCTGCGAATTACAGTGGCATTGCCAATTGCAGTGTATGGGTGTATGAATGCTGTGTTTTTTTGTTCTGGGTTGTCACGTGTGGTTGCAGGGACTGCGCTTCAAAATATATTTTTAGTTGAATTTTATCAGATAATAGCTCTTAGTGTTTGTCGGTTATTCATTTCTTAAGGGATAACGGTTATGGGTTGGCCATCTCTATAGTCCAAAGTTATATTCCGAATGAATGCTTTGGTCATGTAAACAATTGCGGAATAGGAATACTTGTATTCAGGTTCCATGAAAACAGTTGGGTATGAATCTCTGTTCGTAATTAATTCATTCATTCTGAATACATTTGTGCATGTAACTGAGGCCAATGATGATTGAGTGAGCAGCAAAAGAAAGAAAGAAAGATATTTTGCAGAGCAAAGACAAATGCATTAATGGGTTGCATTTTGATAGCGCTTTTCTATGCACTACGTGCTTACTCAAAGCGCTTACAATGGTCCATTCATTCATTCATTCATTCATACATTGGGAGGTGAAGCGGCGAACAGTCAACGCCAACATCCTCACGTCCCACATTCACACACCAATGGTAGCAACCGCTGGAGGCAATGTGGGGTTCAGTGTCTTGCCCAAGGACAAGGAGGAGCTGGGATTCGAATCGCTGTCCCACGGATCATTGGACCTGCTCTACCTCCTGAGCCTCCACAGCCGCCTCACACAAGTAAGACGCGCAAACGCGGGAAGCGAACGCAGCTCTTAAATGACAATAACAACAATTAGAATAAATTACGTACTTTTTTAAGGTTTTCTTTTTAAAGTTCTCTTTTTTGTGTTTTTTTAAGATTTTTTTTTTAAGATTTTTTTTTAAGTTAAGTGTTTTTAAAGTTTTTTTTGAAGTTAAGTTTTTTTGTGTTTTTTTAAGATTTTTTTTTTAAGATTTTTTTTTAAGTTAAGTGTTTTTAAAGTTTTTTTTTGAAGTTAAGTTTTTTCTTTTTCATTTTAAGTTAAGTTAAAGTGTGCGTGTTAAGGTGTGTGTGTGTGTGTGTGTGTGTGTGAGTGCGTGCGTGTGTGTTGTGTGATACAGCTGCGCCCTCTGGTGGCGGGCGGGTGGTGTAACAGCGGGACAGACACACACACACAGACATGATCAGCAGGGTCTCATTATAGTTAGTGCTCACTGTGTTCGCAATAAACAGTTACTTGTTTGTTATCAGTGCTGCACACAATACATTTTTGAGAAATATGTCCTGCAGGCTGCAACTACATGTCATATTATGTAAACATCCTCAAACCCATCAAGATACAAGTAAAAAGACAAATACAGTGAAAAATTTGATGTTCAATATTCAAGTACCTCATTAAAAACGGATTAAAACCAAGTACAAAGATACTACCATGTAGTAGTAGTGTTGCAGTGAATAGGATGCATCTCAATGGTCAATCACACAATTTAGAACCTCCTCTTAAGCTCGTCCACCAATCTCCTTAGAGCTGTCTCGTGACTGTCCTGCCAATCTACAAGAGACCATAGAGATAATAAATGTTACAAAGACAGCTCACACAGATCAACAATCAATGAAATGAAATACTTTGTGAGTAAGTGAGTCAGTCAGTCAGTAGCGACTAATAGTGAGCTGATAATAATACTACCTGAGTATAAGCAGAGAGGGGCTGAGAAGGTGATTCTGGTTCCAAATTTACCATCTGTATCTTCAAAAACAGGCATCACTAGACCTCTCTGTTGAAACCACTCTTGGAGGGCATTCCTCATGGACTGATCTTTACTTGCGGATGCTAAATGAATAGATGAATGGACAGATTAGCCACTGGATCAGCAATGAAGTCCTGTGGCTGAAGACATATCAATTTACAATTTAGCCGACACTCTTATCCACAAAGTGGAGCTACAAAGTGTAAGATAGTTACAAAGTTACAAACTTCAAGATAAGAGTAAAGAACATGGACTCCAGTTAATCAACAACAGGGTAGGCAGTCGAGTAAATAGCATGGCAAGGAAACATTTAATTGCTACAAGACCGACGGTAGATCGTATAAGACAAACTTAGCTACTGCATACAAGCAAACAATCAATCTAAATAAAGTTTAAACAAGTAAGAACCATACAGTACATCTGGATGCAATAACAAACATCAAAATAGGCAACAATTAGTGATAAAAAATAAATAAGGAGTGATAGGGGATGAGGGGAACTCTGATGGATTTTCAGACTGCAGCAGAAGATGGGGAGTAAATGCAATATACATAATGCTACACATTATGCTAGCCATATAACATGGGATCAATCTAATTAGGCTAATGCAAAACACCTTTGAAATCACAAGGAATAGGGTTAACTGTGGACATGAGGATGGAGCTCACCTGTGTCTGGACCCTGTAACAGTCTCAGCAAGCACTGACTAAGCTTGTATCTCGTCTCCTTCTTACTCCCCTCTCCGACGGTCTCCATGCAAAACCTGCCCACAGTACACCAGAGTTGGGTTGGGCTGTATTTCTGGAAACCATCTAATCATCGATAGTAGTGCAAACCTTCAGTTTGTTCATTGACACTGAATTAGTGACTAACATTGTGACCTCATAGACGTTTAGTTTGAGATATTATCTAAATCAGTTTTATTGAATTAGTGACTAACATTGTGACCTCATAGACGTTTAGTTTGAGATATTATCTAAATCAGTTTTATTTAAATGCAGGACTCAGAAAATGAAGCCATACTATAGTGAACTGTAAAACCACCATGGATTCTGTCATATCCCAGTTCAGTCATTGTTGTTGTCTTCAAATGACATCATCGTTACAGTCTTGTCACTGCTGTTTGTCCAAAGGGATGACTTGTTCAAATTCACAAATTAAAAGTGAGCTGCTCATAGAAAAAACGTTCTGTTTTGAGGTGGAAACATCTTTTCGATCTCCTACTTTCGCTATTTGTCGTATTATATATGACAAAGTATTCTGTGGTTAAGAGTGGTTAAACACGAACCCTGCGAATGTGAGCATGGCTGAGCTTCTGTACAGCGCAGATGTCCGGTCTGTCGTCGTGTTTACACACGCCGCTGTCTCCAGCAGGGTCTTCAGTCTGTGCTCCGCCTCCTCAGCTCTGGTAGGCAGGGCCAGAGGAAAACCCATGAGAGGAGAGACGCAAGACAACGCTGTACGGAAAGCAGCCTGGCGAGCTGATGCCTCACTGGAATCTATGGAACACACAGTCATGAATAATGGTGGAACAGTTAATCAAATGAATCACTCAAAAAATGTGATAATCGATAATTGAATAAATATTAGACGAATAGTCGATACCTATTTTAATGACTAATAACCCTGTGCGTGAGCACGTGTACCGCGGATTATCATGTAGGCCGTTTCTACAATAGAGCACCGAAGTCTGACGTCAATATCGGTAGAGGGCGCTAAATCCATAGGTTCATGTACTTTTTATTGTCTCCACCAGGCCGAAGGCATGTGGGGAGAGTATGTTTTGCACTCCGTCCGTCCGCGTGTGTGTGTGTCCGTGTGTCCGTGAACAGCTAATCTCGGCCACCGTTAACCCGGTCGATGCCATATTTTGCACACACACTCCCTGGATGCCAACCATGAACCTCTGCCCCAAACTTTCCAGAACGGCCTGTTATAGCGCCACCAGGAGGCCGCTTTGTGCAAAACAAGTTTTTCGATGCCATATTTTGCACACACACTCCCTGGATGCCAACCATGAACCTCTGCCCCAAACTTTCCAGAACGGCCTGTTATAGCGCCACCAGGAGGCCGCTTTGTGCAAAACAAGTTTTTGCACAGTACACCTACAGATTTTGTCCAAACATCACGCAAATTGGTACACAGTCTCTCTAGAGCCATTCAACAAAACGGGTCTTTCAGATTTATCAGACTCCATCCTGATTGGTTAAGATTGGCTTCCAAAGTTCACAGGAGTGCTCAGTTTCAAACAAAATGCTGCAAATCATGAACACATCGCGTGATTTCCGTGAAATTGTGCACCCACATTCCCACTAGGCCGAGGACGAAATGCCACATGAACAATTTCAACTCAGCCTCAAGGTGGCGCTATAACTGGCCGAAAAGTGTTTTTACCTCTAACTGCACGGATCTGTGGATAACCTGGTGGAGACCTGTGCCCGGAAGGGCACTTTTTCTAGTTTGCATTGTAATCCCCATAGGGGGATTTTAGATCGCCTCATATAAGAACTGTGTTTGAAATGGGTGTGGGTTGGGTTAAGTGAAGTCTAAAATATTAATAAAAAAAATCAGTCTACTCCATTATTCAATTAATCGAAAAAGTAATGGATTGCATAATCTATATGAAAATAATAATAAAAAGTTGTCATCAACGCTTTTCTGCAATAGATTTTGGATAAACCTGGTTACAGTATCATGCACGAACGTACACATCCGTGGCACCATTACCTGTTCCAGTATACGTGAAGACGCAGGTGATGTTGGTGAGAGAACAGCAGAACTTCAGTGGTTCTGGTTGCTTATAAACGTCCTTAGGAAGAGGGAAGGAACGCTGGCTGAAGTGCTGGATCACCTTTCCTTTGACTTTACTCTCATCTGCAGAGAGACGGACATGAAGCAGCAGTTTGAGTTTATCAAATCCTATCCTGAGATAGGGCCGAATAATGTCATTTTGATCTGGATCCTCTGGTGACTCTATCTCTTTGGGGCAGCCTATTCCAAGTTATTTTGCGCACACACACACACACACACACACACACACACACACACACACACACACACACACACACACACACACACACACACACACACACACACACACAAAGGCTGTCCCCAAACATTCAAGGTTCGAATGTTCGCTCGTTAGGGTTGGCACTCGAATCTTAATTAATGGGTTTGAACCATTCGTTTTTTTTTATTTATAAAAATAAATATATATATATTTTTTCCTTTTTTATTAACTCGAAAATATATCTCGGCGAGAATGTGATATGAGCATGTCAAAAAAAGTAAGTTTCTAGTGCATTCCTGTCAGAAGTTATGTCTATCTCTGCTGTCCCTCTCCAAAATCCCCTGTGCACATTCATTTGGTGATGGGCCTGCAGCCAATCAGTCAATCAGCATCACACACACACACACACACACACACACACCAGCACGATCGCAAAACGGTGTTCTCTTCTCTCTCTCTCTCTCTCTCTCTGCGCTGTGTTGCGCTGCCCTCGACAGAACCGAAAGTGCTATACTTATCCAGTACAGCAGTGCAGAACCGAGAGAGTGACACATTCTTTTGGATCTAAACTGCGCAGCTTTTAGCTTTTTTTTATCGCATTTGCGGATTGATTTTGTGTGTGTGTGTGTGTGTTGGGAGAGACGAGAGATTGATAAAGAGCGGGGGAGACGCGCTGTGCGCTCTGATCGAGACGGTTATTTTTCAAATAAATTAGAAACAAATGGTCCGGATGTACGCTCGAAAATTCCTGACGAAGTTCGAGTCCTAAAAAAAGGGCTAGGGTACAGCCTTAACACACACACACACACAGAGAATATCCTGCTCCGCATGCATTCTGGAAGGGGAATTAGTGTGACAGGCACACACATTAGTGAAAGCATATATAGACTGTACCAGGCTGGCAGATCTGACCAGCACAGCCCAGGGTCAGATAGGCGTTATGGGAGGCATCTTTCTTGGAGGTGAACGGCCTGTGGTCTTGGAAGGTGAAGCACTCCAGAGACACAGACACTCTGCATTCCCATTTCTCCTCGAAGTTCACACTCTCACACACCACAGTACCCGGCTTCACACTGACCAGCGGCAGAAACTGTCTGATCTCTGTCAAAACATCACATGCACAAACATGTACATACACAAAGACCATGAGGACAACAATAGAGTGGCTGTTAGAGGTCACTCTTGTGACGTCATGATATTCATTGTTCTAATCAGGACGGTCAGGAGTCAAACCTTCCATTGGTCCATCAGCCGGCGGCTTTGCAGTTTTCTTATAAGGGGGCGGGGCAGAGTCCTCAAATGCTGTATCCATGGTGACAGGAGGGATGACTGATGGAACACCTGCCTGTTGACCAGGACCAATCACAGCACTGCCATCTGGTTCCTGAACCGAAGCTGGAAGATCAGGAAGTAGAAGAGTAGGCTTTGGGTTAATTCATAATATTATTATTGTCAGTATTTGGGTTAAAGAGGACATATATCGGTGCTCTCCGGGGTCTAGTCTACCCGACTCTCGATTTTGAAGAGGGGCAACAGATAATGATCTTAATTTATGGATTACATGGAGTCTTTGCTGAAAACGTGACTGGATAGATGTAATGTGTCTATTGTCCAGAGTGAGTCCAAGATATGTGAAACTGTCAACCTGTTTTACGATTAATGAGGAGTGGGTCAAGTCCAGTATGGGTTGTTTCAATTACCAATTATTTAGTTTTGTCCACATTCAACTCTAGATAGTTGCACCACTGTGTAAAATGAGAAATGGTGTTCCGATAGTCCGTAATAGAGTTATTGTCATGGACAATGTGATGTTAGTGGGTGAGGGGCTAATACAGTCAACTGTGTGTAGAGGAAAGGGCTGAGGACACAACCTTGAGGGGCCCGTGTTGGTGACAGTTGATGAAAATGATGTACACCTACTTTACCTTTAAATAGAGTGGAGTTGAGATGGCTCCATGCAGTGGCAAAGTGACATTAAGCAGACAGCACTGACCTGCCACTGTGCTGACGGTTGCTCTCTCTGTGACCGAGTACTCTATCATGGCCGTGATCCCTTGCTTGGCAAGCAGCTCCTGCAGTCTGCCTTTGTAGTTCGTCTCACCTTAAACACAACAGAGGTTTCCCTTATTATATTTTCATGTACCGGTATATTTGTACTTTTATTTATTTTTATTTTTATTTATTTTTATTCTGACCAGACAAGTTGGACGCCTTCCCTCCCAGCAGGCCCACCAGACACCTCAGGGCCTCTTTAGCTGCCCATTGTTCTGTCTGCTGCTTTCTAGATGACCCCTCTTAGGATAAATACACCATGTTATTATATTTGAAATGCAGAAATAAATAAATGCGCTTTTGAGATCTTTCCCATTGACATACCATAGGCAAACAGTTTTGACATTGTATGGGAATGAGACAGAGAGAGAGAGAGGGTGCATCCACACAGTAGATTCACAAAGATGCCAGATGCCGGCGAGCGGCATCTCTTCCTGGTACCAACACTGCAACTTGCCACTTCGGCCAACAAAACCGGAAACGCTTTGTCTATGCGGCAAAGTTGCAGCATGGGTGGAGCTTCATTTCCATCCACCAGCTGTCTAAAAACCAGGAAGAGACTCCTGCCGCTCGCGGCAACTGGCATCTTCGTGACTCGACTGAGTGGATACAGTCAGAGACAGAGAAACATACAATGAAGCCCCACCTGGACTGTAGACGTTGAGTTCACCATCAATCGTCAGAGTGCATCTGTGTTTCCCATCAGCAGTTGTTTCCAACTTCTCCACAGGAGGACGACACTTAGACCGAGTGAAGAACTCCAGGACAGAGTACCTGTCTCCACCAGCTAGATTAGACACAATTAATTTACAAATACATTTTCACTTTCATTTCAGTCTTGCTAATATTTGAAAAAGATTACTTCTGTAGAAGTCTAGAGATACTGGGTATGTGCAAATGCACCTTACCTAAACCAGTTGTAGGACCCAGACACAAGGCATTCAATAGACTACTGTAAGCAGCCTGTACTGCCCCCTCCTGGCTTAAGGCCTCAGCAGATTCCAGTTCCTTTTTTACAGGCACCTTCACACACCCCAAAAATCGGCCACCATCTGTAAAAAGGAATTCAAGTTTTTTGTGAGTTAGCACTCAATCCCAGATCTCAATTATATGGACATCATCGCTACCTTTTGGTTTTCAAAATAAGGACTGGAGACATTTGAGATTCACCTCCTGAAACACTTCTTTCTTCTGACAAAGCAGTTGCCATTTGGGTCTCTGTGGCATGTGGTTGCAGGGGCACCTGGCTCTTTGGAGACTGACAAGGTTGCACGGTGGGAGTCTCTGAAATTCTACATGAGCCAACAGCGTCCTCTATTCTCCCATCTCTACCTGGCATATCATCCACAGACCGCTTTCTCCCCAGTGCTTCGATAGTCTCCTCTGTGCTGCTCTCTGTGGCTTGTCCACTTTCTCTTTCTCTCTGCCTCTCAGCTCCCTGCCTTTGGCTCTCCTGGTTCCGTAGCCCTCCCTCTCGTTCCCCTGAACTAACCGGCCGCTGTGTGACATCATAGTCGACTCCCTCCAGCTTCCGTGCATCCAGAAGTTCTTTCAGGGCCCCGATGTAGTTCCCAATCGACACCTCCTTCTTCCCTAGGACCCCACTCAGCCCCTGCAGTACTGCTTTAGCTGCCTGCTGCTGTGCCTGCTTCCTCTTGCTGGAGCCCTCTGGAGTCGGACAAAAATAAATAGCTTATAAACAATCTGTAAATGATGCATGGTGAATTATTTGAGATTACAAACCTACTTGTGAAAAACAACAATTAAATAACACATCACGTGGAGATAAACTATTTTCATCGCTGTAGCTAAAAAAACTGTTCCCGAATACGGTTGCCTGGTCCCTGCTGGCCATGATTCACATTAGCCTTGATTCTTCCGCACCCGAGTAGTAGCTTCATTCAATTGTATTCAATGCTTTCACATTGCAGCGATCCGTATCCCGAGTACACTTCAATCGGTCCTGATCCGCTCCCTGGAACGTTACGCATCGTTCACACTACCACAACATCTGCCAAGTAGTCCTGAGTGCGCATCCGGGACCATCGTGTGAATCCCCCCCTAAAAGTAATTCTTACCAGAGTCATAGAAGGTGATTGGTCCTTTGAGTCTAAGGGTGAAGCAATCCGATTTGTCCATTTCCTCCGGAGCCGGAACATCACGACTCAGACAGTACTGTACAACTGCATCCTTGTAAGAAGAACCTGGATGGACATGAGGCAGAGATGGTTAGCAAGAAGGAAAGCAGCAGGGATGATTTTCCATTAAAATAGTGATTATGAGGTTAGTGCTCAGTCTCCAAAGTCTAAACCACCTGGTCCTGAGAGCTCCAGTCCAAACACAGGCATTACTTTCCTGTAGGCAGACTCCACACCCTCCTCGATCCCATCACCTCCCTCGTCTGAGAAAACTGTAACGTCAAGGCCCACTGTGACACTGCCAAAGAAGGTGGAGCCTAATAGAGCAAATGAAGTTGAAAGTCAGACCAGCTGCTATGATATTTAATCTTTGGTTAAACACAAGACAACAAACGGCACTGGTCAAGGAAAACGGTACCTGCTGCTGAAACACTTTCTGATTGTTGTGTTTGGCTGACAGAGGTGTCCTCATCCCCTTGCTCACTGGGTGTCTCCTTGACTAGTTGCTGGAGGGCTATTTTTGCAACTTCCTGGTCGGCTTGCCGTTTACCCCTGTGCTCACGCGTCCCTGTGAATGTCTGATTCTTAATGCTGACCTGACCTCGGAAACCTGACAAACACAAGGTCAAAGGTAAAAACTCAAAACTGATGAAAATGTGCTGATGCAAAACAACCGACAGGTGGTATCACAGGTATCAGCAGCACCATAGACTGTAAAAGATATGGACAAAGCGTTCTCCGGGTCTAACATGAACGTAAAATGAAGCCTGTCAGTCCTTGTATTGTAAGTCGCCATTTTTCTAGATCCGTTTTGGCCCAGCTGGACATTGGCTGGCCCAGACAACGAGGCGGGACTTCCCCCCTTCTTCTCTGTTGGTTTTTATTTTGACTCGAGTGGGAGGGGAATCCCGATCATAGACTGTAACGGTAGCCACGCCCCTCAGAACATACGCGACTTTATGGTCATTTCTTTAATTAATGGGACCATAATTTTCCAAAAAGAATATTATGACATTAGAAATGAGACTTTAAACTAGTGACTGGAAGAAGAAAGTATTCATGACCATGTTTATTAAGGTAATACAGTCTAGGTGAAGTTGGGCCCAAATACATGGACTTCTATGGGGCTATGGGTTTTTCTGGGTCCAATGACAGCGCCACAACAGGCCATTATATTAACTTTCAGGAAATCCCGATTTCCTCAGTGGCTTCACAAAATATCTGTCTGACTGCCCCCCTGATCAGCACTTGCAAAATAGGTTTGTCTCTGTGAATAACTGTTCAAACAATTTGCTGTCTACTGCCTCAAAAGAATCGTGTTCACTGGAATTTTTAGGCAGGCTGTATTTTGTAGCTGTTGGTCACAAACAAAAGCCTTGTAACACACGAGAACTGTGGAATTGTTAAGATTCCTGGGCAGTTGACAATACAGAATGATGTGTTCTGTATAGAATAGAAATTTGTCAATAATGAATAACAAAAATTAATTTGTTCACAAACACACAGATGGAACCTATTATAATACCCTGCCACACATTTATTGCTGCAGGCAGGGCTAAAAGACATGAAACTACTTTAAGGTTTATATGTGATTGCTTGAGTGCTTGTGTGTTTATGAAAGAGTGCATAATTGTGCACATGATTCAACAATCACCTGTAGATTCAGGGATCTGAGTGAAGACAGGCTCAGTCCATCCGTGTTTTCTTGCATATTCAAACAGATGGTTTTTATACATCCTGATGTCTGTGTCCCACTCTGGGTCTGTAACACATAAATGACCATAGTGTGACGTAAAAAAGAAATGCAACCGTATGAACATGGCCAATGAACCACCGTTTTTCATTTCACTGTTTTAATGTTGATGTGTCATTTTTTTGTAATTTCTTAAAAGAATGATGGATCATGGAGTTATGTGATGAGATTCTTTGGGGCGGCTTTAGCGATTTAGTGGCTAATATTTTTTGTCATATCTGACAAAAGACACTAAAGTAACTGCGACACGTGACTTTGAACGGCAGTTGTGCTCTTGTGATTGGCGGAGGATTGTTGAGGCATATAAACAGGCATTGTAGTACAGTACTCTAAGTATCATAAAAATGTGTGAATGGTACGATATAATAATAAAACACATTTTCTCATATATGAACTAAGCCTAAACATTGACATGTATATTGTTTATAACAGTCAATGTAATCTATATCTCCAGAAATATGAACTTATAATGAACTTATATGAAATGACATAATTACCCAAATGTATGGGGAAAATCCCAGTGGAGCCTTACTTCCCAAGAAAATGGGAAAGTTATTGTATGAAATTTGTTGGCCAGCAGGTGGTTGCACCATGCCAAACAAACCAGTATAGGTACTACATACAGCATGGTATTATTGCATGGGCAAAAAAAACAACTCTTACCAGAGGTGTATGACTTCTTCTCCAGTTCGTCCACCCTGTCGGTAAGTGAGTCGATCTGCTGTCCATGCTGCTCTTGAACCTCTTTCAGTCTCTCCCACTGGGGCACCAGGCTCTCCTTCAGGTCCTTGTTCTCCTCTAGGAACTGTCTAACACACTGCAGCTCCTCTGGCTACACACACACACACACACCACAAGTAGTTCTAAGCAAGATCGATCTGTTTCACTGTGTTCTGTATGACTATGACTGTGCACATGTGCGTGCGTGTCTTACCTTCAGCATGTTCTCTTTGTCTCCTTCATACTCTTGAGCCAGGCATTCCATCTTTTCCTTCATGATATCTAGCTCCATGCTGAGGAACCTCTTGGCACACACCTCACTCTCCGTATGAACACTTGGTTCAGTGCACTCTTTGGTCTCCATAGCAGTCATGATCACCGTAAAATCTAGATTCTGGAGCTGAGCTCACATGGAGGTACAAACAACAGTCTGGTTGTAAAATGACCCAACATAATACAATTTATATTTTAGTAAAAGGGTTATATCTGAAGCGAATACAAGGAAGAAAAAAGAAAAAGCTAAATTAAGAAAACATTGAACAATAATGTATCACTATAGAGCGTCGCAGTCCCTCCCCCTTTCAGAACAACGAGTGGCCCAGGAAATCAATCACAATACGTACGAAGCCAACTCTTGTCGTGACAAATCATGACAACACACACAATATTTTGGACCAAAAAAAGAATTAGAAAGTAGAAAAAAACGGCAGGTTACAACAATTTTTTTGTTGTTTTTCTTCTTTGTAATTATTTGTTTGGTCCAAAATATTGTGTGTTGTCATGATTTGTCACGACAAGAGTTGGCTTCGTACGACGCTTAAAAGGTCTTTAAATAAATAATTTAAGAAATGCCTATGGTCAAAATGCATTGCAATTCATTTCCTGGGCCACTTGTTGTTCTGAAAGGGGGAGGGACTGCGACGCTCTATAGAAAGACTGGTTGAAAGCTAATGTTGAATTTTTATGGGAGTATTATACTGTAGCAATATTTAATGATGAACCTTGTTGGATACTATTGTATTGTGGCATAAGTGTTGTCTTCCTGGTTTTAAAGGCTGCATTAGAGTACAGTCAGTCATGTAATGTTCTGATCTTTATACCTGACTGTTCTAGCCGTTCCATTATTTCCATTTCCCCATATTTTACATATTACTGTAGTTATAATTTAGGCAATGCTTATGATTATTTATCAGAAATCCCAATGTGTAAATAATTTACCAATAGTCTTAATTTATATCAAGGTATTTGGAACAGACAAAACATTTAATTTTTTCCATAATGCCCAGCCCTAAGATAGACAGACCGAGCAGGCACACTGTCGCGCGTGGACGTGCACCCCCCCTGCTGCGCGCAGCTTAAAAAACTGGTTTTTAGACAGCTGGTGGATGGGCTCCGTCGGGCGCAGAGCTTCTTTTCCAACCACCAGCTAAAAACCCGGTTTTTAAGCTGCGCGCAGCAGGGGACGTGCGCGACAGACAGTGTGCCTGCTCGCAGTCAGACACTCAAAGAAGTGCACACACCTCATCAATCTCCTTATCCAGGATTTGGAACTCAGGGGCGTGTTCCTCCAGTGCTTTACCAAGCACTCTTATTTTATCCAAATACTCTTTCAACTGCTCAGCTTTCACCTCAAAGTTGGCATTATGCATGATGTTGTTCCTCACATTTGTAACCTTTGTAACACAGCACAAGAAAGACAGAGATCACTGACCTTATGGCATGAATTTATTGATCAATATTTAATTTGATCCATATGTAATTTTATAGGACTTCCAGGCCACATTATCACATTAGACCCTAAATGAATAGCTATTAAACAAGACAAAACACAATCTATAAATCATTGCATCTTTGAAGGCCCCTGGAATCTTTCTAATTACACCCCTATACTTACCGCAGTAGGTTGAGATAAGTCCCTGTATAGATCCCCAGAGGGACATTTGTGTCTAACACTTCAATTAAACACAGTTACACGTGCATTATATATGCATTGTATATGCATCAACAGTCGATCAATGTTGAGTAGGCCTAAGGTCTATCAACAATGAATATATAATATATATACAAATTAATAACTTGTGTATGCATGAATTTGACCTACCTGTGTAAGTAAGGCATGTTTCGCAAACCGCTTGAAGTGCAGACAGTTACTCATGAGGTTAAGAAAGGCAGATATATCAAAAGTATCAGTTGAATTATGTTTCGAATTACCACCGGGCATGTACACCTGAGAACACACGCGCACGCACGCACACGCACACACACACACACACACACACACACACACACACACACACACACACACACACACACACACACACACACACACACACACACACACACACACACACACACACACACACACACACACACACACACACACACACACACACACACACACACACACACACACACACACACACACACACACACACACACACACACACACACTTTAAGATTAATGTACAAAATACACAATGTTTTAAAATAAACATTTGTGCTTAATACATCTTTGAAGTCAACACAGGCTAGTAGACTGTACCTTAGCCACCTCCCATTTGTTCTTGGGCCAGAGGTATGGGGAAAAGTTATTCCAATACACCTGACCCCCCTTGTGATTTTTCCATATTTCATCTCTCCAGGGAGCACACACATCATCACATAATTTAGGAAGAACCTGTAATGATATTAGAATTAGTCATAGAACATTAGATCAATGCATCTTCGTGATGTGGTTGCAGGCCCTTTGTAGTTGGTGCAGTCGGTCACTCTGTGCCCCTAATACACCCGTGCTTTCTTATTGAAGTAGGCTACCATAATAATGTTTAGTCCAGTGTTAGCCCTGGAACATGACTGCCATGATGATTATCATGACAGTCATGCAGTAACTTTGCCCTGTTTTTTGCGCTCGCTGCATTTACAAGATGTCCGTATATATAAACATTCAGATTTAAAATATAAAGTACTCACAAAGTGTCCCACGGGTGTTAGTTAGTAGCAGCGCCAGCGATTAGAATTGCTGCGTCCCGCGTTGTTTAATAAAAAGCATTTTTGTCCGAGCTCCCCGGCTACTTTTTTCAAACGGGGTTCGTTTGGGAAATCCACAGTTGCACACCGGGAGCGCACTCGCCTATTAGTCTGTATTGGCAGGGCGGTCATCCCACCTATATCGAACACACCGAGTGCCACCCTCCTCCCGGCCGATAGGGGCGCGTAGTTGAAAGCCAATGGCAAAATAACACCTCGGATAAAAATGCTTTTTATTAAACAACGCGGGATGCAGAAATTCTAATCGCTGGCGCTGCTACTAACTAACACCCGTGGGACACTTTGTGAGTACTTTATATTTGAAATGCGAATGTTTATATATTTTAATTATTTGTAAATGTAGCGTTCGCAAAAACCAGGGTGAAGTTACGTCATGACTCTCGTATGAATACGAGTCATGTTCCAGGGCTAGTCCAGTGTCGGAACTGTCCTATAGCTACTGTGCGTGTCGGCGTCGTACAAAGAATGTTGTCCGTTGGGAAAAGTGGAGATATTTAATTTATTTGAGTGACTAAGATACTGAAATGGATATGAAATGACAAGCTGAATCCGTGCGATGTGACTACTGTAACAGTAGGCCAATATACGTAGGCCTACACGGAAGGGCTGAGAACGTTTTTAATTTAATATATATTTTTAATTTGACCACCTTGCTTGTCCTGGGTTGGGAATCTTTTAACATGCATTTCTGCTGACACTCCAATTGTCCGTTCCAATGGATTCTTTTCTTTATATCTTGGTGATACGATTCGGTTTCGCTTTCCAGGAAAGATCCCAGTTGGGTTTTCAGATACGCCAAGCCTAGTGATGTTTTTATCCAGTTCTTATAGCCTTCATCTTGAAATCTCTGAAAGGTTCCCATGGTGAGGATGGTATCCGTCGGTGAATAGTCGAATTATAATAGTGTGTAATGTGTATGTTCTAACTTCTACGGAGCGTCGGAGCCATGTTCCACCAGCGGCCGAATCTAGTGTTTATGTTTATGGACTACGGAGTCCAGACCAGAGCGAGTCGAGTGGGCGTTATTGTAGCCTGACGTGCACAGTGCACGCGGGCAGGGCGGTTACCGATCCAGAAGAAAACGAAACTTATTTCAACCTGACTCATTTACAAGCAAATTGGCTGGCTGCATATTTTTTTTATTTAGTCAGACAGACAATAAAACTAGTCCACCCTGACATTTGTATTGTGTGGTTTGCATTACTTTGCAGCCTTCTTCGTGTGATTGATACTATAGCAACCAGTATGTTATGTGTCACCCTCTGGTGTTGTCTGTGCGGTCACTGCAGTGTGCACTGAGCAGGGAAATTACCCTATGACCTTCATAGAACTCAATGTTCAATAGAATTACAGGTGTCTAGAAATATAAGGGGTTGAAATATCAGAACATCTGCTGTCACAAATTCACTGGAGTGCAGACAGTGCACAACAACAAATGATAAACAATCAATCAATCAGTTGCATTGATTATCCATAAAAAGGAGCATTTATTTACATTTTGTTATTCAAGTAACATACTGTACAGTGTTGGTATCAGTGAGGCATCTGCCATGTATTGATCACAATGCATTTGGGTATGAAAACACAATACACACACTGCAGATATGACTAGAACTGAAGTCTGATACTGTGTAGGACAAAAGACAGGCTCGCTTTGACATAGCATTTCAGGTAGTTTGAACGAAAACACAAAGTTACACACAAAATGGTTTGTTTTACAGTATAAACAACGTTTACAACACAATAGGGTAGCAACACAAGGGCATACTTAAAGTTAATAACAAATACATTCCACAAAGGACTGTTCTCTCGTTATAGTTTGAGCAGACTAGGTTAGTGAACCAGGCTAGAGTAAGGATGCACCGAATGTTCGGCTACAGAAACTATTCGGACGAATAGTGGCAAAGAAATTGCATATTCGGTGTTCGGTTCGGTTGATTTAAAGAACCAAAACCGAATAGTTAAAGAACCGTGGTCGCCTTTCATAACCTACTGTTTTGTTGTGATGATCAAAACCTAAGCTCTACAACAAAGGTACTGCCATGACAGCAATGGTACAAAAACTGGCAACAAAATAAATTATATACAATAATAACCATATTCTGCTATTCGGTTTTCGGACAACTGTTTCCTATATTCAGAATTTGGTTTCGGCCAAGAATTTCCCATTCGGTGCATCCCTAGTCTAGGGAAACATGGCTCCTCCAGCTTCATTGCTCTTTCTCGTTGATTTAACTGGGGAGTGGTTCACCAGATACAGTATCTGCTGCTGCAAAGGTTATCTTCTTAATGAGTTATGCACGCTATGTTTTCTGGGCTCTCTCCTCCACGTAGAGCTGCATCTGATGAAGAGATAATGCAGAGAAACAGAACATTGTGAACATACTGTATATCAACCTGGTGCACACAGACACCAGGCTTGTTCTATATAACAGTAGTGTCAGCCGTGGTGAAAAGTTATTAAGAACATGTACTCAAGTACTGTAGTACAGTACTTGAGTACATGTTCTTAGTAACTTTTCACCACGGCTGACACTACTGTTATATAGGCTACAATTTTGATGTACTGATTATTTTTAGTATTCTTTTTTTCAATACTTTTACTTATACTCCACTACATTTTATTTCAGAGACAAATAATATATTGTACTTTAGTTACTTTGTAGATTTTAATTATTTCAAAACTTACGTTACCCACTTCAGACCTATACAATGCTCACAATGCAACACATGCAACACATTGTGAGCTTGTAGATCTGCTATTTTCAAAAGATTTTTATGCATTCGAAAATTTGTGAAATGGGACATTCTGCGTAATGAGTACTTTCTACTTTTGGTGCTTTAAGTACATGTTGATACCAATACTTTACTGATGTACTTTTTACTCATTTTGAATTCCAGACTTTAACAGAGTATTTCTACATTGCCGTATTCACTCTTGTAAAAATAGTACTTTTTCCACCACTGCTTGTCAGGGGATGAATGTCTTTCTGAGGACTCGTTTTCTGGCTCGTGATGTCGCCACTACCCAGGCAGGCAGTGACATTATACTTACTTTTACGATGTCAGATGTCAGAGTCTTCAGTGGAATGAGCCTAGGCTCCTGCATGTGGACTTCTTGCTCATCAGCCACTATCCATGGGAAGTCCTGTAGGCATAAAACCTTAATGTCAAAGTATTGATCACACTGGAGGAATCTATGTTCTTATGTAAGAGCGGAGCACAGTGTAATAGTTAAAAGTATCTATGATCTAGACTAGAGCAGTGGTTCTCAACCAGTGGTCCGGGGACCACCAGTGGTCCTTGAGGGGGTTCCAAGTGGTCCCCAGCTAAATGATGGAGAGTTGGTAACCAAATGGACCCTTATAGATGTATAACTTGAGTGTGTAAACTGAAACATTTAATTTTATGCCGTCAAGTTACATTATTGTTAAACATCTGCATCAGTTCATTTACAAGAAGTCTACACAATAGAGGAATTGTTATTTTGATCAACTTTTGCCTGTTGCCTCTCCTAATGGTACCACATCAGTACAGTATGGGATTGTGGACAAAATCTTATCCAACAACAACTAAATTATTATACGTTTTGAGTCTGAGGCAAAATGTCATCAAATGGTGGTCTGTGGCTCAAATGCAGAATAAATGGGCCTTGATATGAAAAGGGTGTTGCTCTAGTGTGAAGGACATCTCACCTTGATAACTTGAATCTTCTCCATGTTGCGTGTTGCAGCCTCTCTGGTATGCACCAACACCGTAAACGAACACCCTACCACAAGAACAAAACGTCATCACAGATTCACAGAAGATAAGTCCAGCCTGATTCACACTTTCACGGTTTTTTTATTTGATTATTTCATCAAAACCCCCTGATTTCCCACCATTTATCTGTAAAAGCTATGGATTTGTTAGGTACTACATATACTGGCTGACAAATAAAAAAGACAGGGTCTGTTAACCCATTCTGACCGGGCACCCATTTTGGTGTCGGCATCATGTTATGCTTTAGCTATTGAAAAATAGCAGATCTACAAGCTCATATCGCGCCACCGAGTGGCGCGATACGAGCTTGTAGGTCTGCTATTTTTGAAAAAAATCGAAGAACGACTGACATTTTTAGAATCTGATCTCAGGTCAGAATGGGTTCGTCAGACCAGCGTGTGTCCAGTGGAAACCTCGTGTGAATCTGATCTCAGGTCAGAATGGGTTAATGACATGGCTTAATATGGATCTTGGACTTCATGTTGATCATCCGGTGCATCTAGGGATGCACTATATTGAAATTTTAGTTTCCATAGAGTTTACCTACACTAATTATAGATGATTCTATGATTCTGGGTGCAGAACAGATGCCGATTTCTTAACAGTACATTCTTATTACCCGATGTATTAGGCCTATTGATGCACAATACAAGGTAAATGTATTTTTATTTAACATATTATTTCCAACTTGTTGACCCTTTTGAAAGCTTCTCCATAAAATGCTGATTGTATCTGCATCATCACAAAATTATTTTTCACCTTCACATTCAAACATAAATATCATAAAATAAAATATCGGGTAAAACCGATATATCGGTTCGATAATGATATTGCAGCCTATCAGTATAATCAGCCATCTCCATATTTGGGCAAGGCTCCAGCCAGATTCGACCGCCACTGATTTCCAGTATAGAATGACATTTTTTAAAGTGAAATATTAGACTTCCTTGGCCTACGGGCAACATGTACAAGACGTTTGGTAGTGATCAGTCCAGCGGTTTGAGAGCCCCAGCTAGAATCACAGACCCTCTTCGACACAGCTTGGCCAGCCACACCGTAAAACTAAGAATGGTTATCAGTGAAGAAGTGGTATCGATAACTAATTAGTAACTGGTAAAGCTGCAGTGGACATCAGTAGAAGACTGAGTTTATTGGTATGAGCATGAAGCAAGTCAGTGCATTTGCCACAGGTGACTTAACCACTTAAACCCTAGCTAGTACTTTGTACAACAAATCGCAAAAATGGCATGTTGTGAGCTTGTAGATCTGCTATAATCTTCTATAAATTTGACCAAAATATGGACACCAGGGTTAATGTGGTTACATACATTACTCCATTTTGATTTATCGTGTACCCGGCTCAAACAATGGCTTTCTAACTGAATTTTTATCTTCCCTGGTTGTTAATTATAGTCAATTATTAATTTCGGGCGATTTCAATATACACATGGACGTAGAGGCCAACACATTTGCTGATGACTTCATACACCTGACCGATTCCTTTAATTTAACACAGCATGTAACTGGGCCTACGCACACTCATGGTCATACGCTAGACTTGGTTTTTACCTTAGGTCTGAGCCTTAGTGCCCTTTTTATTGATGAGTTGTTTGTGTCTGACCATAAGGCCATTTCTTTTAATATAGTTTATAATGTTGACACTCAATCCACTAAACGCAAAGTCTTATCACGTTCTCTCAACAGTCACTCTACTGAAAAATTCTCCAATACTTTTACTCTTCTCAGCAATGACTTGTCTTTCCCCACTCTGACAAACGACTTAGTTGGTTGTTTTAATAGTTTATGTTCGACTGCCATTGATTTGGTAGCCCCTGTCAAACTCAAATCCATTGCTTCGCATAACCCATCCCCATGGATAAATGAAAGTATACGTGGACTGAAGAGACTGTCGAAGGGCTGAGCGGATGTGGAAAGGTAATAAACTGGTAATAAACTCCTTCACTTCTCAGTGACTTCAGCCAAATTTTCATTGCACACTTAACTAAAATCGTTTTGCAAAATGCATCCCTCTACCAGTCAACTTAATTCGATCCCATCCACTATTTTTAAAGATTCTTTTAATGTTTTAGCTATTCTATCTATCATCAACAGCTCCCTTAGCTCCGGCTGTGTCCCTGATTATTTTAAACATGCCGTAATACAACCACTTTTAAAGAAACCCAACCTTGACCCGTCCCTGCCTAATAACTATAGACCCATATCTAAACTTCCTTTCATTGCCAAGATTTTAGAAAAAGTGGCATGCGAGCAGCTACTTTTAACAGTGGAAAATAACTCAACTTTTGACAAATTCCAATCAGGTTTTCGCCCAAAGCACTCGACTGAAACAGCACTACTCCGGGTCTCTAATGATATTCTAATGCGTGCCGACTCTGGTGAGTGCTCGGTACTGTTGCTCCTGGATCTAACCGCCGCGTTCGACACCATTGGTCACTCTATTTTAATCAGTAGGCTTGAGACATGGGTAGGTCTACGGGGGACGGTGCTCCAGTGGTTTGCCTCCTATCTCTAAAATAGAAGTGTTGCGGTCTCCATAACGACCATGTTTCCGCCTCTGCTCATTTAAATTGTGGCGTGCCCCAAGGTTCGATTCTTGGCCCGGTTTTATTCTCCCTTTATATGTTACCTCTTGGTGTTTTAATCAGTCGTTTTAATCAGGTCTCATATCACTGCTATGCTGATGTTATCAGCTGATGTTACCCAGTTATATTTTTCTTTTAAATCCCCTAACCATAGTAAGCTGTCTATTTTAAAAGAGTGTCTTAATTCCATCAAGGAATGGATGGCACAGATCTTTTTTACAGCTAAACCCGGATAAAACAGAAATCCTGATCATAGGACCCGAGAGCATCCAGGCTGAAATACAGCAGTCTATGGCTATTACGGCCAATTACCCCAAGACTTCAAAGAACTTAGGCGTTATATTCGATCACCAATTTACTTTTGAACCACACATCAAAAAGGTCGTCCAACCCTGTTTCTTTCAATTAAGAAACATCTCAAAAATCAAGTCTTTAATAACACCACAGGATCTCGAAAAATGTATACATGCTTTTATTTCATCCCGTCTGGATTACTGTAATTCTTTGTTCACCACCCTGAGTCGCGCCTCAATACACCGTCTCCAGCTTGTGCAGAATGCCGCTGCTAGACTAATTACAAATACACACAGAAGGTCACATATTACCCCGGTGCTTGCTGCCTTACACTGGCTACCAATAGACTCCAGAATTGTTTTTCAATTTTTATTAATTACTTATAAATCCCTCTTTGGGCTGGGTCCATTATATTTGACAGAGCTACTCCACCCCAGGGTTTATACAAGGAAACTTAGGTCTTCGGACAAAGGACTTCTTATCATCCCTGCTACCAAGCTAAGAACAAAAGGTGATCGAGCCTTCTCAGCTATAGCACCGAAACTCTGGAACGAGTTACCTCTGAATTTAAAAAATGCAGAGTCAGTCGACATTTTTAAAAAGCTGCTTAAAACATACCTATATGTTAAATATTTTGGCCTAATATAGTGAGTATATCTATTGTGTCTTGTTCTGCCTGTACTGTATATATTTGCATGTATTCTGTTGTTATTGTTATCACTGTTTTGCTGTTGACTGTTTTCTTTTTATTATTTTACTGTGTACAGCACCTTGTAACGATTGTTTTGAAAGGCGCTTTATAAATAAAATTACCTTACCTTACCTTACATGTGAAAAACCATGTTGCTTACCTGGTGGATTGTTGTTTAGAACGGCATCACACACGCTGATCTTAAGGATAAAAGCCCTCAGCAGCTGCTCTACGTGCGACAGTAACGTGTCAGAACTGTAAATCCAAAACCACAGAGGTCATTCAATACGTTCATAAGGCTAATGGACTTTGACGGCCTATATGACTAAAAAGCCTGCAGTGCTTCATGTTGAGGATCAACAGCCAACTAACTAGACTGAGACTCCATGTTTAAATAATATACGTATTTATATGGTTTGTTACGTTTGTTTTGTTTAACCTCCAGTGTTTTGATTGATTGAAGTATTTATTAACAGTACTGCAGAATGACAGTATATTTCAAGCACAACATAAATTAAACATTCTAGGCTAGCCATGAAGAATCCGTGTATACTCTGACACATTATACAACATCACGCCAAGGCTCCAAACACTCATAAAAATGATAAATTACCTAATAGACAGTAGCGGAGGCTGGGAGATCTCAAAGACAAATCGCTCCACAGGATGATGCTCTTTATCCATGATAACGACCACCACCTTCTCAGCATCATTCTGGTGGTAGAAATAATTATAATAAATGTTATTTATAAGGCGCCTTTCAGGGTACTCAAGGTCGCCGTACAGGTTAAAAACAGTACAAGAACACAGTTAAAAGCAGAACAAAACTAGGGCACAGAAATGGAATGGAAGTCCACACTCTACATGTAAAATGACACATATCACAATGCGGGGCAGCAGTGGCTCAGGGGTAGAGTGGCTGGATGGTAACCGCAAGGTTGCCAGTTCGAACCCGGGCTCCCCCAGAGTTAGTGTGGAAGTGTCCTTGCGCAAGACACTGAACTCCATTTTGCTCCTGATGTGCAGGTTGGTGCCTTGCATGGATTCCGCCACCATCAGTGTACAATGTGTGGGTGAATGTAATGCACAATATCTGTAAAGCGCCTTGGATAAAGGCGCTATATAAATGCACCATTTACCTCCTGAGCCACAGCCGCCCTAGACTAAAATGTTAGCGAGGGACAGTGGGACTAGTGGAAAAGAGAACTAAGCCAAGACATTTTACATTAGTTGCATGCTGAGCTTGTAGATCCGATCAGCGTGTGTAAGTGTAAAATCAGCCATTACGACGGCATCAAGGCCCGCCAAAATACATTTTACTCGACTAAATCAACTGTAGATTTAGTTTAGACTAAAACTAGTTGAAAACTATTCAAAAGACTATTACTAAAACTTAAAATCTAAATTTGCTGTCAAAATCAACACCCATGGTGTCCCTTACCTTCTCAATGAGTGGCTTCACACAGTGAAGTGTATCTTGAATGTACTGATTGAGCTCTGGATGACATGACATCTAGAATATGCATGAATTCAACAGACACATAATAACAGCATTAATAGATCCCTAAATACAATGCAGAGTGGCATTGATCTATAATCAGCACATATTTTGTGATTGATTGAACAGATTGATTGATTCAGTGCTGAATATTGAAGTTGTGTATTAGCGGTAATTCCTATTATTATTATATTGTGATGTGCAGAGTAGACTGCAGAGGTTTCTTGCTCCATTACCTGAACGGGAACATTATATTTCTTCCTCTTCTGAAATATGCCAGAGGGGTAAACTTCACGGACATATAATATCAGATGAATAGCAACCTCCAGGAACTCGCACAGAATGTCGGCCACCACTGAAAATGAGTCAATAATGTCAGCAATCATAATTTCATCAGCAAAAATAAACTGTCAAGGCGTAAAAATGAATCAACCCATGTTACCTTGCCCGAAATTAAGGTCCTGTCTCGTTAGAGTAGTCATTATCGTTTATAAGGTATATAACAGGACTATGTTGCAATGTTTTCACGAGTTACAATTTTACGATCGTGTTTACATTCACTGCTTGCCCCTGCAGTTTTAACGTTTTATATTTTCGCTCTCCATTGTTTACTTGCGCGTTATTGCTGTCCACTAGTGATGACGTAAAACTGAACAGCAGGCTAGAGCTAGACCATGCGATGGGCTAGACACCCATTGGCGTAATGCTGCCTCCCGCAGGTCATTTGAGGAATTACATAACGTGAGGGGAAACAATATCAGCTGTTTTGTACCTAGAGCAACTTAATGCAAGTGGATGGGATAACACGGGTGCCGTCTCTATTCATATACTCTAAGTTCTGTACGCGTGTTCTGCGATGCGCACATGCACGCACATGCACGCACGTGCACGTGGCGTCATTAAAACGCCATGGTACCAGTAAAAAAAACACCATGACAGTGATGACACCACTGATTGTTGCACACATGCAGGGATGGAGATGCTCTCTCTTTGCTGCTTCTATAGGTAACAAGACACAATGACGTTTGCAAGCCAACACAGCTGATTCCTATACTTCTCTTCAAAATAAAGCCATTGTAGACAACAGAACAGCATACAATAATTAATCACATTATAAGACAAGGTCATGTATATTTTCAATATCTCATCATGACTATATAGGCTGGAGTTTTGGCAAGAACCATATTAGACTGTAAACTCAGACCACCAGATCAGACCAATCACGTTGCCTTCAAAATAAAAGCATCCGAGATTAGACGCTTTTCCTTTGACAAAGTGTTGAAAGAAAGAAAAAGAGAAGAACAATTACATAGCCTATAATAAACCTATACTACCGCGTCGGCAACGAAAACATATACTAGCCTACTATATTTCTTGATTGTTTTATTTTGTGTTCATAATCCGCCCATAATCTTTTAATACATTATAATCTTACTATTTAAATGCATTTACGTACTGATCGTATATGGTAAAATGGCATTACAATGATATAAATAATTTACTGGACTATAGTCAAGTGAATTTTATTCTGAAGTGAACATGTTGACCACAAAACTATAGCTTCGTAAACTCGATACCCAGGCTTTCATAATCGTCGGGGCAAAAAAAGAAAAGAAAACAGAACGGAATGGTGCAGGCGTGCAGCAATGCTGATACAGCAGAGTAGCCTATAGAAGACTACAGAATACAGACAGATGGGAAGTTAAACCTTCTACAAACATGTTTATTTACAGGTTAGTATAAGTTAACACAAGCTTTGAATTTTAACTCCGCAAAAATCCAGATGTTTTAGCGATGGGGTGACACTTGAGAAAGCTACGTGTTTCTTAACTTACCAAGTTACATCAATGTTTCCTTCATTAGAGATTAAATTGACTTGCACCGGGCATGCTATATATTTATGTAGGCTATTCATAACTAGTAAATACAACTTTAGATTAGTGATTAATAACTTTAGTGAATCACTTGATTCACTTCACAAAGTGACAGCGACCATACAAAGAAAGAGGCAAAAACATACGTCCTGTAGTCCTGTACTATAGCCTGCTAGTTAAAATGTGCATATGCAACTGATTAAAAAAATCTATTATGATGACATTCTGATTGGCAATTTTTGTTTTGTTTTAATGGATGATTTTTACAGCTCTGTCTGTCAACTCCACTGTCCAATAACAAATCTTGTAAAGTGGCATTCATGACAGATTAAATTATTTAGACTGAAATTATATAATTTGGATACCAAATTAAATGTTGACCAATTTACACAGGACAATTGACACCTGATTTCTTGTGTCCTGCACATTACATCTAATTGTCATGACCTGTCAGTAACACATTAACTGTAGCCTATTGGCTGAAAGACCATAGGTTTACAGCAGTTGTAAAGTAGAATGCACGACAACGTCCAGTGTCCACTATGAAGTCTCTTTCGTGTTCATTTAACTCTGAGCGTACACTCACAGAGATGCAAATGCATGAATGACCACTGATGATTTTCCCAGTGTTGTTGAGATTAATTGGTGGTCCTGACAGTGACAGGTAGAAATTACCCTGATCTGTCGTTGTAGGTTGTGAAACTCTACCGATCAATCATGCCTCTGGTGGAATTTTTAGCTGGGACAATTTCAGGTAATATGAACATCCTTTTGGACAATTATTAAACATTGAGCATACAATTGATACAGTGTGTGTGTGTGTGTGTATCATAGGTGTGTATGTGTTTGTTGACATCGAACACACTGTTGATACTATACTGTAGCAGACCTTTGATGTATTATGTATGTTTGTACTGTGGCAGGCGCAGTGGGACTGGCTTTCGGACATCCACTGGACACTGTGAAGGTTGAACGATGAAATATAATACACATGCATCGGGAGTAAATGCATGAAACTGGTTTTGTTTAACTTTCTCATTTGTTTCAGGTGCGCCTGCAAGCCCAGTCTATATACAAGGGGATCTCTCACTGTGTGGCACAAACATACGCTCATGAAGGGGTAGGTTTCATTCAATACATTTTTAGAGCATTGGGTTCCCAACCTTTTCTGGATCAGGGCCTACTTGAAAACCTTAAAAGCATTTACGGCCCACCCATCTGACCACTTAACACTTCTTCTAAGGCGAGTGTCGGTACATTCACCAGGTAAAGTCAGCGTAGGGCCTTCTCTCATCGTGCTCCCTACCTTTCCAACAATTTGCCCACTTCCGTGAGTTGACTTCCAAAATAGACGGCAGGTCCATTTACCCATTTAGGACGGGAACCCCTTTTGGGGTTGTTGTTGCTATTTACAGTATATAGCAGCATAACATTTGTGTGATTTTAGTTTTTCAGAAAACTTAGGTCAGGATTTATAAGGGATTTTTAGAATCGGCCCCAGTTATACTGTATGACCAATCATGATTTCGCGTTGTGATTCTATACTTGACTGTTGTCCCAGGTCCATGGATTCTTCAAGGGAATGGCATTTCCCGTCCTCACCACAGGCATCACCAACTCTGTTGTCTTTGGTTCCTACAGCAACGCTTTAGACTACCTCACTCAGTCTAGACGAAACGACCGTAGTCAAGGCAACCCCGCCTCCGCCACACAAGTCTTCACGGCAGGCTGTTTTTCAGGTCTTGTACAGGTAATATGGACTCTTACAAGACAGTGCATGCACATGGAGATGTTTTCTGCATTTCTACCATTGCACACATACACATTTGTGCAGTGCATTGGTTTTGAGAATCCGCATTATAAATGTGATGATGATGATGATGGTTATACCTTTTGTTATCGCCCCAATACTGTCTTATGTTATATTTTGTTATACTACTGTAACAAATCACATGCTCTCCTTCTAGAATGAATACAGATTTGACGCTTTAACAACTGTTTCTACTTTCAGGTTGTCGTTACGGCCCCCATTGACCTGGTGAAGGTTCGTCTGCAGGGTCAGACCAACACTGCCAGATACCGCGGGCCTGCCCACTGTGTCACCATTATTCTCAGAGAGAATGGTCTACGGGGTCTGTATCGCGGAGGGCTGGCCCTCGCCTTGCGTGACGTGCCCTGCTACGGTCTCTACTTTCTGCCTTACGAGGTTGTATGCAAAGCTCTGACCGAGAGCGGCAAACATCCAGGTCAGTGCACAGCAGACACGTCGTCATCTCTCTTGTGTTTGGAGGTTTCTAAGTTCTGCCTCTCCTCAGTGCCAGTACGTTCAGTGAACAGACATGAACACTATACCTGTGAGCCGAGCAGCTTCTTGCTGAAAGATGTCACTCGTTGATTTTAGCCTATCCTACCTCTGCTGTCCTCATTATCCAGTGAGCGGTTTGTTAACATTGCCGCTATCACTGTTTATAACCTTGATTACCCAACCAGTGTTTTACAATCGCGCACGTTTAGTGTACTTCAGACCTGACTGGTGAAACCTTTCAGCCTTGAACGTAGACTGCTTACTAATGCTCACTATCAGAGCTGTAGACCTGAGACTCGATTTGGAATGTTTTGGAAAGAAGTTGGATTTGGAAAGTTTTGGAAAGAAGTTGGGAGCCTGTAGCTATTTTCACTAGTTTAGGTCCCGGGCAAACTAATCCAGGAGGGGTTCGCTGTCTCTCAACTAATTTCCGTTTTGGGTCACAAGTTAAAAAGATTGTGAACCCAGTCACCCAGCACCATAAAGTCTGGGTAATAACTTACGTGTCTCTCCTGCATGTTCATTCTGACAAATCAAGTTAATGAGCTTTAATGCATTTGTGTCTTGTGTTGTAAATATATATATTTTTTTAATACTGTTTTTATTAGGCATTTTTTGTATGACATCAGAATATTATCGACAATGATAATGAGTAGTTCTGTTAAATAAAATGAAAGAAATAACAGGCAATGTAAATGTTCCACATACAATACATAATAAAAAAGACATATAAATGTGATAAACATGAAAAAACAAAAAACAGTTAAACAATGACAAGTGTGAACAGACAAACAAAACAGACAACAGGACAGACACTCTTGCTCTCAAACTTTCCCAACATGTTGTTGTAAATTAAGTGAATTACAGACATTTTTTTTTTAAATGAGAAAAAAATAAAATAAAGAAAAAACACTCTTTTTTTCTTTCCAATTTTCTATTGTGCTATCTATTGTGTAGGAGGGATTAGCGTGCACGGTGCACCTATTGAAATATTCAATGAAGGGTTGCCATGTCTGGTAGAATCTATCTTCACTCCCTCTCAATTCAAACTTAATCTTTTATGTTGTAAATATATTGATCGATTCATGATGTTTGTTGCTTTCCTTGATCAATATCATTCTCTATATCTTCAGGCACGTTTGCAGTGTTGATGGGAGGCGGGGTGGCGGGCGTGGTGACCTGGGCCTTCGCTACACCCATGGATGTGATCAAAGCTCGTCTTCAGATGTCGGGCGCTGGGGGCCGCGAGTACAGCGGGGTCCTGCACTGCATGAGGGTCAGCGTACGGGAGGAAGGCGTCAGGGTCTTCTTCAAAGGCCTGCTTCTGAACAGCGTCAGGGCTTTCCCCGTCAATGCAGTGACCTTCCTCAGCTACGAGAGTCTGATGAAGGTTTTGTGCCCACCGCCTGCGGGCTGACTTTAAAAGCTTTGCGTCGGGGGAATAATGGAAAACCTGCTCCGTATTTTTGGAGATTTCCATCAAGGACCAGGGGAGACTGTGGCCGAGCACCAGAGGAAATCTCTGACAAACATGTTTGTTTGTAAGATCATTATTTGGGATGTTTTGGGAGAATGTATGATTCCCTACATTTAAGTAAGACGTTAAGTGTGGTTATTAGTAGTCATGCAGCAGTGGTGTCTCAGCAAATGAAACAAACAATTCACAATGCATCATACCGTTATTGAAAGAATCGCCATTCCTTGCCCCCAATCATCACCATGATTGCATAAGGACGGTGAAAACTGTGTATTATTCACCACCAATGACTCCCAGTCATGGAGTCCTGGAGAAAAGTGAACTTCCAGCCAGAGGATTCCTCTTCCTATAAATCTGCTACTTAATCATCCAAGTGTGTCTTGCTTGAAGGAGGTGCGCGACATCAGTGAGGCGGGAAGTCTCTCGTGGTTCATTCCAGTGAAGGCATTGGTTATTGGGATAAACGTCCCAGAGGAGCGTTCGGTGTTGTTGCGCAGATTCAGTGGACACAATAGAAAGAGAAATCTCTTCTTGGCCAATTTATTACCCACCGTTGAAAAAGGGTAAAAAAGGATTAAATCTAAGCACTAAATAGGTTATTTAGTGCTTAGATTTAATCATCCCCCCGTTTCAATCTATCTAATCTAAGTACTTTAATCTACAAGGCAAAAAAAGCAGGTGCTACTTTTTGTCTGTCAAGGAAATAGTAATCACTTTCCTTTTTATTATAAAAAGCCAAAGCATTTTCACATTGACCACAAGGGGGCGACAGAGACCAACTTGATCCTATGAGCTATGAACTTTTGCTGTTGTCAAAATACAAGCATGATAGCAAAGAGAAAGACTTGTGAGTTGTGACAAAGCATCATGCAGTTAGTTTGGCATTTAAGTTGTCAGTCTTTCATTAATGTCACATCATGAGAACATGAAGTCAATAATGGCAGATGGTCTTGTTTTGTTTGTCTTTATTTTAATTTCTTACAGTATGGCCTGGTCTCCAACGCAACAAACAGAAGCTCCAAATGGTAGAACAAAGTGCAGTTACAAAGATATTTCATTTCTAAATTAAAACATACATCCCTATATGTACATCATATAATGAGCAGAATAATATCTGTCTATCCAAGTATCCATTGAATATTATTACCTTTCATCATATAAATCATCTTCGCAAAAATATACAGTTCTAAGATGAAGAACAAAGTCTACTCTTTTCCACTCCCGATTTTTAAAATTTGCAGAATATCACCTTTCACCATTTGTGGTGGTTTGTTCCGAGCCCAGCTACACAGGTCCACAAAACAGCACAAACGTAAGACTGACTAAAAAATCGATTGCAACTCAGCCAATAACTAAAAACTGACTAGCCAAAAATCTGTGGTTCAGACCAATATGTGCTGTGTGCTGGCACTGAAAGAAAGGCGTTCAAGGTTAACGTGAAGGCAAAAATATGTTTTCCACTTTAGACCTATGTCCCTGTTTTTGGCATGTCATAGGCACAACTTTACATTTCCAAATATAGCAAAAATAGATGATCTACGTCGGCTATTTTAACATGGGAAAACAATTCATGCCTGGCCTGTGAAGATAGGCATCACAGGATCAGGATCCCTTTTAGAACAATGTCATCAACGCCATGCATTCATTATTTAGTATAAAAGTAAAATGTTAATTTGGGTGGGCTTCACAACAGCATGAGTACATGACGTAATTGTTCCATTACCTTTACTCTGTTGTTAGAATGTTAGAATATGTTTTACTTTACATGAATAACACATTATCTACGGCTAGCTAAACCTGCAAAACAGGCTTTTGTTCAGTGTCTGCAGAGACACTGAACAAAGACTCGCAGAGCTCACATAAGGATTGGAATTATTAACGTATAGAATAATGCAGCATGTACTGTTATATAGTATCATTTTGATATTATCAATGTGTTAGCTAAAGTGGTCCATACCACAAGAGAGCATAAAGAACAATGAGTGGTAGACGCCTATGCATTCCCAGAATGCAGTGTGTCATTCAAATGTCATGTTGCTTTGAAAATGGGTAAAAAAGCGATGACTAAAAATGCATTCAGACAGGCTTCACTTCTCAAATACTGAAGCCCTTCAAGCCCCACACCTCCACCAGGCTTCACTTCTCAAATACTGAGGCCCCACACATCCACCAGGCTTTACTTCTCAAATACTGAAGCTCCACACCTCAGTTCAAATACAATCATGAATGTTGCCTGGACAAAGGCCAGTGACACAGAATACCACGAAACCTTATGAGCATACTAGAGGTCCAACAAAGTGAAAGATTTCAACAACCATATTATACATACACCCGTTCTATATACTACCACAGATAACTATTTTCAAAAATAGCAGTCCTACAAGCTCATAGCACGCCACTCGGTGGTGCGCTATGAGCTTGTAGATCTGATATTTTTCAATAGCTAAATTACAACATAATGTTTAAAACACCAAAAGGGGTTCCCGCCCAGAATGGGTTAAAGAAAACTGAGATTAGGACCATCAATAAGATTACAGTGCAGTAGCTAGGCCTGTCATGATCGCAATTCTTTTGCATAATCGTTCTCTCTCCACTGTGTCCTATCAAAGGCAGATAAGCCCAAACAAATATATATATAAAAAAATAAACAGCTGGATGAAATTGACAGAAATGACATATGTCCATCATTATTTACACACCGTTGTCCATTCTCTTTTGACCATTTTCAACCTAGCATAGCAATGCAAAGCATTGTGAGCATATACTGTAGTTTTGAACATAGTTGAAATAATCAAATTATTAATTATAGGGCATAGGTTTAGCTATAGTATATTATTTAATTTGATTATTTTCACCGTTGTCAGTCATTTCTACATTTTGGTAATAAGCTTTGTATATTTTTAAGTACTTTTACTTGTGAATACATAGGACCATGATGTAAACAAGTGTATTACTGTACTTCCATGTTTGCCTATTAAAGTATTCAAAGTTATTTGTAATATCTTCCCTGGATTTTGTTTACAATGCCCAAAAGACAAATAGGAATGTAATGTAATGTATTCAGATTTACCAACGCCAATGCCAAAAAACACAAACATATATTTGTATGACAATTAATCGTCAGCTACTTCATGATCGTGACAGACCTAGCAGCAGCAACAGTGGGAACGAATAAAGGCGAGGGAACTCTTAACACATTTGTCCATGGGCATGGAGAGTGCTTGTCCAAACCCAGAGGGAACTCCTAATGTACTGGTCCACAGGCATGGCAAGTCCTTGTTCATTTGATGACCTGATGAAGATCTAACAGATCGAAACGTTGTCAGTATTTAAATAAAGAACGTCTTGCTAGTACCTTTGGTGTGCGGGCTCCATCCAATTCACTTAAGTCCTTGTTCATCCTCACCGTGCTCAAAACGTCAGTGAAGGAAGGCAAGTTCACATTGGACCCCGAAAGGCCTCTCCAACTCTCAACATGGAGAAGTTAAGAGGGGAACAAAACAAAAGCAGCGCTTTCATAAATTGAATAAAGAAAAAAAGAAATCTATGCGCACAGAGATAGCAGTGTAGTGGTTTCTTTCCAAAATACAAAAAGGGGATTTGTATGAATCATCCTTTTTCAAAGAATTCGTTGTTTTGGAATGTATACCAGGGTTTTCCAAAGCTCCAGACATTTTGTTCAGAGATGTCCTACTCCCTCAGCAGTGTTTCAATATCCATCGGCATATGCGGTGTGGAGTCCACCACGCTACGACTTGGGGGCTTGAAAGTCCTGGTCCTGCTGCGGCGGTGGTTTGCTGTGCTGCTCCGTGGCCATGGCCCGTAGGGTCTTTCTCTGCATCTGCCTGGCCTTGTTGTACAGGAGGACGCCGACAAACACAAGGCCGGTGCCGACGGCACCCAGCACTGTCACGTGGTTACTGAACACTATGACACTCAGCCAGATGGACAGGGCGTGCTTCACCGTACTGGCAACACTGGGGACATGTCGGAGGTCGTTGGCATTAACAAAATGTCAAACCTAAACCTAAAACATAACAACTAAACGTATACTTATGTTAAAAAAGAATAAGGGGTCCATGGCACTCTGCTGCAGTCAAGTAAAAAGCCTTTATTGAAAGCAAATGGCAAATAAAAAACAGACCTAGGTGTTTCCGAAACGCATAGGTCTCATTATGGAATCCTCACCAACGAGTTTACAGTCCACAACCGCACGGACCACGGCAGCGCTTCTCTTCTGTCTATTCAACGTTAGCATACTTTGGGGTTCTAACTAACTGGCCATGTAAGATTGGTCATTTTGGTGTGGTCTTGTTTTTCAGTTTAATTTATTTCCTTTACCCATGTGACTTAAAGAACCACTTCCCCAAAAGTTTTTTTTTTTAGTTTGTCTCTTTCTTGCATTCTGTTTCTGTTTGTAATGCATTTGTGTCTCAATGGAAATATTGCTGGACTAGACAGTACATGTGGTACATTTTGTTCAGTTCAGAATCTAACTGTGAACGGGTGGGAATGGTCAGAAATCCAATGAGAACAGGACCATTGGTGTGTGTAAGAGTGAATGTAATGCACATTGTAAGGTGCTTTGGATAAAGGCACTATACTATTTTAAATGCATTTACCATATAAATGCACCATTTACAAGGATAAAAGATACAGGGTGTGGGATAGCACACTTTAATTGAAACATAATATACTTCCCTGCTATATACTGTAGGTAATGTGACCAGCGAATTAATCTTCTTCTGAATGTAGTGCTGTTGTTGTGAATTTGTTTTATCTACTTTAATGAGTACAATCAACTTCGCATCCTGTGTTTTTATTTTTGTTATTTGGCAATTGTAGCCAGATAGACTCATATTTCACCTTACCTGAACGTAACCGGGGAGATGCGACCCATGAGAGCGTAGGCAGTGATACTCTGTAAGTGGAACAGGCCACCATCAAAGAGCAACAGGAGGACAATGTCGTGACTGAGTATCAAGCTCTGGCCACTCGCACCAACCAGTGGAATGTCCTGGGGACACAGTGGAGTATTGGGAACATGATAAAACAGGCACTACTCCCAAGTCAAACTTTGATCCCATACACTGTGTATAATACACAATTCATTGCTGTATTCTGTGTATGTATTCAGCACAACCGTGACAAAATATGCATGACTACGCCATCGCCGTGTGGTTGCAGTGGAACTTATATTTACTTTACTTTTTTTTTTAAGATAGAAATGTTGTCAGTTAGTACCTACCTCTTAAAATGTTAAATAATGTTGCTTGAGGAGGATGCAGGAGTTGTGCAATTGCTTCATGGACTTCTTACGCTAAGTTGATTGTGAAAGAATTGTGCAATGTGTGTAATGTGCTGCTTTGTTTAGGGTGTTTGGGTCTGTGCAGCATCTAAGTTCAAGACAAGTTTCCACACAGGAACAATTAAGTATTGGATCAATAAGTATAGGTCACTGACGATATAAATAGAAGTATTTAAGTCCCTGAATAAAATGAGAAACTGCAATACTTCCCATACATACAACAGTAACTTGAATGAATGAATGAATGAATGAATAACTTGACCTACTAAAAGAAATACCCAGGCGGGTATGAGCATGACGACTGCTGCTGCACTGGTGTAGAACTGCAGTTCTGGAGCGCTGAAAAACATAAACATTCATTAGATGCAATAAACACATTTGCATGCCATTTAAATTAAAAAAAGAAGGGAACCATATTACATTGTAAAGTATTACCGAATGAATTGTATCCCATTTGCACGGCATAAAACAACTGTTCAACCGGTCATCCCTATTTTAGGCATGTCATGATGGGACACATTGTGAGCTTGTAGAACCATTTATTTTGCTATTCATCATACGACCAAATATAAGTGGTTAACATTCCATTTTACCTGAATTTATATGTGTCTCCACTTAGTAACTTCTTGGAGAACACATTCTGTAAACTGAGACACAGACATAGCGGTTGGTCAAGTCATAGAAGTGTTATAGTATTAGTATTGTGATTTTTTTTTAATTTAAATTCCTGCCCTGCGTGTCCTACCAGTCCATGATGTTGGTGGAGAGAGCGGCACAAAAGCCCAGCATGTTAAAGCTGACCTCTGTGGCTGTGCAGAGAGACAGGCCCGCCATGACAGGGAACAGCGACAGGTTGACCCAGAGTCCTACATTAAGAGAAAAAGAACATGTGCACAGTTGCACACACCCATATACATCATTAACCAGGGACGTGAACACATACATAGACATCAAAGGGGGCTTCAGCCCCTGCCCTTTTACCCGTCTGTAAAACAACTGCCCTTTCCAGACCACAAATGCAGCATTTACTATGGTGAAAGAAATGCAAATGCCACTCCTTTCCATGCCATGCTGGAAGGCAGCATTCAGAAGAATTGCTTTTTCCCCCCGAAGTCTCCTGAACTTGGCAGCATTTTGCGGTGAACAAATTTGTTTACAAGTCCACGTCGTTACACCGTATCTCCACTAGCTGAAGAGTGCTGGGTTGCGCCCCGAAAATAGCTGATCTACCAACACGTCGCAGGTGCCCTCTTATGGGATTTCAGCCCCTGCCTCTCTAACACTCTCTGCACGACGGTCCTGAGATCAACACTACTAGTGTATATCTGAAACCATATACTCTGTAGGTGAGTAAACTTGGCCTGAATTACAGCCACTTGAAAACCAAATCCATAACTATGTAACCATGTAATTTAGTACGTATGTATAAAAGTAAGCATCTAAAAAGTGTTAAAATGTGTTTCATTTCAAATGTATCAGCTTTTGTAAAAAAAAATATATATTGGGTTTGACTTGGCAGTATTGTAACCCTTTATTAATCCAGGAGAGGTTCACTGAGCACAAATTCTCTTTTTCAACAAAACCCTGCTTTACAATCAAATATTCAAAACCTGGGAACTGCCAACTATGTACAACCACAGTCTAATACTGTTGGCCACTGAGCAGCTCCACTGGAGCAGTTGGGGGTGTTCGGTCAGTGCCTTGCTCAAGGGCATTTCAATGGTGTGTTGAGGGAGGGGTGACTTGAGTGTTGCTCATCCATTTTTTTCGTTTCCACTGGTCTGGGGAATCGAACCAGGAACCTTTCGGCCATAAAGCGCGCTCCTCTAAACTTCAGGCCAAATTCCAATACCCAAAATCTCTGCCACTCGCTCACTCACACTCCAGCATGGTGGTGTAAATGGTAAATGGTCCATTTATATAGCGCCTTTATCCAAGGCGCTTTACAGAGATTGTGCATTACATTCACCCATTCACACACACATTCATACACAGATGGCAGCGGAAACCATGCAAGGCACCAACTAGCACATCGGGAGCAACAAGTAAGACGCGCAAACGCGGGAAGCGAACGCAGCTCGTAAATTGCAATAACAACAATTAGTGTGTGTGTGCGCGCTACAGCTGCGCCCTCTGGTGGCGGGCGGGTGGTGTCACAGCGGGACAGACACACAGACAGACAGACACACACACAGACATGATCTGCAGGGTCTCATAGTTAGTGCTCACTGCATTCGCAATTAGGGGTTCAGTGTCTTGCTCAAGGACACTTCGACAGTAACTCTGGGGGAGCCCGGGTTCGAACTGGCAACCTTACGGGTACCATCCAGGCACTCTACCCCTGAGCCACCGCCGCCCCATGTTACAGTGAAATTGGTGACCTGCCGAAATATGTGACCAATGACCATCTTGTGGACTTCACATAACTTACATGTAGGTCTTTAAATATACGTGGCCTACCATCACATCAGAGGAATGGGTAAACATGTTCAAAACACAAATTACATCCACCAACTCAAGAATGTGGAGAGAATTCTGTTGGAAGAACCTAATGAGATTTTTTATTACACCCAAAATCAAATCAAGACAATTGAAAACAGATCAGCCATGCTGGAGACAGTGTGGCTGGCCACAAGGGGGCGGGCCACGCTCATATTTTCTGGTCTTGTCCTAAAATTCAGAAATACTGGCAGGATATCCACTCCACCTTGGAGACCATTCTGTGTTTTGAGATACCTCATACTTAGACTACAAGAGGATAATGCAATGATTTGCATTCATACACTAGCCACTCTACCCCTGAGCCACCGCCGCCCACCACTTGGACACTTTTTAGGAAAATTACCCAATTTATTAAACAGACCAATCATAAAGAAACCCATCTCTCATTGGCTCTCTCTGCACACTTTTACAATGAAAATATCCCATTTGTTCTTCTGACGTGTGAAAAAAGTAGCCGCCATCGCACAGCGATGGCTAATCTAATCTCAACTGCGCTGCGCAGTTGAGATTGTTTGACAAAGGTGGAATCTAAGAGATGTCAATCAATCAAACCACACCTCTTAGTTATGAAAGTTTATTTTCATTCAGATTTTAGTGGATGCTAAATGAGTCACTCAACTTTTATATCATATGCTGCATGTTTACTATTTCAAGTCAAAGCATGTGCTTTAGTGTTCCACTATATGCTTACTATACACTTAAACATGTCTAGCTTACACAAAGATATCTCTGGTTATGTAAACTGAAACCTCTCTATAGGCTGAGGTCTTTAGGAGGGAATACTTTGTCACACAGAACCTGTTTGCAAACCCGTTTGTAACGTAACATGCCCCTCTTTGCCATTTGTTGCAGCAATTTTGTGACCAGTACAGAAATTATAATGGAAGTAATAATCAGACGACCAAAAAAAACAATGGAGCACACATGATCTCATGTTATCTACCTGTGTATTCTCCCAGGATCAGTCTGGACATGATAACAGTGAAAATGGGCGCAGAACTCTTCACAGTCTCAGCAAAGGACACGGCCACATTCTTCAGGCTCACTAAGCCCAGAACCACAGTGCTGAACCTGATAAATGGACCAAACAAGACAAGCAGGAGGTCAACACTAACACTCTCTATTGTGCATTACAATATCAGGTTTTTCTTTGGTACCTGCCTGCTTTTATTGATAGCCAAGTAAGGAGCTGAAGTTGTTTCATAAGCTTAATTGAGATTAATTATTTCTCTGCTGCCTAGCTGTTAGCATTTATGAAGTTTCCAGTGCCACCATACGCGTTAACTTTAAGAGAACATATGGCATTTTCCAACCATATTTTGGTTGGCAAATACGGAAGTGCAAATGAGCGCTCAATGTTAAACCCCAGCTGCACCTGCACCACCAAGTTGGAAGTGAAATATCGCTTTACTGGGGAGGGACCCCAGTGTTCACAGCTTGGATGTATGTATAATTATGTGCATATAATTTGCATAGATGTGAGGGGACTTCATTGAACTCATTGATATTTTTTTAATGTTTTATTCTAAAAGAAAAATCCTTCCTCTCACACTTATGCCAGGGGGCCAGTGAGCTCCCTCCCTGGTGCCGTTAATGCCTAAAATGGTCTACCCCATGTCCTATATAAACCCATTGTAACTTCAAACTCTAAATGAAGAAAACCTTATATTTTAAAAATAAAAATATCTGTTGTTGTAACAATTAAGTACTGTGGAAGCTGTCAATGCTTCCACCTTTCCTGTTCAAAACCAATAAAACCCAAACCCTACACCCAAGAGCTTCCCATGCATATTCTGGATACAAACTCACCTCATGAGCCCAACGAACAGCATGGTCATGACAAAGTTGGAGGGATACTCGCTCCTGGACTTGTGCTCATACAGGCAGCAGGGGATAAACATCTTCAGGCACCCTATGACGGTGGTGGAGAGCATTTGGACCGCGCCTGGGAGTCGACACGAGATAACCAGTCACAAAATAAGATAAGGTTTAATTGGAAATAGCTCCAATCAGACACTACATTTTACAATTTAGGCATTCAGCAGACGATTACCCAGAGCGTCTTACAAGTGCGAATGTCGAGGTAGAAATAACAACAACAAGTAACATATGATACCGTTTGCATTCATCTCCAAACATCTACACAGGCCATACAAAGTCGCCTGCAAGGAAAAGTGGGCCATGATGACCCTTCGTCCATCTCCTTCCCTTACCCAGCATGCCGGGCTCTCCCTCCAGCAGTGACAGGATGTACTTGTTCAGGAACAGCGTGCAGAAGCTGAAGAAGTACCACAGGCCCAGGTACGTCAGCGAGCGCGAGTTCCACACACCGGACTCGGCCTCGAGCACCGTGGTCTCCGTCACCGTGATCTTCAGCACATGTTCACCCGGCAGGCTCTCGCTGCGGGCCAGCACCACGCGTTCCTGCCGGTTCCGGAACGGCGAGAGGAGGCTCGACAGCGTGTGCCTTGCGGCAGGCTTCCCGTTCTTGGTCGGCATGGTGGTGGTGATGATGCCCGGCGGTGCCCGGGGAAGATCCGAAGGGGTCCCAGTCGCGGAAGGGAGGGAAGGTGAGGAGGAGAGGTGTGACGCAGGCTTCGTCAGTCCATCTTCCGTGGAGCCGTCCCGTCATTCCACTTGGCTACAGGCGCATGACTGAAGCGCCAGGGCTCCCGTTCCTTTATCTGTAGCAGCAGGAAAGCAAACACACCTTTATCAGCTTTCATTTATTGATATAGCATTAAGTATCTGAAACACTCCCTGATATTGATAATATGAGAGGGAGCATTTTGACTGTTTAACCTTTAAACCAGGGGTCAGCAACAGGGGGTCCCTAGGGGGCCGCCAAATCATTTTTTACATTAACCATTTGAACCCTATAGCATCCCTATTCTGAGGAGAACGTTAGAGTTCAGCAAAGAGGTTTGGTGTAGAGGGGGAAAAGAGCAGAGTAGCAGACCAAGTACAGAGTCAGTCAGTGAATAGTGATAGTGCTGTCAAACAATATGAAGCTCTGGCTATCAATGCAATCTATGAAAAGGTTTAATCTGCAACACAATGTTATATGTTGGTATGTGTTCATTTATCCATTTGTACATGAGGCAGTATAAATGGAACCAAATGGACCCGCAATGAACACTTGAACACTTTTTTTCTTTTCTTCTTTTTACTGTGTAGAGACCACACTATCTGATACGTGGCTCTCTCTCTCTAATCTAAAAAAACATGCACAGGAAACTGTTGCTTCCATTCTATTTCAAATTAAATTTCTCATTCTCACCCAGTGAATGTTTGGTTTAGTAAAAGAACAGAAGAAAGTGGAATCCACTGCGGCTGCTTGAACAACTGAACAAACGACAGGCGCCACCACCGGAATAATCAAAGTACAACACAATAATAACGTGAAGCTAACGCTGTTAGCCTTTAGCTGCAGGCAGGTTGAAGTGGCCACCCACCACCGTACAGCGAGAACACAATGCATGGTGGTACAAAACAAGAAAGAAAGAAATTGGAACCGTACCGACACCGTGGTGGTGTAGTAGAGTAGCCCCTCTCGGACACAAACACACTGGATTCAATTCAGACGAAGCCAGCAACACCTCGATCTGCCTCACTCTCTACTAGCGCTGAGCTGAATGCTGTGACCAACAATAACAACAACAGACATAGAACACGAGTCCTCTCCTCTCCTGCACTCAGTCAGTACTGTGTGTGTGTGTGTGTGTGTGTGTGTGTGTGTGTGTGTGTGTGTGTGTGTGTGCATGCAGCTGCAGCAGCAGATCAATCAGTTGATTTGTACTCTACTATCTTCATACACATTTAAAAGCGGAGATCAGCTACATCATTAATTATTAATAACTATGTCACTATTGTAACGTTTCCGTTACACTATTAGTATGTTGTTAGCTGTGCACGCGCGCGGCGGTGATCAATCCACTCACGTCACATATACTTCGCCGTATCACGACTCACGGTGCCTCGCATTCCGCATGTGAGAGCTAGATCGGCTATTTTCGCGCGACACTGACTGTTCTACAGCGGAGCATAAACGCGGCATTGTGCGCATGATTGAGATTGTACAGTACAGTTAGGTGGTGGAAAGCCTGGTGTGGCCGCAGGCGAGGTTACAGTACAGTACAGTCAGTGGCATAATTGGCATTGTAATGTAAAAAATCACACCCGTGTGTGTGTGTGTGAAATGAGGGGAGCTAATATATTAAAGTCGAACTCATGTTGCTCTATGATTAGGTGATGTAAAACAAACGGTGACTAAACAAACATTAAATTCTCTTTATTAGTATTTCACATTTAATGTTTGTGTTTAGGGACAAAATGACGTACAATTTATCTTCATTGTCAATGGCGTTTTTAAAACAAACATTGCACTAGGAGGGGCTCAAAAACACAATACTGCCTCCCTGGCTTGATTATCTCACAGTAGTCGAGAGAGAGACTCGATTTGAGAGGAAACACTACATGTTTTGACAGTCAGTGTCATCACAGGTTGTATGTCTTTAAATGTTTTGATGAATTGAACAATGTGGACCCTGTTGTAAACAAGTGTAATGCTTAATTGGGTCGTCCACTCACAGTTGACAGTCTTTGTATTGAGTTTGTGCTTAAAATGTACTGTAAATTCTACAAACTGTTAATAAATATTTAAATCAATCAATCAATCAAACAGTATCACACTAATAAATTTATTTGCATTATTATTCATGAGCAGCCAGATACTAAGATAGTGTACTCGCGTAACCGTAACCTGTCTGTGGACAGACAGCCGTGGATTCCATCCGGTCTAGAGCCCGCCTGCTGTATTCCATTCTCCCCACACACATTAGGCAGCGTCTAGTGAGCAGATCTAATGAGCAAATTTAAGACTTCCGGTGGACGATCTCTTCAAAATAAGAGTACCCTCTAGAGTATAGAAAAAAAGTTTTCGCATCCGTTCTACACCGGACGGGAAAACCGGATCACACTCGATCGGAACATCTGGCGCATGCGTACATCTACACATGTATTTGTTGTTTTGAAGTCGGAAGTACAGCAAACACCCACATCGATTCCCCATCATCTCTGGTGCGTCTGATGATGTGAATCATACTAACATTTATCACTGCTGTAGTGTAATAATGGGATGCTACACATTTACAGTAATGTAGAGTTAACGACCGCATTACAGCTGGGAGAGAAATGGACGAAGTAAGGTGAGTTTGTGTGTTGTAAAAATATATATATTATATAACCGTTATAACCGTAAATAACCGAGGTGCTGCTGATGGGGCATGACAGATCATGTGACACATCTGGATCATGAATGTTTTGTATGGTGTTGTGTTATCCAATGATATGCTGGTGTTATAATGCTGCTATTCTCAAAAACTTAAACTATAGTGCACATTTCAACAAGTTAAATATGTAACAACATAAAAGGCATTCTACAAGTTGGTTGGATTGATTGATTCATTGGACATTTTGGGTACAGTACTACAGTACAGTTCAAAGAAAGTACTACAGATCAATACAAAATCTGCTAAGAGGATAAAACCAGAAAAAGCACTAAGACTTGTTCACATAAGGGTCCTCCATCTGGTGTCTAATGTCAGGATTGTGACATATTTCTTTGTGCAAAGGATTGGATGATTTTAATGTGTCTAGAACTTGTCCCATCATCTATTTCAGTCCTCTGTTAGGCAGCCGGCAAGGACAAGACCCAGACCAGCTCACATCTCCAAACCTGAGACCAAGGCACCAGGACTTGATCCCCACACCATGTGGGCCTGTAAGTCATTTTTTCTTCCATTTTTATCAAATTGTTCTAATTATATGACTGATGAAAAGAAAATATATATTTGATACGAGTTATTTCTGATCAAAGCTGTAACCTCCCATCATGTCAATTCAATTCAAAGGAGCTTTATTGGCATGATAAAACATATGTTTACATACAAATACAAAGCAAGTGTCAAAATATAATAAAAACAGTTGAAAATGGGGACAGTATATACAGTTGGAGGGGGAGGGGGTACAGCATTTTGTAAACAGAGCTATTTCACATTGTGTCGTTATATACAGGCTTTAAAGCTTTTTTGAAACGAGCAGCAATTTCTTTAAGTCACTTTGGGACAAATAGCAGCATTTTCTTCTCACGGCTATTTAAATACAAAAAAACCCCTCAGATTTAAGATGTGTTTAAAGGTAGCAGCTCTGTTTACATGTGCAGTAGTAGATGTAACCGTCTACTTGGTACAGATTATACAGATAGTAGTCCTTAGGGTGGTTGTATTCCATTGGTAACCCTTCTTTTGTCGCAAAACAGTTCACAAATCTTGCACATCATCATGTCAGTGATGGCTCAAAAACAACCCCTCGCTTTCGCAGATCAAGCCTTGGTCGGAGCTGTCGTTCCTGGTGAAGCTCTACTTCTGCTTCACGCTGGCGTCTCTGCTCGCGCTGCTCGGGCTCACAATGTCCAACATCTACCAGCAGAGCAAGGTCTCATACACCTACCAAGACGACGTAACCGTGTCGCTCATCCAGCTGGTTGGAATCCGTGAGTGGCATGACTTGGATTAGCTTTCACCCAAGCAGAACATTTAGTAAACTGGCAGCTACCATCTGCAGGAAATTGGCTTTAACTTCCCCAAATCCACCCAACCGTGCAGCGGCCAGACATTCCTTAATGTGATCACATCACATGCCATCTGTAAAAGATGATTAATCGTGGAGGTCATTCAGCCGTAGTGGCTGTGGCCACTTCCCACCAAGGACTTACTTCCCAATTCGCTGATTTAATTCGGAACTGGATGAATGGTTCTGTGGAATTCCCAGCCAAATTAGCACAGCAGCTCCTTATTTCTGCAGCATTGCAAACGTTAACTCGGGATCGAAAAAACAAACCTAGATGTCAGGCAGCCTTCTCACTATTTGTTTTTCTTAACTCTAAAGTCTAAACCTTACTCTAATTAATTGCAGAGTTGTTTTGAATCTAAGAATAATAGAGAAAACACTGACTGTGTTCTCCATGGTGGCTTTTTAACGTGGTTTTGTCTCCACACGCAGTGTTCTGCATCTACTACATCACGCGCGGCATCCTGCAGGAGAACAGGCAGGAGCTGGTGGTGTTTGTGCTGAGCGTGTTGGTGGTCATGGTGAGATCCGTGGTCAACTTCTCGGTGCTCCCAGCAAAGGACAAGCCGGAACTAATGGTCAGTGGTGGAAAAAGTACTCACAATTCTCTTACTTAAGTAAAAGTATCAAATACTGCAATGTAGAAATACTCTGTCACAAGTGAAAGTCACTCACCGCCAGGAAACCTGTTATGCAAGTAGGGCCGGCTAACCAATGGATTTTTGGGTACAGTGCGTCTATGAGGGGGGCGCGTTCTAGCGTGCACGCATGTGCACTTTTCCGTTCCATACCTGTGTGTGCACGTCATTTTTTTGGGGGTACCACACGCCATGGTAGGCTAGTCCGTTCTACGAGCATGACACCACTGGCCACTGCTGAGCTGAAACTCCCCCTTTGAACACTCTACCTCAGGGGTCTTCAACATGGGGACCCTAAGAGTTACTATTGTTCTTATTGAACTTTTAATCTGTTTAATGAATGACCTCTTCCATTAACTAACACGTTCAGACCGTAGGACGTGTACACACGGCCTAGCACTTTTTCATTGATATATATAAAAAGTTTCGGGAGCGGATGATATGTTACGTCATGTTGTAGTCATCAGGCCGGAACCCTCAAACCAAAACTTGATGGTTTGAGGGTTCCGGCCTGATGACTACAAAACAAAGACTACAACATGACATAATGATGTCACCCGCTTAGCAACATAGACCACCTCCGAGGTGGAAGGAAAGCCTGGTGACGCATGTATTGTGCATTCCACATTATGTTCCATGCATTAGGTGCGGTTTGGATGCATCCTGGGAGTGGGCGTGCTCCATGTGTTCTGTGGCACTCTGCTCATCCAGAGACCCAACATGATGGCGTTCCGTGTGGGCGGGGCCTTGGAGAGCCTACAGGAGCAGTACTTCCTGCTCAACCTGTGCTTCTCTATGGTGACCTTTGACCTGCAGGCCCAGGTATGACCCAACACCCCTGCGGACAGTGATTAATGTTTGATCTGGTTTCTCCGGTTCCACCGGTTCCAGATTCCAACCCTACTCAGGCATACTGTATTTCCTACAGTGGCGTTACGACAGTGGAGTTATGCCCTGCTTAATGTGGTGGACGTGCGGCCCTGGCAGTGACCAATGAGGCGTCTACGTATTTATGTCTGTGCATGAGAGGTTAATGATGATTGAATGCTGTAGGTTTCTTTCTCGTTGTTTTTAGGGCCCAATAAAGTTAATGGCCAGTTTTGTCTTTTAAATCCCTTCTGAAACAATATGTTATGTTTTCATTATTATATTTTATTATAACTTTTTAACCCTCCTATTACCCTTTTATATTGGGGGATATTCCATCAAAGGCTTATAATTACTGTACATAAGTCTGGCTAATTTAAGTGAGAATTCCATTACTGTGGATATAGTCACTGCTCAGTAACCACGGTAACATACCACTGAAATAGCCTGCTCTGTAGCACGAAAACTGTCTATTTTGGTCATGTCATTATAGGCAAAAGTGTCATTATAACCATATTGTTTGTCACAGTGGATGGGGGATGTGTGTGTGTGGGGGTGGTACTCTTGGTAAACTGCATATGCATTGGTATTCTTAACAATATAGCTTGTTTTTAATTCAGAGAAAAAACATATTTTAACAAGCTATACATGAAAAGCTTGCAAGTATTCTTCATTGAAACCACCTGTGGCTGTTTGTTAGCTCACCAGCTCTCCCACCATAGACATACTGACATAGCCAGCTGGTAAATTACAGCTACTACACAAATTTGACGTCAGGCCATTTTTGGTGTCTGTTTCAGATGTTTGTTTTGTATTATTTATTTCCCAGCTGTGCCTGTGCATCCTGATCATGATGGCTGCAGCATCCATGTCGCTGGTCAACGGCATCATCCTGGGGTTCGGTGTCCTCTGGGCCTGCCTCACAGCGGCAGTCGGGGCCATCGCTGTAAGTGGCTCACTCTGGTGCCTTTAATCTAGTCTGTACTGACAGAATCTGCCGAATTACAACTGGGCAATTAAACCAAAATTACAATTTGATACCCATATTTAGAACCACCAATAACCGACTTCATCTTGTGTGTGTGTGTGTGTGTGTGGTTTTTATTTTATTTTTTATAATCGATTTTATAAACGATTAATCGGACCCATCCCTAGGTTCATCAAATAATTGAGAGAAGCGGGTGAAGTCTTTTTTTTTAATGCTTTTACATTTTACATCGACAAATTGACAAAATTCGAATAGATTTCTTTATAATCTACTAAATTGATTGCTCTGATTAACCATTTTCTCTCTTTTGTTATCATTTATCATCATATTAATCACCCAGCTCTTAGTCTCGCGTAGCCAGACAACTATTCCACAATCTCCGAATGCTATATAGAGTCTGGACCTATAGCCCCCATGAGCTGAGGAAGCTGCCATTTCCGTTCACGAAAATACATTTTTAAATATCTTTAGAACTTATTTCCTTTTCTGCTAAGCAACAAGCTATATATGCTTAGATGTTTTCTATTTATATTAGGATAAATGTACGCGACTGTAAAGACGAAACGGAAGTGGCGAGGAGCCTCCACTTCCGCTTTATCGCTTACGCATGATACCTCTTCCGTTGGCCCAGACTGTATGATGAAGCGTTTGGAAATCGCGGAGGCAACAGTCTGGTAACGCGAGACTACCCAGCTCTAGTAATGTGTGTTATTGGCGCCATCATAAAGAGCTCATAATAAACCATGACAAAACGTGACACAAAAAGTTAAAAGCAAAGAACCCATTAAAGGGGATGTATGGATGGAAGCGTGTTGGTGCCATGGCAGAACGAATTTAATGGATTAGTATAATATTATAATTTATAACATGAAGTTTGTTATCAAAAGTTGTTTTTAATGTTATAAACTTGTGTTTTTCATTTTATGATATCCTAGTGTTGGGTACTAGGATAGGATCTGAGTTCAGGGATAGCACCTCCAACCACTGCAGATGTGCTAGTTATAATGTATTAACATACTGTAGTTTAGCCCACGATACAGATTGGTTAAAATAAAATCTTATTCATCATAAATTAAGTTCATGATTGCAGCTTTAATGTTTCACACCCCAAAGCCAACCCAGCTTAAGTTTTTTTTGCAACAACAGCAGTGCCCTCTGCTGTTCAAATGACAAACTAGTTATCTGAAATAACGACAAAGACAAAAAAGTAGCACCTCGAGCAGTGCCCAGCAGCAACACCTTTAGCCCTAGAATGGCTGTGATATTACATACAGTACATTTAATGTATTCCAGATACACAGCCACAGCACCTCAAAGGCCCTTAAAACAAGGCTCCAGACCTCCCAAAACAAACTGGTCATGCTCCTACTTGGCCTCACCCCCCGAACCCACCTCACCCCTGCCTACTTTGACAGGCTGGGATGGCTTAGGGTCGACGACAGAGTACAGCATCTTGCAATGGGTCTGGTCCACAAGATTCGATACACCACCAAGATACCCATGTACCTGTCTAAATACTTCCTTAATGTAAACGAAGTCCACACCCACAACACCAGAGGGAGTGCAACAAACCATGTACAACCCAGATTCGGCACAAACAAAGACTAAATTATTTTCGCTCCTATGCCACCAAAATGTGGAACGCCCTACCAACAGTCATTAAGACATGTGAATCCCTTGACTCCTTCAAAACCGCTCTCAAAGGGCACCTACGGATGGCTGCAATTCGAAACTGGCCTCTGTAAAATCTGAATCTGCAGCTGTAAGGAAAGCTTGAATTATCCTCTTTCAATCTGCATATGTTTCATAAAAATCCACCGTAGACATGTCATGAGCTACTTTCTGTCAAGAAATTCTGTGCTGCTTCCTGGATTATAAAGCAGGACCATCGATGGCAGCCTGGTGTTACCTATTATAAAAAAATCTAGTGTTGCAAATTGCGGCTAGGTTTGCATTGGGGAGCACATACTGTATGTCACTGTTTCCACACATAAGCGCAAAACGGCCGACAGCCGCGGACAGAAGAAGCTGTGCGCAGCTTCTTTTTCCGGGTATTTAGACAGCTGGTGGATGGAAAAGAAGCTCCACTTCCACGCGACGGCCAGATTCCCGGAAACGCTCTCCTCCGTGGAGGTGGAGCTTAATTTCCATCCACCAGCTGTCTAAAAACCCGGAAAAAGAAGCTGCGCACAGGCCCAGGCGGTGGTGTAATCATCTGGGCACCCGACTGGTAATCCAGTCGCAGAGTGCCGCGGGTTCGACTCCCGAGCCCGACACAGCCTTTACTGCATGTCTTCCCCCATCTCTCTCCCGTTTCCTGTCAGCCTACTGTCTGTCCCTTCAAAAACCAATAAAAGGCGTAAGCCGCAAAAATATCTTAAAAAAAAAGAAGAAGCTGCGCACAGCTTCTTCTGTCCGCGGCTGTCGGCAGTTTTGCGCTTAGGTGTGGAAACAGTGTCTCCCAGTGTAAATTCTTCCGCCCTCCCGTCAACACACATCGCTCCAACGAACTGGAGCGGCCAATGAGGCATCTATTTTTTAAATATCTGGTGCAGACCACTGAGAGATTACTGAGGGATTACTCATGTAGATAATACAGTATGTAAGACAAATGTAACGGGTGGTAAATATATCTCTGTTCTCTCATTTTAGGTTTTAAAAGAAGCCAAGGTCTTGCTTTGGGCATTCATTATGCTTAACATTCCCGAAGTGGCCTATTTTGTTTATTTGATGTACAGGGTGAGTCGTGAACACATTTATTTTATTTCATGTTATTTCAATATATATTTGGGATTGTTTATTGTTTATTTGGATCCCCATTAGCTACTGTACCAACTTAAAGGACCACTTTTCAACCTATCTTCATATAATAGGTCCTCACTAATAATCATGGAAAAATGGCGCAATTTTTTTCTACTCGGTCTGTGTCTCATAGGAGGGCTGTGGGCAGTTCAGAAACCGTCTTCCAGTGACATCATCGATGGGGAATACAAGCTAATAGAAACGGCAGGCTTTCTAGTCCTGAAAAGTTGCAATGCGAAAATGGAAGTCATCGTTCTCACGATAATGAAAATCTAAACATATTTGTAAAAAAATCTTGTTAAAAAAAAAATCTGCCTAATGATGATGTCACTGGAGACGGTTTCTAAACTGCCCACAGCCCTCCTATGAGACACAGACTGAGTAGAAAACAATTGTTGAAAAGTGATGAAGTGGTCCTTTAACAGCAGCTACTCTTCCTGGGGTCAACATGGCTTTCTGTGATTTCAGATCATCGACAAATGGGGCCAGGATAAATCGTACACCCTGGAGGGTGCTGCCGTCACTGGAGCCTTGATCTCAGTCCTGATCAAAGTGGTGCTGTTTTGGGCCCTCTACAGAATGGTCCGGAGCTTTGGCAGAGGCCTGAGGGAGAGGAGTACGTACACGTAACCACTCTGTCACCTCATAGCTTTTACCATTATTTTAAACTTTAGCTGTTGACAAATAGCAGATCTACAAGCTCATAGCCCGGCATCGAGTGCCGCTACGAGCTTGTAGATCTGCTATTTTTGAAAGATCATGAAAATGTGTGCAAATATTTGACTATATATTCTTTCACAGTGAAAGTTTTTAACTTCTGGGGGGAGGGCTCCCTGGAACAACATATTTTCAGATTGGGGGTCTGCGGCCGATTGGGGGTCTGTGACATGAAAAAGTTTGAGCACCACTGATAAATGATTTTCAGAAAACTGTTTGGAAGACATTTCTTAGAATCTGGTCTCAGGTGTTAAATGGGTTAAACCTCAACGGCCCCTTGGCGAAGAGATATGGTGTGAAGGAAACAAGTACCTGGTATAGAGGGTTTAGGTTTACAACCTGATCGTCCTGTCTGTGTGCAAGGTGTTATCTCAAGCTGGGTTCAGATTAAAGCTGCCATTCATAATGTTGATAACCATCTATGACAGAAAGTGGTTATTTTAGCAGAGGATAAGCTGCTATTAGCGTTTCCCCTTTACGACGCAATACCTCTTGTCAACCAGTAGGAGTCACCACAGGATCTAAATGTCTCAGAAGAGCAGGGGAGACAAACTACATCCACCACACAGTTGTGTTGGTTATATCAGTGGTTCTAAAACGTTTTCATGTCAAAGACCCCCACCCCCCCATTTGAAAAAGATATGACAGGGACCCCCATAAGAGAAGATTTTTGTACACTCAAGACATGCCCCTTATATAGCCAGTACAGAATTCATTCCATGTTGATCTGACCCCCCCATGCCAAAGCGCCAGCGCTCGCCCAGCAGTCTGCCGTCAACGAGGCGGATGCGTGCACGCGACCTCGCCCTTTTAGCTGGGGACCCCCTGAAACTTCCTCAAGGACCCCACTTTGAGAACCAAAGAGTTATATATATATATATTGTATTAACATACAATACTGTATTTATTTATAATTTTCCTAAATGTTTTTTCCTATAAAGACATGCCCATAACCTAGTAATGCTTGAGGTAATACACCTGTACATATAAATGCGCCTGTTTTATTTCTCTCTGTATTGCTCTGATCTTCACTGTACAAAGCGTTCCCACTTCCCAGACAATAACCAAAACTCTCTTCAGATAGACCCTGACGAAGACCTTGTAGGTCAAAACACGTTGGTTTTTTTGCTTGTTTTTTTTACACCTTTTTGGAATTAAGCATTACTACTTTGAAGGAAAAAATATATTTTTTTCTCCCCACAGTGTTTGCATCCACAATGCAGTAAACGTCCCGCACCGATGGAGGGACGACGGTTATTTCTGGTGGACCTACTGTACGCTTCAGAACGCTTTGGTGTTTTGGAGTGCCATAGTTTTCTCTGTGTCGGTGGTTGAAGAGGACCTCGGCCAACTTTTGACTGAACTCCATTCCGCTGAGATGACAAAATGAACATTTTCTGAAACATCTTGCTGAAAGCTGAAAGGCCAGTTTGAGTGGTCTCCGGTGGGCTCACATTTTGTGCGTTGGAATTCTGTAAATTTAACTCGCGCGTTTAGCGGATGCTTCTCCTTCAGTGCAGCATGTATGATGCCATATGAAAGGATGCTTCTCCTTCAGTGCAGCATGTATGATGCCAAAAGTAACGATAATAGCAGATTTAGGGGCTCACAACCAGTGTTGATTTCGTCGACTAAAACTAAGACGAAAAATGTTCGTCGACTACCTTTTTTCACTAAATGGAAACTAAATGAAAACTAAGCTATGATGACATTTGTTCGTCAACAAAACTAGACTAAAATGTTGGGAAGGGACTAGTGGACAAGATATCCAGTATACTGCAAGTCATTTTACACTTGGTTGCATGCTGACAATAGCAGATCTACAAGCTCAACACGTCACGCTGTGACACGTTGTGAGCTTGTAGATCAGCTATTTTCAGCAAGTGTAAAATTACGACGGCATCAAGGCCCACCAAAATACATTTTAGTTGACTAAATCAACTGTCGATTTAGTTTAGACTAAAACTAGACTAACACTAAAACATTCAAGGTGACTCAAATGTGACTGAAACTAGATGAAAACTATTGAAGAGACTGACTAAAACTAATAGCAAAATCTGCTGCCAAAAAATGTGTTGTGAGCCTTTAGAGCTGCTATTTTCAGAAAATGTGGAACACGTGCCCAACATAAGGATGCCTAGCCTCGGTCCCAGGCTTACTTATCTGCGAAAAGAAAAGCCTGGTCACAACCTAAGGCAGAGAAGCTATCGGCGGTTGTATCCTCCGGAACAGCCGTCAAATGTATTTCCCCCGGATACGATATTTTCCAGACCAATCACAACACTTTGTTCTTTTTCATTCGCGGAGAATGTAAACTGATTTGTAAAGCATCAACGATTTCACTTCCGCTAAAATCCCGCAACATCCGCTGATAGTCTTTTCAGCTTAGGTCTTGCCCAGGGTGAGGGATGCCAGACTGAAATTTGGTCAAGTTGCATGCACATGATTTAAATTCTTTGACATTTATTCATAGAATGGCTTCTAATTTTAATTCTGTTTTTAACAGATCGTTTGCTTACAGTGATATTCATCATAGTGGCTTTTGATGTTCAACATATTCTACAAAATGCTCTACATCTAGAAACCAAAGAATGTTTCTGGTGATATGGAGCTTTTTTATGATTACATTCTGCCTCGATTTAACACTGCTGCTTTTAATATACTGTATGTACATGTTAATACACTGTATATTTATTCACGACACACTTTATTTAATTTAAGTAAACTATATACTATTTAAGTATACTAAAAGTATTTGGGAATTGATACTTCTGCTGCACTTTAATACTTGATTAACATCTCAATGTATGTTTTTTAACTTAAAAGTTCTTAATAAAATGTTAAAAGAACCATTTTCAAAATAGCATTTCTACTTCCTCAAATAAGTACATGATTAGTGGGGGAAAGAAAAAGACACTGCAATAGGGAATAGCAGTGGCGTTCATTTTCTGGTTCCAACGATAGAGATTTCCAAAAACAATATTTATATTAATTATGTTAAGCCTATAATCAAGCCATCTAGGACCCTGGGGAATCATGAACATTTGATTCTGTGAAAAAACAAATTCAATATTTAATAATAATGATATACTATAAATGAAATTGGGTCTGGATCGATGGAACCAGTACATGGCTGCCACTGGTATGCCCTATAACTGGTGTGCCCCAGGGCTGGGGTCTATACTTGGACCCCTCTGTTTTCCCCTGTACACCACCTCTTCTTTTGGTTTTTTTATAATCTTTATCCCACGATTTTGTAACCCATTTTTCACCCGTGTCAATTATCTAATGTGATCCTGGGCTCTACACACCCTCCGCCAACCTAGTCCCCATATATGGGTGACATGGGGAGAGCAACTGACTTGAACTCATGCTTCCTACACCACCTGTTCAACAAAGATAACAGCTCTACTAGCTCACAACGCGTCGTGCCGTGTTGTGAGCTTGTAGATCAGCTATTTTCTCAGGAATGTCTGGAGTCCGCCTATTATGGCCAGAATGGGGATGCTAGGATTCCATAATGGTTAAACACAGTGAAATACAAATACAGTACTGTAGTGTAAAAGGGATTTTGTTTTCACATGTAAAAGTGTGTTTTTTATCACACATTTATTGGTTACAAGATTATTTGTTTATTAAAGTGCGGGGAGAAAGGAAAATAGCAGAATTCATATCATCTGAGGAACAGTGTTTACAAGGATCCCATTACAAAAGTCAGTTATAGGCTGTTAAGGGCCGTCCACACCGAGCACTACAACTATAACATAACGTTGACTCTATATTGTCTTTGTTATAGTTGTGTGAACTCTGCCATCCAGCAGATTTATAATGATTTTAAAGCGATATCTTTATAGTTATCGTGCTTGGTGTGAATGGCCTTTTACAGGGCTTTATGAAAAAGTGAAAAGCACTTTGAGAAGACTTGACAATGATACAACTCAGGAAAACAAAAGGTTTTTCTCCCGAGTGGACCCAGCAATAAACTGCTCAGTTTATTAAACCGAGCAGTTCAGTAAACAGGCAATAATGATGACAGTGTGTTTTTGCCATTTTCTGTGTTCATACATGCAATTCAAAGCATTGCCACAATAAATTAGACTGTTTTGGAATGCATGTACCGGTACAGTAAATATGTGAATAGATTATTGTATTGACCTTTGGCCCTACAATTCTAACTACTGTTAGTGTAGATCATTCACCCATTCAAATGGCAAATTGGCATCCATTCCAATAATAATTACTGTTATACTGTAGGTCAGGGCCTAAAGGAAAATAACTTAAAGATTAAACATATCCAAACATTACAGCCACTAAGAAAGAGAATAGATTTTATTGACTTTAACAAAATAATTATTAAAACCTTTGAGAACTTGGAAAATCTGATTAATATAAAAAGTACCAAATAGACTTCTTTTCAGAAATGATACATTGTAAACTGGTCAATAAACATATAGACTATACAAAATACATCTTCATTCAAGCATTGCGTACATTTGTCAAAGTTTAAGGAATGACTGACTTAAGAATGAGTCAGAGTTGGTCCTCTTGTGGGATTCTGTTGAACCTGACTTCACTGCTAGTATATATTCAGTTAAGAGAGTTAATGGTTTTGTTAGGTGAATTTCATAAGGTATGGCATAAGCACAGATACATCACCAATCTTTTAACACAATGTAAGTTAGGCCACGTTAAATATATACTTAAAGCAGAGACTGCAAAACGGATTTTTAGCACTACAAAATAACAGTCTTGATATGCTCAATCCTGCAGTCAAAGAAGCCCAACTTTTTAATGTGGTCATGTGTTACAACTTGCAAACAGACTACCAGTCTGTAAACTAAACAGTTCAACTATGGCTTCGTGGAGGTTCAAAATAAAGAGTTATGGTCTAAGTGCTAAAATTGGAATGAAATTCATTTTTTACAACCGTTCCTCATACTCTGCCATGTCGTTATGTTCACTCGCTACACAGAGGTTGCAGATAACAGATAGGCAACATTACTATATATTTCCAGTTTCTTTAGCTCCAACAATGCCTGCAACAGTAAAGAGAATAGTATGGGTGTGGTATGGTACATCTGCAACACTGCATTGCAGAGATATGATATACAGTATGATGGGTAGAATTAAGATCACATAAACCTTTAAATTATATATATTTTTTACATTTATACACAACAGACCAGTGTTTAAGGCACAGGCAGTAAATGTGGGCATTGCAGAGGAGTTGTGATCTCCCTGCTCTTTCGGAGAAATTAAGTGATATTGACAATACATTAAATCATTCGTAGTTGCTCACCGGAAATAGCCGATCTACAAACTTGCGATGCCATCACCTTGGATTGTGACTTCTACTTTCGGCGAACAACACCATTTCACAACTACGTATAAATTAAGCATTAGACCGTGAGAACGCAGGAAATGCAGTGTTCACTTGTAACATAGTAAGAAATATGCAATTTCTTGGCATACCCATTTGGAAACTGTCAAAAAAAAACAAAAAAAAAGATTTGACAGCATCAAACATCCGTCTATACCGTTAGGTGCATTTGCAACAACCGCTATCCAGAGCCGATTGTGTGCTAAGCCTGGTTACTCTTTACTTGACTAAGGCCCTATTAGTGTATTAATATGCAACATTGAAGGGAAATTTCGCCAACCTAAATCCAAGAGTTCTGACATGAAGAGAACATACCTAAACTGCCTGGAAAAAATAACCTGTCTTCTACATTCCGTACGCCATGTGAAATGACACGTTTGTGACATAACACAGGCGTGAGTGTCCTTTCCGCATTTCACAGAGAGATACACAGAAGATGTTTTTTCCTCCACACTATATCCAACTATATGATCTCCTCACGTCAGACCAACAGGATCTTAGGTATAAAACGTCTGCAAAGTTTCCCTTTAACACCATGTTTGTACGTAATGAAAATCTCCCCAGTTCATCAAGGGTGGAACTAAGAGTTCACTACGTATACTCATTTAAATCAATCTTTATACACTCTCAGGTCTCGAACACGAATCAGTCTTTCGTAATTAGGTCCGTCATACATAAAAGCATTACCAAAGAACGTGCTGTAAAAACAGCATTAAACCTTTAAAACGTTTGCTATTGATGATGTATGGAAATAAAAGAAAAGATCTCTGTAAAATCCTCAGTGTTAATTCATCCATTTGTTACTCTTGAGAGTGTGCAAATTTAAAGTTAAATTGACACTCAGGACTTCACACACACACACACACACACACACACACACACACACACACACACACACACACACACACACACACACACACACACACACACACACACACACACACACACACACACACACACACACACACACACACACACACACACACACACACACACACACACACACACACTCTGCGGCAACAACACTGAACAAATTAGAATCCACTCGTGATAGAGATTTGTTGAGTGCTGAATCCGAGCACTTGATGTCACCGGAGGGAGGAAGAAGAAGTCAGCCGTCATCAGAACTCTTCCTCCTCCTCCTCGGAGCTGAGGTAGTTCTGCTTCTTTCTCACGTTCCAGTGTAAACATTGGGCCAGGCTCTCGAACCAGTCGTTGACCGGGTCTCGGAAACAGATGGAGGGAACGGGGTAGCAGGAAGTAGTGATGGTAATACTGTAACGGGGATGGGAGGGGGGAATTGGCACACACATAAAACATTATTGAGTCAGTGGGTTAAAAGAAAACAAAAGAAAGACAAGTCAGAGGTATTTTCAATCACGTAACAAGCCGGGAGGTGTTGACACAAGACGTGGCGACATGACTGTGCATTTGTTTTCCGTCATGGCTCAATGAGGCTCACTGCAGGTGAGGAACCAGGAACCAGGAACAAATTTATTTTTGTAAGGCTTAATGAAGGAAGTAGAAACTAAATAACTTGCACAGGGCGTGTGGGACGCACCTGGATCAAGTCCACAGTTAAGCTGGGTCAAGGAAGGTTATGTAACAAACACCTGTGACTGAGAGTCTAGGCAGAGTCCCTGTGGGGGCGTGGTTAGAGCTGTAAGCCATTAGCATGTCTGTCGCTGTTGTTGTGCTACTCTGTCACCGCTGGCTTACCTGTCTCCGTGGCAGACTTCCTGTCGCTTCCTCCCGTCGAACGATACCCAGGCCGTGTTACGTGCGTCGCGAGACAGCATTATCTGCAAAAGGTGAAACGCAGGGAATGCTTTAGTGGAAGAACCTTTTTGGTGATGCAAACCTGCACGAGAATGTAAACCGGTCACATTGAGATATTCTTTAAAAAAAAAAATATGTTTTTGAAAACAGACACCCATGTGATTTACAGCAAACCACATTGGGAGCTTGCTAGGTATTCCAGGTATTATTAACATGTCATGCTTCATCATTAACATTCTCAATTCTGAGAAAGTAATTTGTACACGCACAGAGTAAAGGGCCGTCACCACCAAGCAATACAAGTGGTGTGGACTCTGCAATCCACTTGAGTTGGAACGCTTTTTAAAACAATATCTTTATAGTTAGGTAGGTAACGATATATCATATATCGATTTTTCCTGACGATATATATCGTTAATCCCGACGATATTAATCAATGTAATAGAAATGCAATATATATATATATATATATATATATATAATTTTTTTAGGGGGGCTAGTGAATTATGGTGAAATGAATGAATTAATATGAAATGTGAGCTTTAATCATATTCCATCATATTAAAGTGCTTTTGGAGAGAAATGCAGTCACTTTCATTAGTAGAGCACTGTAGAGGGGAGCCGTCTGTGCCCAGGTGATGGTTGTTGATGCTCATTAATACATCAAGGAAGGCAATTATGTTTCTGCACTGTCAAAAGTATTTTTCTGTCATTTTTCTGGAAAATATTCTTTGTTAAAAATAGTGAAAGATCGTAATCGTGATACGAATCGTATCGGGAGTTGAGTGAATCGTTACATGCCTAGTTCTAGTGCTTGGTTTGGACTGCCCTTCATAGACCTGTAAGGTTCAACTATCAATCATTTTAGCTGGGTATCCTTGGGACGCTGTCAAGGAGCCCACGGTGGGGAACCATTGACATAGCCATGAGCAGAGCCAAACACAAATATTAATGGGCTCTATGCATACACGCCCATTTTGTTTTTCAGGGCCCCAGGGATACTTCCATCACAGGTGTTACCGATGATACTAATGAAGGCTCTGTTCCATTCTGGTCAAACAGAGTCAGGGTGCTGCTTTTGTGCGTCTTGGCTCACTGGAAACACTCTGCTACACCAGTGGGTCTCAAAGTGTCCTTGAGTGGGTTCCAAATAGTCCCGTACGAGTGTCTAACTCTGAATGTGTACAAATGGAACCAAATGGACCGTAAGGGTTCCGTTTGTACACTCTCAGAGTCAGGGGGTCCTCGAAATAAAATAAAAGTTTGAGAACCAGGGGGTCCTTGAAATTAAAAAGTTTGAGAATCATTGTACGCTAAACGGAGCAGAGTCTTAATTAGTATCATCGGTAACAGTAGTAGGGAAGGGGCCCGGAAGTAGGAAGAGACATTCTGTGTTTACATTAGAGCCTATTTCACATACCTTGAGTTCCACGCCGGCAGGAACCACGATGGGCCTGAAGGACAGCGAGTGAGGACAAATGGGTGTGATCATGATGGCTGGCACGTTGGGGTGGATCATGGAAGCTCCCGCAGCCACCGCGTACGCTGTGCTCCCCGTGGGCGTGGACACGATCACACCTGGGAAAGACAGCATGACAGAGTGACCCCACTTCACAAACAATTACATTTTATTAAAGTGTCAAATCACAATACAAACCTAATACAGAAAGAAAAGCAACAGAAATAAAATATAGTATAACATGCAATATCTCTCTTTTTCTCCCTGCTTGACACACATCGAGGGTTTGGTTGGGAGTAAGTCCCTGCGACATGCTACTAGTGTCATCTAGGAGTACCTCACGCTAAGAGAAACAGGAGATAGGATCCCACCCCTTCCCGTAGGAGTCGCTGGTCCCCCCCCCCCCCCCCCCCCCATCATGGTCAAGTGTGTTCATATATAGATGCTCGGAAATGACTGGATTTGGGTCTGGTGCATTACCCCTGCAGCACCCGAATGCCCAACCCTCTTTGCTATAATGATATCACAGTCTCTAGACATTTCCAAAGACGCAGCAGACTAGTTTTCCAGAAAGGTTCTTCCCGGGAGGTGAAGGCCAGACAGAGAAAGAAGCAAAAGACTGAACTTCTGTTCTCTCAGCAGATCGATCTGTTTGGCCTGTCAGACATCCATCTACCCATCACTGCTTATGTCCTAAATCAAGCACGGAATCGGTGATAAGCGATCAGCCCTCGTGTGCACTTCAAAATGTTGGCCTGACAGACCCAACGACAGAGTGGCTAATGCCTGATTTATACTTAGTAGTAGTTGCGCCAAAGGACATCAGCTACGTGCACACACACACACACACACACACACACACACCCCGTCTTTCTCCTGTTTCATTTTTATATTTTTATCCCACGATTTTGCAACCCCTTTTTTCACCCAGTGTCAATTATCTAATGTAATCCCGGGCTCTACAACTTGGAGGGGCAGTGGACATTTCTCCTGTTTCCTGTCAATCTACAATGTACTATGCAAATAAGGTAGAAAAGTCCAAACAATATTTAAAAGAAAAAGGCTACAAAACTATCCCTTTGACTGGAACAACACTTTATCATACGTTATCATATTTAATGTACAGCAGGGATGCATTAACCACTGGGCAGAATCCTCTTAGGTCAACAAGAAAGATTATGTTTGCGACAGAAAATATTTCCAGACTCCAGCGCTCACTAAGACCCTTATCCATGCCTTCATCACCCCCTGTCTTGACCACTGCAGGGGAGTTCTGTCCGGGCAACCCAGCAAAGCCCTGTACAAGCAACATACATTATCTCTAAACTATACCGTGTACAGGCAACATACATTATCTCTACACTATACTGTGTACAGGCAACATACATCATCTCTACACTATACTGTGTACAGGCAACATACATCATCTCTACACTATACCGTGCAAATGGATCTCCATCCAGGCGGTGGATCCTATTGGTTCACTAATCTGAGCACCCGCCCCCGCCCCCCCTCCCCCCGGTGGAAAACAGCAGAGAACACTGACCTCACCAAATGTTGAGTTATTGGTTAGCGAGATACAAGGAAGAGATACAAGGAAGAAAGAGAGCTTCCTATGCCAGAATTTCCGATTTTTTGAGCCGAATGTAAAGCATATTGGTATTGATGTAAAAAAAAAAACACTCACCATCTCCCTGTACAGTGGTAATGAGGTGTCCATCCAGGAAGAGGTCGACGTTGGAGAGGTAGGATGATGGACCTCTGTCAACCACCACCTCATTCAACACCTGACCAAAAAACACACAACACAAATAACTGTCAACCACCAGCTCATTCAACACCTGACCAAAAAACACAACACAAAAAAAGCCTTCTGACCCCCCCTACGGCGCCCCTACTGGGCAATCAACATCGAGCCTAACTGCACTTTACTATTTTGACTTAATAGTGGTTCTCAAACCAAAAAGACCCCCATAACTCTGAGTGTGTACAAATGGTACACTTTTAATAACCACTGTGGTAGAGTACGTTAATACATTACACTGCAAGTAGCACACTTCCACTGAGAACTTAACACGTTGACAAGTAGCCCTGCCAGAAGCTCATATACAGGTATGCCTAATATCTCCCCCAATTAAGTGGGGATTCCCTCTTGGATGAGCCGTACATGTTTTGGACTCCCATGTGGGAGACCCGGGTTCGAGGCGCGGGTGTTAGTAGTAATTACTTCACGGAAGAGGACATAAAGGTTACGGAACTGCAGCTTTGCGCAATTCCCAAAATCACAAAGTGTCCCATTTCGTTCCTCTCAGATAGCCTCCACAAACAAAGCTTATTATTGTGCCCGAGAGAGAGACAGAGTGACAAGCACAGCTGCGGGGCAGGTCGAACAGGTTGGGTGTTCTTTTCTCCCCCTCTTCTCTCTCCCGTGTCTCTCCATGCAGCATTCCTTTGCTTGACAACAATGCTTGCTCACGCACACTCACACGTTGCAGTAATAATGGCAGCCTGGATGGATAACCACAGGCCAGGCGGTGAGGCCATCGCTATCTTTTGAGACGTGTGCCAAGTCGTTAGGATTGAGTGATGTCGGTGACTTGTTCTGTCCTCAATCTCCCAGTTGTCGCTCCGCTTACCTGCTGCCACCATAATAGCTCTGTTATTGTGTTTTGCCTTGAGGTTTAGCTCTGTGATTTCACTGCGCTCGTGTGCCAGTCTAACGGACAGGGAGGCACACTGTGCAATGTTCCTGACCGTCTGTAGATGTTTGTGGAACAGGGTAGACGACCGGCGTGCCGTGTCGGTCACCGGTGGCACTTCTTGCAATCATTAGTGGAGTTTGAGGCGATTTAGGGGTGAATATTGGTTAAGAAGGGTTGTTGCATAAAGAGTTGTTGCATAAAGGCTTTCGATCAATGACATTATGGCAATAAAATCCATTCAACACATCCAAACGGGTAAGGTTTAATATCTTGCAAACATTCTTGGGACGCCTCAGTTTTTATTTGTTATTTTTTTGAAAAGGGTCCGTCATGTGCTATGCCAACAGTATGAATGCACGTTATGCTGCCACACACACTAATAATAATAATAATAATAATAATAAAACTTTATTTGTATAGCACCTTTCATGACATGAAATGCAGCTCAAAGTGCTTTACAGAACAATGGAGAATAAAAGAAAAGCAAGGCAACGACAAAAAACAAGCAATAATGCAATACCGTGAGGACATGAATAATAAAAAAAAGGAAAAAAAAGATCAATTAAAAGCAATGTTGTAGAAGTGGGTCTTGAGCTGAGCTTTAAAAAAAATGGTATGTATCATTAGCTACTTTAAATATAGGTCATATTTCGTGGCAAATTATTCTAGGGCTATTTATATAGGCTTGATATTAGAACATGGTCAACGTTCACGATAGGTTGCATCTTCAAGTGGAGAATTATGAATTAACAACAGTGTAATGTAAAGTTACTGTATCCGTTCTGCGCTAACTGTGTTCATGTTGTTTAGCTCATTCTCTCATTCGTTTAGCCTGTGAATAAACACATTTGCTCATTGAACAGGAAGGACACGAGAGAAGAGTTGAAGGAAGCAACACAATCACAGAAATCGACAGGTTACCAGTTTCGGCGTAACACACATGCAGTGAACCAACATTAATAGGGTTGCTGTTTCCCTATTAAAGTTGGTTCACTGCATTTGAAGAAGTGGGGTGTTTGTTCCTTTTTCATTGTTGCACACCATACCCTCTCCTACGCACCGGTCGCCTGTAGGTGTGCAAAAGCTTTGCTTTTTATTGATGGCGTAACACACTCAAAACAAGACAGTGTTACCCAATTACCCACACAACCCCATTATTCACTGTAATGGTAGCGTGCGTGTTGAGTTTAAAATGGATAATATTTTCAACGTGAAGAGGTAGAGAAAAAAATAAATAAAAAGTTTGCTGGTCAATGAGAATGAAAACAGAGCAGTAATGGATGACGTACTGTGGCCAGCTCGCTCACCTGGTAATTGACAGCTTTGCGGCTTCCCTCGCTGTCTCCGTTGGTCATGATGAGACCTTTCTCGTCCACCCTGGCTTTCTTCTCCTTGATGTCCTTGTGCACGCGCACTCTCAGCCGACTGCGCAGGATGATGGCGGCGTTTCCTACGCGAGCAAAAACACATCTCACAGTGAGAACCTACACACACGCGCACAACACAATTAAAAAACAACCCTGCACGTAACGCTGCAATGGTCCATTTTATTACTACGTTTCTACACTCGGAGATTTACAAATGGGGGGGAAAAACATAACACTGAATGATAGCGCTGGTCAGATGTCACATACCCTCAATGATTTGGGTGACCTGAGACTGGTAAGTGTCGAAGTTGAAAGGCGTGAGGAACCCCAGGGAACCCAGGTGAAAGGCCATTACTGGTGGAACGCTCTCCTGCAAAACACACGCTCCTTTAAAATTTGTCATCAGAACAAGTTATCGTGAAGAAGGAGCGCCGCCTGGGTAACTTTCGTACCTGGAAGAGTGAAGATGCGTACAACAGGGTTCCATCTCCACCCAGACAGATGATGAAGTCTACCAGATTGGAAATGTCATCGAGATCTGGTGGGGGGGGGGGGGGGGGGGGGGAGAGAGAATGTTTATCATATATTTTCGTCACGACTATGTGATGAAGTATAAATGTAACTCAACTCTTACAATTCCAAGCGCTTGTCAGGGTTGGGGGGGTCCCCAGTTCAAATAGGAATACTTTTGGAGGTCACTGCCTGAAAAGGTTGAGAACCAACTAGTCTACATCGAAATCTCTTTGCCGTAAATGGCCGCTCTACTTGCAGATGAGCCATTTTCGTTGAAGGTTTGTCTCAGAATAGGGCTCATGTGCTTAAGGCTCTTCTAGGTGAAAAATGATGTGGTATGATGAGAGAGAGAGAGAGCCCGTTGGCCAGCATACCTTCTCTGAAAGTGCAACATGTCTTAATGATGGTCCCGAAGTTCTCATCGCCTGCGATGGCCGGGTCCTCCAGAACTGTCTTCTCCACGTAAACAATCAGGTTTTTCACCTACAGAATAAACATTCGGGCAACAGGTCTGGTCAACACACAGGTAAAGTCTACGGTCTACTGTTTAAAATTAACTAAATGTAGAAATATAATGACTATTATGTTTCAAAACGTAGGGTACAATTCGGTCAGACCCACGGTTGTCCAGAACCGCCCCAAAAAGGCCTCTGCCCGGGCTCTGGACAGGGCCCTTGACATTTGGGCATGCCTGACAAAGAACTCCACATGTGGGCATAAAAGGGACACAGACATAATATCTGGGTGGGCCATGCATTTCCAACTTGCATCGTTCAAGTAGGCCAGGGCCCAACGGGCACTGCTCTAGTTTAGAATAATGGGAAACCAGCTGAGGACCACTTCAATAAATTCATTGAGAGAGCCATCGCAAAGTTAAGAACAATAACTTGCTGAAATAACTAGTGTGTGAACATGGAATTCAAACTAAATCATTATTCCCTGAAGAAGACCTACTAGGTCGAAACGTGCAGCCTTTTTCTTATTTTTACTCGTTTACTGCCTTTTGTCTACATGGAATTCAAACAATACACATAATGATCTTCTCTGTTGATGTGTGAGTGATGTCACAGTGCACATGGATGGTGAGTGAAGTCACGGGGCGTGTGAATGTGTGTGTTTAACACTATGTGACTCTGTGCGTTCGGGTGTACCTCTGTCAGGAACGTGCACAGCGATTTGAAAGGCTGCAGCAGGCTGCTGTCGCGGATCTTCTTAATGACAAGGACACTTTTGGGAGGCTTGTTCCACGTCAGTCTCTGACTGGCAGGGTCCTGGATGTGCCTGAGCAAGGAGGAGACATATGGAATAAAGCAAAAATAAATATAGCTCATGCCTGAAAGTTTATTAATGTTTTAGGTATTATCATTCTTTGTTGCTGCTGTTCCACATAACAGCCAACCAGTTTAAGAAATCACAGATTTGAGGCTTTAAAGTTTAAACCTTTGCTTTTGTGTTTATCACAAACATTATGGAAGATGCTTCTAAAAACATGTATTCTATTGCTAGTTTGATCAGTTCAAATACTCTTAATAATCTTAAAATAACTAAACCTAATCTTAAAATAATTAACAAATGTATGGTAATGCGGCGTGTTGTGAGCTTATAGATCTGCAATTTTCTGTGAGCGACGCGCTTCCATAGTAGACATGGTGCCTTCTATGGACTGACTGAAATAAGTCTTGAAGACTGAGAACTTGAATCCATGGAGACATCACATTTAATTCAGAAGGAAGTGTAAATTAAACTTGTGAGGACTAACAGCGGGTTGCCGTTCCTTCTCGGCCAAGAAATCTGTGTTCAGACCGCTTTCTGAACATGGTGTTCAAGTGCGGCAATCCCAGGCAAATCTATTCATTTGCATGCTGGACCAGAATCTACAAATCTTGTTCATTAGCGTCCCATCTTCCTTAATGTGAACCAGAGATCTCGTTAGACCGGTAATTGTGCCGGTTTTGGCCTCTTTTTATGACAAAAGCCGGAAAATATAAATGCCTCCGGACATCCTGGCCGATAAAAAACAAACAAAAACCCCACTGCAATTTATTATTATCACTGCAAATCAGACACATTTCAAATCCTCTCTCTCTCTCTCCATACAGAAATAAGTTCTGTGTGGAACAGTTATGAAAGATTCAATGAAAACTAGGTAAAATGCAATCTGTGCAACGGCAAGTTTAGTTTATTTTGGTCTTTTTGACAAAACCATGTACTACAGTGGTACAGAGGATACCACTGTACGCACACACACACACACACACACACACACACACACACACACACACAAGTTTGACACGCTGAGGAAGGCCAGTTCATAAGAAACTACTCAAGAGAGTGCGGATATTCCTTTCTCTGTACATCACTCACACACACACACACACACACACACGTTTAAATAACAAGTTGCAATTGATATTACAAATGGGAGGGGCATAATTTGTATGCACAGTTAAATGTCGGTGTTAATTTCCTTTCGAGGAATTTTCTGTGTGTAAAGATGGCATGTTAAAGGCAGCTGCAGCAACAACTCTAGATGTCATATTTCCACCAGGAAAGACGACATCTAAGATCTAAGGCCCGGGCCATTGCTGCTCCCAGTTGTTGGAACACAAGTCCTGTGTCCCTGAAGATTGAGTCTGAGATTGAGGATATGTATGAGGCTTAGTTCCTCTAACCCAGTGATTCCCAACCTGTGTGCCGCAGCACTTAGTGTGCCGTTTGAAATGGCCAGGTGTGCCATTTGATTTGAACAAAAGTAGCCTCGGAACCCAGACATGTTTATTTCCAGGAAGAAAAGTAACCCAGACCCTCACCCGATAGCAATAGATACTGGGCTGCCTGCGGTTGTTGTTGCCCATCCCCACTAGAACTGGACCAGGGCTACATCCCCACCAGCCCAACGACCTTCGGCCATAGAAATGCTAATGTATGGCTTTGTTTACATGGGGACATCACCTACTACTCTGTATAAAAAATAATACCGCTTGCCTCTGTGCGTTCCAGCCTGCTTTTTGCTGGAATTCACGCGTTGCAAAAGCGGCAGTGATGGGCTTACAAATCGCCGCAACAACTCGCAGACGAGTGAGACGACATAAGAGAGAGAAGCAGTAGCCAGGTCCTTATACAAGTTTCTCAAACGTAACTTTCAAGTGAACTTCATGGAAACTTTAGGAAGTCTCTCTTTCCTGACTGCCGTGAACAAACATGTGTGATTCACCGTGTCCAGATTGCAAGCAACACGGGCACACACACAACACAGACACTAGCATGCAGTGACGTCAGAAAGTGACTTTGTGTGTGCAATGTGCACCGCATGCACTCAAACTTTATTGATCATGCGTGACGTGATTAAAGCAATTGTATTCACATTGGTAGGTCAGGAAATAAAATATATAAATGTAAAAAATATTTTTGTTAAATAAAACTTGCCATCTTGTGTATATGAGAACAAATATTTTGTTCTGGTTTCAAATACATTGTAGCAGCTGTGCGTGTGTGTGTGTGGAAAAAGTATATATATATATATATATATATATATATATATATATTAATTATACCCCCCCCCCACCGTATATCTAGGTGTGCCCTTTGATGTTTTGGCCATGAAGTGTTTTGGCACAAAAAAGGTTGGGAAACACTGCTCTAACCCACCAAAGCAGGATATCCTACATTACTTCATCCTTTGCGCAGTAGGAGTGACCAGCAAATGTTGCTCTTCTATGTGCTACTGTTTTTGTTATTACTAAATTTTTTTTTTCATTTCGATTACAGGACTTTAACTTTCTACATTGTGGTATTGCTAGTACTACTTTTACTTAAGTAAAACAATCAGACATGTCAACTTGCATAACTACATGGTTGCCCTTTGGCACCAATCGGGAAAACACACAGGCCCTTTCACTTTCTCTCTTTATAGTCTCGCACACACAAGACGTTTTTTCAATTTTCAATACAGGACTTTAACTTGTAAAGAGTATTTCTACATTGTGGTATTGCAAGTGCTAGTACTACTTTTAAAACAGTCAGTGTTGTATATATAGAACTTAAACTACTGTAAAGCTGTTCACAAAAGGTTTACCTAACTTTGCTACTACAGGGAAAACATTAACATTTTTAAGCTTTGATTGTTCTTGCACTCTATATTCTTGTTTGCTGTGCTTGCTGTGGTTTTGAATGGTATGCAATCTATGCTGCTGCATTGTCTGTAAGGAAGCCAAAACAAAAATAGGTTTTACTCGTATGTACCTGTACACGAGATGTAACAATAAAGTACAACCGATCGTGAACCTTGATCAGACATGTCAACTTGCCATAACTCCATGTTTGCCCTCTTGCACCAATCAGGAAAAATCACACGGGGCCCTTTCACTTTCTCTCTTTATAGTCTATTAGTCTTGAGCACACACACGCTCGTTCACAGTTCCCTTTAAGAGAGAACAGTGAAATTGAAAAAGCTGAAATTGAAAAGATGATACACTGAATGACATTTGATGACAACACATGACGACACAGCACTGAAGAAAGTAACCGAAGGTGCAACATCGAGCCACATTGTGAGTGATGTGTGGGATATTAAATATGTAAAAGCTAAAAGATTTCAGTAAAAAAACCTCCATTTAATCCATTTAAAATACAACAGAGCTCTACCGATACATCTGAGAATTTCTGTGCATCTTTGTCTGTCTCTCGATTGGCTTCGCTGATTTGGCTGAAGCACTCAGCAGGCGTTGACACTAAGGGTTGCCCACCTGTCCCTGGCAGGTAAATAAAGCTTTCAGGCAAGTAGAGTTTGCTTTCTGGTTGCCAGACCGGGTAAGTGCTCGTTTGAGTGGGGACGCAACCATCTATAAAGACAACACAAGCTATCTGTCTAAACACTTGATTGTGGCCAGAGCTGAGAGCACTCTGTCTTCTGGTCTGTGGAATATAAAATAAGTGCACTAGTTTACCTATAATGTGCTATTTTCACTGTTGCTACACTAAAAATATAAAACAACAAGCGTGAATCCATAGTCATATTCACTGCTCTGTAGGTATTTGGCATAATATTTTTTTATTCATACCCAATTGTTTATGCCAAATAAATACCTACATTTCTTTAATCACACAGCCCCAGAAAGTAAAGAAATAAGTGTTGATCAGCAATTCATATTTTATAATGGACAATTTACTTTTCGGGCAAGTGGGCATGACCTTTGGGCAAGTAGAACATGACCTGTACTTGCCCGACGGGGCAGGTGCCTCTGAGCTCAGCCATAGATGGAGACCCCCGAACTCTCCCAACTTGGTGCATTGTATGTCAGTTTGGCATAGATGACTGAAATCATAGATAGACGTACTGATAACAGGTATTGGTAATTGCACTACTTTCTCTTCAAATCTTTAAATAAAATGACATCAATGGATCGAAAGTGAACCGACCGCTGATGAGATACAAGAGCGGAACGGGGGACTTGGCCTGGTTCAATAACTTCAATTCATTAGCATTGGTGATGCGGTTAGTATCGGTTGCTTCTTTCAGTACCTGAAGCAGTGTTTTTGTGCACGCCCTGACCCCCAAACACATTAGTACCTCGCCCAGCCAGACAGGACAGTCCCGCAGTCCCAGGATAACAAACAGCAAGCGTTGCTTTCATTGGATCACAACCTGGCTGCCCCGGATGGACGCACGTGACACAGTAAACTCCAGAGTTTTTTAACACTCAGAGTGTACAAAAATGGATAAATTAACACAGAGGATTATACTGTGTGAGAATAAATTAATATGTAGACAATGAATGCACCTCCGTTTCCTCTTTTCCACGGGTAAACCACAACAAATAGAGAAACGGAAACCTCAAGCCTTACTTCCCTACTTTTAATGCAATATACGGACACAACATTTAGGTTACTACACAGTCGTGAGTGACAGTGTAAGAAATTGACTAACCACTTAAACCCCCTATATTCTTAGTAATACGGAACAGAGTTGCAAATGTACTTGGTGCGCTCTCGTTGAAGTGGTTAACTGTAAAGGGCCACAGGACTTGCAGGTGGCAGAAGCATCCCTTTGAAACGGGCCGCTACACCAATGGAGTGAGGCACCCGTTTCAACTAAGCATCACAAACAAACGGCACCATCCCCTGGCCTCTGTAGAGACGCAGACAGAAAGGGAGGAGTGGAGGGAGAAAACAAAAGCTCTCACCATTTCCACACTCTGTTGTCGCTGTTGTTGGTTCCTGGAGCATCTTGGAGCACAAACTGGCTGTATTTCATGGCTGTATGCATGTGATGTTGACACCGCTTTGGAGAATGAAGCGATGACGCTTCCAGTCTATACAGTAATGTCCAGCTATACTGTATGTCTGTACTACACGAGGCCTATCGTTAGCATTGTCTTCCCAACGCCTATTATTCTAAAAACAAGTAAAACATATACTAGTCGGAGGCAGCAATGTCATCTGGTCAGTTGTGACTTTTTCCCTGTCACCTACTGTTTGCAGAGCTCAATTGTGGCGGAAGCTCCCCTGAGGCGCTGCGGTGAGTGACGTGTGACGTCTGTCCCTCGGCTCACGCGGCTCAGCCACACTCGGCAACAACAGCAACTCTTCTTCTCAGAAGGGCCTCGACACTGAATCACCACGCTGCATTCTGCTGCTCCATTTAAAGCTTACTCATTATTAGGACAGACCTGGGGGGGTGATGTCACCTTCAGCCCTGCCCACCTGAGGGAGACGACGCCCATATCTCAGGGCGAAAGGTTTTCTCATTGGGTGGGTGTGTCCAGGAACTGTTGCTCGTCTACCTTGCTGTTTAACTTGACAAGGAAACTCTGCCAAGAAGAGGTGTGAGATATTTTTAAGCCATCCACAACTTGGCAAGAGAAGAATTACTGTACATTTCTTTGGCTTTCATGCGGTTTGTTTGTTGACAGAGTTGTTTAGCCGGAGTGACTGAACGTAGTGAACTTGGGTGATATTTTCATGGCTCAAAGCCAGAAACAAAGACAATGCCTGTGGGCAAAGAAAAGTGCAGGGTGACTGACACATGTCAGAGGGGGAATGACCTATCATTCGGAATATTTTACTTCGCTCTGTCAAGATGAAAATATACAACAGCAACAACACAATCTATTTCAAAACTATAAGTTATAATCTGAAGAGAGCCCATCCAAAATTGAGATTGGAAGATGTCACAAAAACAAATTCCAGGATATGAATCTGTCAAGGCCAGGGGTGTCGAACTCAACTTGGGGCGAGGGCCGCATTGGTCAAAAGGTCACTTGATGGGGGCCACAACCAGTTGCGGACGCACGCTCGATGTCTCAGTCAGTCACTGCTAATATATATATATATATATATATATATATATATATATATATATATATTCTACTGTAATTAATAAACAATGCAATAAGGATCCCCAACAAAACATTTGAAAGTAAAACATTTCAATTTGAAGTAAAAACATTACTTGTCTACCTGTTTACATCTGCTAATATGCAAAATATCTGCAGTTTCTGTTCAGTAATGTGTGGCTTTTGTTCGTATGTTTCAGGTGTTGATCACCTGAGAGCTATTACCATGTCAGCACAATATCTGCAGTTTCTGTTCAGTAATGACTCTAGCATCTCTGTACATCACAAAAGTTCAATTAGTGGTTGCTTTTGTAGTCCTATTAAAACCATTAAGTAAACTTTTCATTAATATACGTCCTTTTAGACCTGAGGTGGATTATACAAATGTCTTCTAAATCCTGACAGTTTTCTGAAAAACCTCATGTTTCTGTCAGTAGTGCTCAAACATTCAAGGACCCCCAAAAATATATGTAATTGGTCGCCGAGACCCATCTGAAAATATGTTGTTCCAGGGACGCCCCGGAAGCAAAGATTTGAGTTAAAATCGTTCGCTCTGAAAGAATACTATGAGCTTGTAGATCTGCTTTTTTTTATTTTGTATAACACAATGCTTAAAACACCAAAAGGGGTTCCTGCACAAAATGGGTTATAAGAAATCCAACTATTAGCATTGCCATCTAGAGTCAAGTGTTTACATGCAACATGTTGACTAATACTACCAATTGCATGATTAATACTTTTCTCCGTTTAACATTTCAGAAGTTGCTAGCGATATCGACCCATACATTTAATCAAAGTATGCCCTATATTATAGCAGACTATGGCTACTATGACCATAAAGTACACGGTTTACAATAGTTGCAACTACACACTCTCACAAAACAAGTCTGCAAAGCACAACCACACCCGTTCACAGAGATGAAACCAAGCAACTGAAACCAAACAGTGGGGCTGGTTTGATGGATTATAAACAATGACAGACATTACCATTTCACTCCAAACATTTGCCCATCACGGATATAAAGTGATAACAGATTAACACATTTAGGCCTGACTAAAGGGCGAAAACGTTCGCTCTGAAAGAATATATACGATTTTTCAAAAGCTAAAGTATAACATAATGCTTAGTTAAAACACCAAAAGGGGTTCCCGTCCAGAATGGGTTAATACATGACCGACACCAGATGTGTATTGCCCCACGGTGCCACCAAAAAAGGCTTTAGGCGTAATATTTAGCTTTTACTTTTTGGCTGGTTAAAGTTCAGTACCAAGCTCTGACTAGTTAACAGGCATAGTGTGCGACTCCAAACAAAAATGCTTCTATTTGTTTAAGAAAATCAGACCCCGTCTGAAGTGAGCGGTACTGTACTGTACTGTACTGTACTGTACAAACCCTCCTACCTGGCCTGTGTGTGTCTGTGTGTTAGGCTGTTCAACAGTGACACTTGTTGGTGAACAAACGCTATTTTCGTGCTCGGACACAGCCAGAGACAGACCCAGGGACAGACATAGGGACACAGCCACACACATAGCCGTCTATAGGAGTGGTTGCACCACTCAAAAATACCCTGTATAACATATATAACGACACAATGTGACATAGCTCTGTTTACACAATGCTGTACCCCCTCCAACTGTATCTACCGGTACTTTCCCCATTTTCAACTCTTTTTTATTATATTTTGCTTTGGCAATGTTTTTTTCATGCCAATAAAGCTCCTTTGAATTGAATTGTGTGATATAAAATGTCAGCTTATCATACAATCACATTCATTGTTTAGTTCAGTCCTTGACCTTTTCATGTCAAGGACTTCCAAATTAATATGTATTTTGCTTAAAAGCAGATGTACTGTACATACACACTCACACCACGTCACCACTTTGTGACACGATGTGAGCTTGTACATCTGCTACTTTTTTTAAATAGCCAAAGTATAAAATATGAAAGTAATTAACCCATTTTGGGCAGGAACCCCTTTTGGTGTATTAAGCATTATGTTATACTTTAAGCTATAGCAGATCTACAAGCTCATAGCGAGCTTGTAGGTCTACGAGCTTGTAGGTCTGCTATTTTTGAAAAATCGTGAAAATGTAGTGCAAATCTTTGAATATATATATTCTTTCAGAGCCAACGTTTTTAACTAAAATCTTTGCTTCTGCGGGGTCCCTGGCACAACATATTTTCAGATGGGGGTCAGTGGCCAATTACATATATTTCTGGGGGTCCTTGACATGAAATAGTTTTCAGAAAGACTGACATAGAAACATAGGTTTTTCAGAAAACTGTCAAGATTTAGACTTTTGTAGAATCTGTCTAAATGGGTTAACTAATGTAGCTGGGGACTCCCTGGAACCCACTCAAGGACTTCAAGCACCTCTTTAAGTAAAATCAATGACGCTCTTTCATCTTATGTTCAAAGGGTTTCTAGAGAAACTAAGCTTTTTTTCAATTGCTCAGAGTCATCACTTCAGCTTCGTGGGAGGGTACAGTCCATTATTAAACATATGGGGGATTTTGTGTCCACGATTATTAGTGATTATTTCTAGGCTTGACTCAGTACTTTCAATATAGTAAATAAGTAATGTTCAAATAATAATAAAAGAAATTACCGTATATATATATATATATATCGCAAGTTCGAACCCGAACCAGAGTTAATGTCGAACACACACACACACACACACACACACACACACACACACACACACACACACACACAATACAGCAGGGTTGACAAGAAACTGATGGCTCAATTTTGCTGTGCATGCCACGCAACAGTCTGTTGAGACACATTTTGGTCGGACTTACAAAATAATGTAAAGGCGCTTAATTAATGCTGTTGAAAGCATAGGTTCTGGTCAGTTCATGCTGTTGAAAGCATAGGTTCTGGTCAGTTCATGCTGTTGAAAGCATAAGTTCTGGTCAGTTCATGCTGTTGAAAGCATAAGTCCTGGTAAGTTCATGCTGTTGTTGAAAGCATAAACTTGCAAGTGAAGTATAAATGAAGTTGGTTTTCTAGTTGTAATCAGGTCCTGTGGGAAGGGGGGGGGGGGGGGGGGGGGGTTAATAATAATTATTATTATTTTCCAAAAGAGTGAAATAAACCTTCCAAGGAAGGGACTGTACACTCCAGGGAATAGAGAGAGACAACTTACTGCATCAACGTATTTATTAGAACTAATAATTAACTAGTGCTAATGAATAAGTTAGTTGATGCGGTAAGTTGTCCGTATGTGTATATATATATCTTTTTTTATTCCACTGATATGAGGGATATTTTTTTAGACTTAATGGGGCATTTTCTGCCCATTGTCTATCCGTGACCCTGACTGACAGGCCTTTCCCACCTACTGTAGGCTATTCACACTTTTCATACAGCCCATAATGCATTGCGATTGTGTGTGCGGCAGTTCCGGTTGCACACGGGGAGGGGTCGCGGGAGGTGATGAGGAGGGAAGCCTCGCCCCCACGGGGAAGAGGCTTCCCTAGCATTTTATTGAAGAAGACTTGAATCGGGTGTGATACAGCGTATGAAAGCAAACTTCCCAAGGATTATGGAGATGTTTTTATTTTTTTGAAAGGTTGAGAAATGAAAGAATTATGGCCGTTTCTAATCTCAACATTTTATTAAGAAAGCAAAAGTGAAGAGTGCTGTTGGCATGTCTCATAGAAACAAGTAAATAGGTATATAAAAATAATCCCAAAAGAAGCGCATATAACAGGGGTCTGTAACCTATTTTAAATAAAGTGCCATGTTTTTATTTTCTAGATAGTGAGTCTGCCATATCCAGATTAATTTTAATGACACCACAATAAAATAAAAAACATATTTTGATTGTCCACAAATATAGTGGTTATAAGTTCTTCCTTCTTTTTAAATATTTTCTTGCACATTGGTATAATGATCATTATATATCCCCCTGCAGTCAGAGTTCATAGTTTTAATGAATGAATGTGATGCATTGTGAGCTGGTATAGATCTGCTATTTTCAAAAGTAATCTTGGAAAAAAATAATTACATTTTTGGATTAGCCGTCCTTAGTTGGGCAAATGCATGCATCTGGGGATCCTTGACATGGGAATGTGCTGTGTGAGGATCACTGGTTTAAACAACATTAGGAGAAAAGCCCAAATAACCACTTTAGAAACAAAAAAAGCAACTAGTACAACTACCAATATTTACAAGCAACTTTACAGAAAAAGAAGCCGCTTATAATAAACAGACATGGCAACACTACAGCAGCCTCTCAGAGCCGCTCAAGTGTAAAATCAAACAGTGCTTTTTGCATTTAAGAGGTGGTCAGACCTGACCTGACCTGACCTGGTCTTATCGTTATGTGCTGAGTGTCTGGCCACCCTAGGTTTCATGTGAAATGTACCTAAATCAATCAATCAATGAATGTCAGTGTTGTTTACTATTCGTTATTGTGAATGTGGGTGGGACAGTGGGAGGCGACAGTCTGGCCATGCAAGCGTGTAAAGTGTAAACAGTGTGACGCTACATCCGTGATAGCATCCCACCGGATGGGCCGCACACACGACTCTGTCCCCAGTGCGTTGGCGGGGAAAAGTGTGAATAGTGTTTTGATCCAAAGATAGCCAAGCTCTGCTACTTTTAACTTTCCTAGGAGGCTTTAGATAGCACGATGCTAATCCTATGCTCCTGGAGTGGAAGGTTCAAGTATCCAGTAATCATGTGACAGTAGAAGTCAAGAGGCCAGCAGTCTGTCCAAGCCTAGCAAAGGAGAGTTTCAGTGAAATAACAGACTATCATAGCTTGATGTTTATATGTGCAAAGGCTAAGTAATTCCTGCCTACTAGTCCATGGGTTTTCAACAGGTGGTCCGTGGACCACTGGTGGTCCGTGAAGGTATTGCATGTGGTCCCTGACCATGCATTTAGTAATGTAGGAAAGGGAAGATTTGTATTTTAATTTATTGTATTGACCACAAGTTGAGAAACAATACAGTAAATGACGTGGTGATATACGATGACGCTCGATCGATGTTGTCAGTTACTGGGAAGTCGGACGTCAAGAACTTCCACAGAAAAGGGAGATAGAATCTCAAGGGAAACTGTACCGGTTTGCTTGGTTGAGTCACCATTATAAGGAAATGTGCACATAATTAATTGCATGCGTCTGCTCGCTCATACATACAGTAAGTTACAATGAACAGCAACATGATTTTAATATGGAAGGTTAATTTTCCCCCCACACCACGCCCATATCCCCCCTCCCAACACAACAGTGGTCCCCAGGTTGATTCTCAGTCAGGGTGGTGGTCCCTGGTTCATAATCAGTTGAAAACCCCTGTACTAGTCCAATGGCTTAAAAGGACCACTTCACCACTTTTCAATCCATCTTCATATAATTGGTCCTCACTAATGATCATGATAAAAATAGCACTATTTTTTTCCGACTCGTCTGTGTCTCATAGGAGGGCTGTGGACAATTCAGGAACCCGTCCACCAGTGACCTCATTGATGAGGAATCCAAGCTAATAGAAACTGCAGGCTTTCTATTCCTGAAAAGTTGCAATCTGAAAATGGAAGCCATCGTTTTCACAATAATAAAAATCTAAATATTCTTTTTTTTTTAAACGATGTCACTGGCGATTGGATTTGGGAAAGCACAGTGGAAAACTCAGAAACACGAATAGCAAAAAAAAAACCCAACTAAATAGGTTTTAACTTTTAAATAGTCCATCTGACTTACATGACAGCGTGTGGATTCTGAAGCATGCATGCCTTTGGGCCAAACGTGGTCACAGGGCTTGGTCCATGAAGTGACTGGTTTCTCCTAAAAGAAAAAGGCAACAACAACAGGGAGTTAAGTTGATTCCACAGAAATAATACATTTTACAGCAATTTCTAGAGGAAAAATAATAGCCTTAGATAATGCAACATTTTCCTCAGAAAGTGAGAAAGCTTGTGGCGGGATCTGGCGAGCGGTGATTCTAGCCGTCATGTAAAATTTACATCAGCTTAATTTTGTCTAATTCATGTTAGCCACTGATATAATTTATGGAGAAAGGGGGAAAAGATCATTTTCTAGTATTACTAGAGGCTACTACTAGCCCATGTTCTGTCCAGTTGAACTACAGCAGCCTAAATCGTACAGTTAAATTAAATAACTTTCACAATGTATGGTGAATTTCACGACACATTGTGAAAGGCCTTGGGGCCTATCTCAACCTGATAAAACCATACATTACCTATGATACTCCCTGGTGCGCAAACATCATATCAGCGAATGTTGTAAAAAATATATGTACAATTTAATCCCCATTAACAATGATGCAATGGATTTCTCCATCTATCTACTGTAGTTGTGAGTCTAGCAGGAAGAAGTATGATTAAAAGATTGCAAATGTAGTATGGGTGTTCACCGCCAATAGCATTGGAATGAATCAAAAAGAGGTCTGAAGAAGTCACAATGCTACAAGAAGACCGTCTCCTCTTTGCTGTCAAGTGGGCCTGGGGCACCAACCATCACGTGATCTGGGTTTACAAATCCTATTAGCGGTCTCTGGTTGGGAGAGTCAACCATCTGCTTCTTTCTGGTTGTCATTACAATAACGTATCCAGTAGTTTGTTAAAGGCCCACCAACGAGCATGAAACATCGTGTGACAAATTAGCAATGGTATTTGGGACTTGTCATTTTTAGTCACAGTTAATGTTTGTATTCTGCAGTAAAATATTAACATTCTGTAGAACCAAGAATGTATGCAACTGTTAAAACACTTTCATCGCCCTCTAGTGTTCATGTGATGTTACCGCAGGCAGCCAGGCAATATGTGTGAATTTGCGCCAACTACTTCCGTCGCACACAGCCCAACACGGGCAAAAGGTTGTACGAGCAGCAGCCGACATGTCTTAGCTTTCACCACAAACGGCAATATGTCGGGATCAAAAATCACTATTTACATCTGAACGTCGACTCGGATTGGACAAAAAATAATTTTGAGTATTTTTCTGAGAAAGGAAGCAGCAAAGAAACTCCAATGAGTGCATTCTTATGGGGTGCGTGCGCATTGATCCTCATGATGGGAAGATCAGGTCTAGCAGCATGGACAGCACGAAAGGTTAGTTTTGAGCTTCGGCTGCATGGAATGGATATAAACCTTATAACCCACCGTATGGCGACCTGCGAGGTAAAGTCTTAACCCATCATCTGGCGGGTTATGGTGCTGCGTGGCGTCGTGAGTGTTAAGATAAATACAATTCTTTGGTTTATACTGTATATAACCACATTAACCCTGGCTTCCCTATTTTGGGCTTGTCATTATAAAATAAATTATTGTAAAAGAAAGGGTTTTTTAATTCAAAGATGTCCCTGTCACTGGCCTGGGCCATGGCTCAGTGGTCCAGGCACCTTGGCTGGTAATCTAGTCTGGCAGTGTGCCGCGGGTTCGACTCCCGATCCAGACGGCCTTTACTGCATGTCTTCCTCCCCATCTCTCTCCCCATTTCCTGTCGGCCTACTGTCTGTCTACGGCCTAAAAAAATAAAGGTGAAAGCCACAACATTTTTGAATGAGTGAAATGAGCAGATCCACTTTCACACGTGAAAATAGCACATTATAGTGTTTAGACACTAGACCAGACATATCTCATGTTGTGTTTATAGATGGTTGTCTCCCCTCTCAAATGAGCACTTGCCCCCTCGGGCAACCTGAAAGCAAACTCCACCTGCCCGAAAGTTTTATTTAGCTGCCAGGGGCAGATGGGCAACCCTTAGTGTTTTATTTAGCTGCCAGGAGCAGATGGGCAACCCTTAGTGTTTTATTTAGCTGCCAGGAGCAGGTGGGCAGCCCTTAGTGTCAACGTCTGTTACCCTGGTAATCATTTATTTATCACAACACATTCACAATTTTTTTTATTTGATTAACTCAGTAAACATGTTTGACATCTGTTCATTCCTCACAATGACAGTTCAGCATGTGGTGGCACCGAATGGTCGGCTACAGTCGTATCAGCCCTAGCTAGGGCTGATAACACTTAATACCCTACCCTCTCTGGCCATTTATCACTCCCCGCACCCAGAGCAAATACAGGCTGAGTATCAAGAATGTGATGAGAATTAAAGATGGCACCTCTTGAACTCAATGGATTGCCATATTTAAATTGTATCCATGGATAATATGGCAGTTGAGAGAAGAATACTGCATAAGCTAAAGTAGCACTGCATGATTGCAAAGGATGGTTTGGTAAAATTCCAGACATTGAGTTCATCCAGGCTCTAAGGAACCAAAACACAGAGTGGAAAACAGCAACCTTCTGCAGAAATAATTCCAGCTGCATGGCATTTCCTTTTCCAGTCCAGTTCCTCGTTGGCAGTAATGTCAATCTAACTAACAATTAGCCTAATGCATTATACAAAGGCTATTTTGTCTTTGTAAATAAATAAGGCTTTGGGTACGGTATGTAATTAACTAATTATCGCTCAGGATTCTCTCTTGCCCTCAGTTGAGTTGGGCAGCGGTGGCCAAAAGTTTAGAGGAGCGTCATTGTTTCCAGTTCGATTACCCGGACCGGCAAGACAATTTTAGGTGCGGAAGTGAATGGTCACACCCCTCCCCCAACACTGCCGTACCCTTGAGCAAGGCACTGAACCCCAAACTGCTCCAGTGGAGCTGATCAGTTACCAACAGTAGTGACTGTTGTCAGCTCCCATGCTTTAATGTCGGTGTGTCTGTGTTTCTATTGTTTAGGGCGTTGCTGAAAATGACCTGGCTCCTTTTCTGTGTAGAAACCAGGGGGGCAGTCAGCCAGATATTTCGTGAAGCCTCATTTGAAATCGGTAGTTCATATAATGGCCTGTTGTGGCGCTGGACTGGACCCAAAAAGCCCCATAGCTCCATAGAGGCCCATGTATTTGGGCCCAACTTCACCTAGACTGTATTACCTTAATAAACATGGTCATGAATACTTTCTGCTTCCAGTCACTAGTTGTCTCCACCAGGCCGAAGGCATGTGGGGAGAGTATGTTTTGCACTCCGTCCGTCCGTGTGTCCGTCCGTGTGTCCGTCCGTCCGTCCGTGTGTCCGTGAGCAGCTAATCTCGGCCACCGTTAACCCGGTCGATGCCACATTTTGCACACACACTCCCTGGATGCCAACGATGAACCTCTGCCCCAAACTTTCCAGAACGGCCTGTTATAGCGCCACCAGGAGGCCGCTTTGTGCAAAACAAGTTTTTGCACAGTACACCTACAGATTTTGTCCAAACATCACACAAATTGGTACACAGTCTCTCTAGAGCCATTCAACGAAACGGGTCTTTCAGATTTATCAGACTCCATCCTGATTGGTTAAGATTGGCTTCCAAAGTTCACAGGAGTGCTCAGTTTCAAACAAAATGCTGCAAATCATGAACACATCGCGTGATTTCCGTGAAATTGTGCACCCACATTCCCACTAGGCCGAGGACGAAATGCCACATGAACAATTTCAACTCAGACTCAAGGTGGCGCTATAACTGGCCGAAAAGTGTTTTTACCTCTAACTGCACGGATCTGTGGATAACTTTGTATGCCAACTCCCTAGAGGCCAAGGAAAAACCTTTGCCTGGAATTTTTCACATCTGCTCTTTATAGCGCCACCAGGAGGCCGACATATGTAAAACACATTTTCTATTATTACTCCTTCACATTTTATCCAAATTTCACGCAAATCGGTATACACTATCTCCATAGTCATGTGATCAACACGGAGCGCCACCATTTCCCATCTTCCATCCTGATTGGCTAAGATTGGCTTCCAAAGCTCACACGATTCGTCCATTTCGAAAAAAGCCCACAAATCACAAACACAGTGTGCAATTTCCGTTAAATTATACACACACATTTTCACTAGGCCGAGGACGACATGCCACAATTTTTTCCTCAAAATCAGCCTCACGGTGGCGCTATAACAGGCCAATTCCTGTTTTTAGCTATAACTGCATCGATCTGTATACAACTTATGTATGCACACATGGAAAAACATTGTACCTGCATCCCTCCAACACGAACCTCCGGCCCAAATCTTCCTCAACAGCCTGTTATAGCGCCACCATGAGGCCACAACCTGACCTGCCCTGGTGGAGACCTGTTTGGCACTTTGTCTAGTTTAAAGTCTCATTTCTAATGTCATAATATTCTTTTTGGAAAATTATGGTCCCATTTATAAAAGAAATTACCATAATGTCGCGTATGTTCTGAGGGGCGTGGCTACCGTTACAGTCTATGATCGGGAGTCCCCACCCACTCGAGTCAAAATAAAAACCAACAGAGAAGAAGGGGGGAAGTCCCGCCTCGTTGTCTGGGCCAGCCAATGGCCAGCTGGGCCAAAACGGATCTTGAAAGATGGCGACTTACAGTGCATTAGAATGCAAGGGATTTCAGGCTTCATTTTAGACCCGGGGAACGCTTTGTCCATATTTTTTACAGTCTATGGTAGAAACAGGAACTCTGGTTTAGCCATTTCTTAGTCCACTTCTTCCCAGGTGCTTCTGTGTGTATTCCTACTAACAACAACGCTACATGTTTATGATCGTGGTGCTGATGATGCATTCTGTTAGCAGAATCGGTCTTGAGAGATTCGTTTGAAAGTTAAATATCCCTTCATCCCATTAAGACATCAGGTCGATTCTACAAATGCCTTCAAAATCAGTAGGTCTCACACTTTTTCCAAAAATGTTCAAAAATAGCAGATGTACAAGCTTGTATATCTAAAAATGACACTAATCTAATATGACAAAGATGCTTTCCTGGTTTTAATGGGTTAAGAGGCCTGAAATCAGATTTGTGTAATTAATTACCTCTAAAGTAAAACGTGGCTTAGCTTTTGAATATACATCACAATGATCTTGTGAAACCTTACAAGCAGATGTGCAACCTTGACTTGTTAAGCAAGTCTGTAGGGGACTGTTTCATAAAAAACAAAAAGGTGATTGCTGATGACTAATCCAAGTTTGCAGGTTATATTTCTTTAAACAACATGCTATATGTACAGCACACAAAGCTGTAACATTGGATTGTTATGTTAATAGTATACCTTTATTTATTTTCTTATTCAGCGTTAGTAATACTAACCTGGGGTTGAAATCAGTTTTTCCAAGGGACCCAAGGTAAATCCTCCCCTTAGCCCTTCAGCTTCTGGATTCTGCATATTTACAAAGGTGCTTAGGACTAAATGTCATTCATTCTTACTTAGATAAGCCCAATCAATCAATGTCTCACGATGTTGTTTTTTTTAACTTCTCTCATGGTGGGTGATCAACAAATGAATACAGAGGAAACAAATCCATCCGATTATAGTACTTTGCCAACTGAACATAGCCTGAACCATGAGTATTTAAAATAATTTAATCTGACAAATCATTTTACTTTATTTGATCAACTTGCAGACCATAACTGCCTCAGTGTCAGCACAAAGCATTCTTTTCACCTTTCTTTTTCTCCAACAAAATTAATGATTCTTCACTAATTTCAACATCTGAAACAGTGGTAAACATTTCCTCATCAGCAAAAGGGGAAACGTTTGTATTTCTCTCCTCGAAACAACACACACACCTTTAGTGTTGTGTCAAATGCACAGAATTACTCCCTGGACATTTCACTTCTCCATGGAATAACCCTGAGCAATTCCCCAACACTGACACACAAACACACCGATGTGCACTGAATACTTTTGCAACATCCCCAGCGGTCAAAGGGAGTCTACCCGCTCGCCTCAGCCTAATATGGCTAGTCTGGTGCGTCACAGAAGCAGGGACAACAGTTGCAGAAGGGACTGACACTGGAGCAGCTCGAACAGTTAAAGCCTTTTGTTCAGGTGCTAGTACAACAAGAAATGACTGACGTTTCCTCAGAGTCACCTGGTGGTCAGACACAATTGAAACACCTTGCTGCTTTTCGGCGACATCATGTACATAAACACCTCACATAAATCGAGTTGCTACAAGATGGTTGTTGCACGTTGTTGCAACAATTCTGTTACAAACGGATTTCTTACACAACATGAAACTTCCTCAACTATAGTATACAACGTCATTGAGATAGGAAAATTGACTTTATTAAGACATGAACCAATCTCTCCCGAGTTTCCACACAGGATTAATAAAGGTCTCCGTCTGTAAAGAGCAGGCAAGCTACTTGTAGGTTATAACAATGAATGAAGCGGTAGTTGAATGGCATAATAACAAGATCAAACACAGTGCTGTGCATAATATCCAAACTAAGAGTAGGAAAATGTCACCATTGCACTCAACCAAGTCTTCTGAAAAAGTACAGAACATAGAGAGGAATTTAATGGTTCATACACCAGAGTAAAACCTGTGGGAAATCCAATAAAACCTCAAGTCAGCACAAAATCCACACAAATCTACTTTCCCCAGGGAATTAACAAGTTGCAGGCGGCCGCATTGGAGAGTAAAGACAACGCACAGATGTTTTGGCATAAGCCTTGACCAGTGTTTAATATTGCACACTGATGAAGGCTTTGGCTGAAACATCTGTGCTGTGTTGTTTTTGTGTCGACTCTCCTACACTGCTGTGCTGTCCCTCTTAATTCTCCAGTAAAAGTTGATTGAAGTGGATTTTGCTCTCCCACGTCTCACATGTGAAAGCTGTAAATCCACTAGCACAAGCGTCTGCAACCTTTTTCAGATTAAGTGCCATGTTTTCATTTTCGTGATAGTCAGTGTGCCATATGTAATTATGACACCACATCAAAATAAATATTCCCTACTGATTTTGACTGTCCATGGGATACACATAACAACCTTAGAAATATTTTCTCAGGATGTATAGCATTAAACTCAGAGCAATGACCCACCCATCTCCCATCCCCAGTCATGAGTTAGGATTTTAAATGTACAATTATGTGCCGGATGTAATTTGTAGATGTGAGTGGACTTAACTTAACTGGCTAAACTTTTTTGGAATGAAAAGAAAAAAAAAATCTCTGTCTCACACTTATGCCAGTGTGCCATTGATCACCCTCCCCTGTGCCACTGCCAATGTTGGCACCCGTGCCTGAAGTTGCCTACCCCTGCACTAGCAAATAGCAATGTTCCATTTTGGTTAAGTGTTACTGCATTCAGTGCATTTCCCACCTTTGTTTTCTCTGCTGCGACAGTCAAAACTGTATACAATATACACCCATACAGGTCTTATGTAAAAGAGGGGAAAACTCCCACTGTAATATGTCGTCCACACAATGACACTTTTTTTTATCTACCGGTATGTCATTTTAGATTGTAGCATTGGCTATTCAAAAATAGAAGATGTATTGAAAGTGTTTAATGACATTTGTAGAATCAGCCTCAGAGTCCAACTCAAGTGCATGGCCCACCACGGCTATAACATATCAACACCACCAGTGCAGAATGGATGCTCAAATTATTATCGACATAGTTATGATTCTTTGCGTTAACGATTAGGCTCACAGAAGCTGAACACAGGCTTGTCAAAGTGACGTTTAACAAACGGGTGACATCATTGTGTAGTCAGAAGATATTATATTCCAGTATCCTTTTGCTCCCAACACAATTACAGGAGTGTTTTCCCCTACTACGCCCCAGCAACAGTGTTGGGTCAGCTACATGTAGCTTAACTTGCCCTTTATTTGATGTTTTTTTTTCAGTAAGAATTGAGGCTCCAATACCTGCATGTATAGTGGAGTAAGCAATAGGTCTATTAAAGTTAATTGGTAGGCCTATTAGCTATTATTCATTGTTACTATCTGCAGTGTTGGGAAAACAGTGAATCATAGCTAATAGGCTATCTATTGCTTACTCCACGTGAGGAGCAGGTATTCGAGCCTCAATTCTTACTGAGGGAAAAAACATCAAATAAATAATTAAAACCAGTGTTGGGCAAATTAAGCTACACCTACATGTGCTGACCAGCAATGGACCTGGGCTATAGCTGACCCAACAATGCCCAGCAATTAATACCGTTACAAATGGCATTCCACTGATTAACAACACTCACCTGTATTCTATGGCAGAGGAGGTGCTCAGACTCCTGGTCTTCCTGGTACAGAGGGAAAGGCCATGGTTGGGAACTTTGCCACCGTCACAGGTGGCGCAGCAATAAGGGACAGACCCGCCCCCTACACCCAGCTCCTCTCCGCGTCCACCACGGTCCATGTTCACCGGCTAGGCAGCTTTGGAGACCACACACACAAACAATGAGGATTGGCTCATTTGTGAAACTGGAGAGAGGGCAATGTTATGTTTAAACTAAAGCAAATAATACACTGCGCAGGACCAAAGGGCAAATGTGATTTACTCCGCCGTGTTAATCTCAAATATCTTGAAAGCAGAGGGAAGAGTGGGAACTGGGAAGCCACGTGCCACCAAATATTTCCCTGTGCAATATTTTCCATGTGCATGATGATGTCTCGTTGATTAACTTAAAAAAACAGTAAAAAAAACAGTATCAATACAGTGCAATAAAAAAAGTATAGGATCCGCTCTTTGCAGTTGTCAGCATTATCATGAAATTGGACAGCAGGACAGCAACGATCTTGCAGAACATTGCTGGTCATTGTTTGGTTCCATTTGTACACTTTGTCTTGAATCAACAACACACGCGATTTTACAGTGCAGGATCCTGACTCCTGAATGATGGACAGCCTAGTACTAAATCATAGCTAATGTAGCTAATGTTAACTAGCATGTAAACCAGCAGGCTACTTAGTTATCTTATTATGACAGTCACACTGTCCAAAAAGTGTATTTAACACTAACCTTTTATCCACAACGTTACAAGGAGCACGACAATGTCACCAGAGCCTTCTCCATGAATTAGTTGTATGCATTTAGTTCAAATCATTACAATTATAGCTTTTCCTTGCTGTAAACAGTCAGCCCATAGTTTCCTGATTCCCTAATGGTACACCGAGACTCGTGACCCATACAATTCTACCACGCCATAAATAGTTGTTTTTTCTTCGCACACTGTTATATTATATAAATGTGGGGAAACGGTACATCTTTTCAACCGTCTCTCTCACCTATCTGGTGCTTTGCAGTGTAACTGCTAATTCCTCTCAGAGTCACCGAATTCGGTAGGTTGCCACTCTCGGTGTTACACAGACGGAGCAGCAGCACCTGACGTCATGTTGGACGAGCTGCTTCGATCTGGTGCGAGTCATTCATTGGACAGTAGGGTAGGCGCTGTTGTTACGGCTGAGGTATTATATCGTTTGTTTTGACTTTTTATGCACCGAATGTAAAAGAGCAAGACTGCAAGTGCATAACCGTTTTTATACTGTGTTGTTATTATTATTATTATTATTATTATTATTATTATTATTATTATTGTCTCGACTCCACCAGGCCGAAGGCATGGGGGGAGAGTATGTTTTGCACTCCGTCCGTCCGTGTGTCCGTCCGTGTGTGTGTGTGTCCGTCCGTCCGTGAGCAGCTAATCTCGGCCACCGTTAACCCGCTCGATGCCAAATTTTGCACACACACTCCCTGGATCAAACGATGAACCTCTGCCCCAAATTTTCCAGAACGGCCTGTTATAGCGCCACCAGGAGGCCGCTTTGTGCAAAACAAGTTTTTGCACAGTACACCTACAGATTTTGTCCAAACATCACGCAAATTGGTACACAGTCTCTCTAGAGCCATTCAACGAAACCGGTCTTTCACATTTCTCAGACTCCATCCTGATTGGTTAAGATTGGCTTCCAAAGTTCACAGGAGTGCTCAGTTTCAAACAAAATGCTGCAAATCATGAACACATCGCGTGATTTCCGTGAAATTGTGCACCCACATTCCCACTAGGCCGAGGACGAAATGCCACATGAACAATTTCAACTCAGACTCAAGGTGGCGCTATAACTGGCCGAAAAGTGTTTTTACCTCTAACTGCACGGATCTGTGGATAACTTTGTATGCCAACTCCCTAGAGGCCAAGGAAAAACCTTTGCCTGGAATTTTTCACATCTGCTCTTTATAGCGCCACCAGGAGGCCGACATATGTAAAACACATTTTCTATTCTTACTCCTTCAGATTTTATCCAAATTTCACGCAAATCGCTATACACTATCTCCATAGTCATGTGATCAACACGGAGCGTCACCATTTCCCATCTTCCATCCTGATTGGCTAAGATTTGCTTCCAAAGCTCACACGATTCGTCCATTTCGAAAAAAGGCCACAAATCACAAACACAGTGTGCAATTTCCGTTAAATTATACACGCACATTTTCACTAGGCCGAGGACGACATGCCACATTTTTTTCCTCAAAATCAGCCTCACGGTGGCGCTATAACAGGCCAATTCCTGTTTTTAGCTATAACTGCATCGATCTGTATACAACTTATGTATGCACACATGGAAAAACATTGTACCTGCATCCCTCCAACACGAACCTCCGGCCCAAATCTTCCTCAACAGCCTGTTATAGCGCCACCATGAGGCCACAACCTGACCTGCCCTGGTGGAGACCTGTGCCGATTGGCACTTTGTCTAGTTATTATTATTATTATTAAGACAATAAAAAGTCCAGACCAGGAGCATCAACCTGCCAAGGAGCCCCTCTAGCTTTGCTGAGCTCTGACTCGGTGTTGCTCTACACCAGAGCTTGTCCTCAGCAGTACTAGCCTAGGCATCCTCCTCATCCATCCTGTCCTACTATAAAATGAAGAAAACTGTGTCTGTCCTCATCCATTTGTCTCGTCATGGGTTGTCAAAAAAAAAAAAATGTTTTTTTTTTTTTTTGTACCGAAATGGTAACTCTGTCATTTCTCTACCGTTTTGGACGGGGGTGGGCTCATTTGAATCGTGTCGCCCCCCTGGGGACGTCTTTGGGGTCTCAAGGTTCGGGGACCCCCAGGGACCCCCAGGAACCTCCGCCCCACCCCCTCCTGGTGCTCTTCTTGGAAACTAAATACAATATAAACAGTGGGAGTGGGGCAAAGAAGAAAGGCCCTTATTGAGACCCTGCAACAGAATTCTGCAAATCCATTCTCAGGATCCAGTGGAAAACACCAAATAACGCATGCAGGGCAGAATTAGAACGATACACACTCAACACACAATCAAAATAAAAGAGAGCACTTAAATTGTACAACCACCTAAAAGATGCACATCATAACACACAGAGAAACTCTAGAGAGATGCCCCCGCAGCCAGCTGGCCCTGGTCCTGAAACACAAACAGAAGCTAGAGCCACCAGATAGAAAACTCACTGGACTAAACCAAATGATAAAACAGCAAAAGGAAAGCTATCTGACACATTGGAAAGAAGCAACCCAAAAGCAGAGTAAACTTGAATGCTATATCTTGCCCTAAACAGATAATACACTGTGGCAGAATACCTGAGCACTAGCTTTGATCGACCCAAAACAAAGACAAATCTTGACTATATACGTACAGAAAGTCTTGCGTTGCGACTTGCGAGTCACTGCACCCAAAATGAAGTGGAATTAACTGAGCTACATTTCCTAATCGTCATTCCACTGGGATTCCTGTTCTGTCCTGTTCCTGTTCACAAACATGACTAAAAATGACTAAAAACCTGCTGAGCGAAGTACAAATATGTGCAAACACAGCAGCAAGTTCTGTGAGCTGCTGTGATTGGAGAAGGATATCAGATGGAACACAAGCACCTTAAAGACTACTAATCATTGTGTGTAGCCTATTCTGCATTTTTTTTGTACCGAAATGGTAACTCTGTCATTTCTCTACCGTTTTGGACGGGGGTGGGCTCATTTGAATCGTGTCGCCCCCCTGGGGACGTCTTTGGGGTCTCAAGGTTCGGGGACCCCCAGGAACCTCCGCCCCACCCCCTCCTGGTGCTCTTCTTGGAAACTAAATACAATATAAACAGTGGGAGTGGGGCAAAGAAGAAAGGCCCTTATTGAGACCCTGCAACAGAATTCTGCAAATCCATTCTCAGGATCCAGTGGAAAACACCAAATAACGCATGCAGGGCAGAATTAGAACGATACACACTCACAATCAAAATAAAAGAGAGCACTTAAATTGTACAACCACCTAAAAGATGCACATCATAACACACAGAGAAACTCTAGAGAGATGCCCCCGCAGCCAGCTGGCCCTGGTCCTGAAACACAAACAGAAGCTAGAGCCACCAGATAGAAAACTCACTGGACTAAACCAAATGATAAAACAGCAAAAGGAAAGCTATCTGACACATTGGAAAGAAGCAACCCAAAAGCAGAGTAAACTTGAATGCTATATCTTGCCCTAAACAGATAATACATTCCACTGGGATTCCTGTTCACCACACCCACAAATCTTGACTATATACGTACAGAAAGTCTTGCGTTGCGACTTGCGAGTCACTGCACCCAAAATTAAGTGGAAACTGAGCTACATTTCCTAACCGTCATTCCACTGGGATTCCTGTTCACCACACCCACAAACATGACTAAAAATGACTAAAAACCTGCTGAGCGAAGTACAAATATGTGCAAACACAGCAGCAAGTTCTGTGAGCTGCTGTGATAGGAGAAGGATATCAGATGGAACACAAGCACCTTAAAGACTACTAATCATTGTGTGTATTCTGCATAGTGACCAGGTACATTGATTTATTGGATACTCTGACTTTCAATTGTACATACATTTCGTTTTGATTGTATAATGTTCCACTTTTGCTTTGGCCTTTGAGTTTAATTGGAATTGTGTGTGTGTGTGTGTGTGTGTGTGTGTGTGTGTGTGTGTGTGTGTGTGTGTGTGTGTGTGTGTGTGTGTGTGTGTGTGTGTGTGTGTGTGTGTGTGTGTGTGTGTGTGTGTGTGTGTGTGTGCGTGTGCGTGCATGCGTGCGTGCGTGCGTGTGAACTTCTGAGAGAGTATTGCTTCAGTGAGTGTAATGTGCCAAAATGAATGGCTGGCAGGCGACAAATGGCAACATCAGCTCTACTAATGGTGAGGGAATTTAATACATGTAACAAAAATGTATTTTAGTTGGCAAAACCTAAGATCATTTGTTAGGCGCTGAGGAACTCGTGGTCACTTTTTCCCCTCTAGTCATTATGGTATGTGACCAGTGTTTTCTGTACGGTTGGGTTGACAAAGATGATGTTCAGTGCATCGTTGTGTTTATGGGCTATGTGACATATTTGAGCAGTTGTTGTATCGCCTATCTAGGGTTATTTTATTTTATAAAGTGAACTCTACATTACTGCCCTCCTGTGTTTACTCCAGGTAATCACAACCTTGTGTCTGTTCATACAGTATGTATGTCAAAATGGCCATGTAATTCCCTCAGGGCATTTCACATTTACAAGGTTGAGACAGACATGATGTCACAGTGACCTTGACCTTTGACCTTCAACCACCTACTTCTAATCAGTTCATCCTTGAGGCCAACTGGACAAGTCCTGTACCTGGCCTTATAATACCTCCATTTTGACTAATTGTGGTGTGGAATTCATTTTGAGTGTGGTTGGCCACAGGGCAATTCTTTTCGACCATAGGTCGCATTTAGGCTACTATGAAAACTTGCATCTCCCGTCCGTCAGTTAGTTATAGTCACCCACACCTCCATATGGTCACGCCTCGTGACCATATATGGAGGTGTGGGTGACTATAACGTGACATCTGATCACGTCTCCATATATGGTCAGGCCTTATACAGTATGGTCACACCTGGTGACATCACAGTGACACGTCACGCCACCATATATGGCCATCTCCATATATGAACATCACAACACTGACCTCATCTAACCCTGGATAACCGAGAAGACTGGATCATCACCTAGATCTGCATATATGGAGCCGGCCAGCAACTCATCTGACCTCAAACCTCAAACCCTTAGATCTCCATATATGGAGCTGACCTGTTATGACATTCCAGATGGAGTCTATACAGACGTCAGAACGTCATAGTGATGTCATAACAGGCCAGCTCCATATCTAGGGGTGATCAGGTGTGATCAATCGGCTAATTTGGGCCCTGTCCAGAGCCTGGGCAGCATTCAGGCAACACAACGTAACCTGATCGGATCAGACTGAATCTGATCTGATCGCATAGCCAATCTATGATGTCAGTCAACATATCTATGACATATGATTCCATATTTGGGCTAGTTTTCAGCATGATTCGACTACCTTGAATTTTCATTGTGAAAATTAAAAGTTAAATACTTCAAAATATTATATATATACAATACATCACTGACAGTGACCTTGGGAAAGTTTGGGCATCTCCAATCTCCATATATCAACCTAAACAATCTCAGTCTATGACATCACTGATGCACCAACATGGGAGAGTTTGGGGATCTCCATATATGGGCAAGTGTTTCAACCAATCAGCCTGGGGAGTTGGTCGTTTTTCAATGTGGCTCTGACATTTCTTTCATCTATTTATTCTTAAGGATCTATGTGTGCTGATGTCACAGTTCCATGTGTTAGGTGTACTGGTAACAGTTAAATTATTGCTTTAATAACAAGCAGGGAGCTGTGATATCATGTCTCTCATAGACTACTTGGAGGGAAGAATCACATTTGAGGAGTTCGACAAAACCAGAGAACAAGAGACGAAGGAATCAGCGAGACCGTCTTCAGGTGACGATGGGGAGGGGGCTAATGCTCAGCCCACAACCTCTGGCCAAAACCTCAGGAAAACGGGGAATGTAGAGGCGGAAGTTGACCCTATGGTCCAGCAGGCATTCGCCTCCATGTTTGAAGATGGTGATCAGCAGCCGTCTTCAGACGAGGACGAGGATGACGACAACGAGTCAGACACTCTGAGCTACATTGACGATGAAAAAGACGAGGACTATAATGTGAAGGAGGTGGTGCGTGGGGGGGAGAGGCGAAGCGGACGAAGCAGGAGAAAGAAAGTGACGGATGAGGAGAAAGATGAGGTGGAGAAGGAGGCGACGGAGAAGCCAGTTGTGGGGGATGTGTTCGCCATGGAAATGGATCTGAACCATGAGAACAGAAAAATGGAGCGTCGTCATCGTAGCAAGCTGTCCCGGGCTCTGCGGGGCCTGATGGGGGAAGCCAACATCCGCTATGCCAGAGGAGAGAAGGACAACGCCATCCTGATGTGCACGGAGATTATCAGGCAGGCTCCTTTGGCCCACGAGCCCTTCTCGACCCTGGCCATGATCTATGAAGACAACGAGGACATGGACAAGGCGCTGCAGTTTGGGCTGATCGCGGCTCACCTCAACCCCTCAGACTGCGAGGAGTGGGTGAAACTGGCGGAGATGTCTTTGGAGCTAGGGAACTCGCGGCAGGCCGTGGTCTGCTACACCAAGGCCATCAAGTACGACCCAACCAACGTGCGCTTCCTGTGGGAGCGCTCCAGCCTCTACATGCAGCTCGGAGAGCACAAGCAGTGCATGGACGGCTACCGTCGCATCCTGTCGCTGTTGCCGATGGAGGACGGACAGAGCTTCATCCGGCTGTCCAAAGACCTGGCCAAGAGGTACTATGAGAGTAATGACCGGCCCTCTGCCTTGGGTGTGATGGAGGATGCGTTATACAGACACCCTGACCTCGTCACCGATGAGCTCACCAACATGGCTGCAGAGCTGTTCATTGCCGACCGCCAACACAGCAAAGCCATGCAGATTATGGTCCAGTTCTGTGGTATAGTGGTGGTGAGGGAAGAAGGTAAAGCAGACACGTCAGTGCAGATGGAGCTGAGGAGTACGAAGGAAGAAAGAGAGAAGGAGGAGGCTATGGAGTTGACGACAGATGTGGTAGAAGAGCCTGGAGAAATAAAGGAGATTGAGATCCCAGACTCTGTACCGGTGGACATCAGGGCCAAACTAATGGTCTGTCTCATACATGAGCACATCTTCAAACCCCTGGAAGCACTGCTGACAGAGTTAATGGAGCAGAGTCCAGAGGACGTAGGAGATTTGTATCTGGGCGTAGCAGAAGCGTGTCTGGAGGAGGGCCTGTATACCTCAGCCCAGCCGCTCCTCTCTGACCTGGTCACATATCCCAAATTTAACCTGGCTGTGGTCTGGCTTCGACACGCAGAGTGTTTTAAGGCATTAGGTCATATCGAGACGGCAGCAGAGAGCTACAGCAAGGTAGTGCAGATGGCCCCCCAGCACCTTGAAGCCCGTCTCTGCCTGTCTACACTGCAGCAGCAGCTGGGCCAACCAGACAATGCTCTGAAGGCCCTGGAACCCATGTATGACCCTGACACACTGGCCCAGGACTCCGCGGCCACTCAGCAGGAGTTGAAGCTGCTACTTCAACGCTCCGCTCTGCTGCAAACTCTGGGCAAAGCACAGGAAAACATAGACACCATGCTCATCATGTTGGCCATGCTGCTGAAGGTAGCCATGCAGCGTGCCCGAGTGTGTGTGCGGTCAACGTCCGATTCAGGTGAACATCGCCTGAAGCTGGTGAAGCTCAAAACTATGCCGTCGGACGTCGATGACCAGGAGGTCGCTTATCAGAACATCATGGGTAAGACCAGTACGATGTCCAAGGAGGATTGGTGGCAGCTGGTGGTGCGCTGTGTGCACACACTATGTAAGGTGAAGCGCTACAAAGAGGCCGATCTGCTGGTCGACTCGTCCATGGAGCTTGTCGTCTTTTACGAGAACAAAGCCAAGAGGAAAGAGCTGGAGTTCTTCGGCCTGTCGGCCGCCTTCCTCGACCGGAACTACCGGCGGGCGTACGACTACATCAGGTTGATGCTGATGGACAAGGTGGAATGCCCTCAGCTCTGGAACGTTTTCAACCAGGTGACGTTGAACTCTCAGGACCAGCGTCATCACCGCTTCTGCATGCGGCTGATGTTGAAGAACCCGGACAACCTCGCTCTGTGCGTCCTCTGTGGACACAACGCCCTGGTGTCCGGCAGCTTCAAGCACGCCCTGGGTCAGTACGTGCAGGCCTTCCGCACGGACCCCAAGAACCCTCTCCACAGCCTGTTCGTGGGCCTCACTTTCTTCCATATGGCTTCGCAGAAGTTTGTCGCCAAGCGGCATCTGCTGCTGGTGCAGGGGTTCTCCTTCCTGTGGCGTTACGTAGAGTTACGGGGAGCATGCCAGGAGAGCATGTACAACCTGGCCAGAGCCCTGCATGAAATGGGCCTGGTGCACCTGGCTATACACTACTACCAGCAGGCCCTGAGTTTACCCGCACCCACACTGGAGGGTATCCCTCCTGACCAGGTGGATCTGAGGAGGGAGATTGCATTCAATCTGTCCCTCATCTACCAGGCCAGTGGCAACACAGAAATGGCCTGCCAACTTATCAGAACCCACTGCATCATATGACTAGAAATGTGCAATTCTGGGGAAATTGCAGATGTGGTTGCTGATGTATGATGATGATGTATTGACCCACATGACGTCATACAATGTTTATACGGAATGTTTGTCTAGAATATAGTCTGGCAATAACTATAGCTGGTTGCCTTTGACAGCCACACGAATAAGTAAACACTAATTATTATGCATTGTACCGTAGTCATATACAGTTCAGTTAGGACAACTCAAGAATGGATGGAATATATATTTATTGAATATAAAATGAGCAATATATTTATTATGGTTTGGCGATGAATTGATTCTGCTTTTTAGGTACTCAGATCAAGTGCATCAGTCCCGACTCTCGAACATAGGGACTCCGAATCTCCCGTACCTAAACAGCAGATCCAAAACGACAGGTGTTAGCTGGGGTGGAGTGAGCAGTAAAAGTTTAAGCAGACAGCAGCACAGCAGTATCAGTGTGTGCAGCAGCAAACAAGCAAGCAGATTGAGTGAGCACTGCAGTGCAAACTTCCAGTTTAAATAGCTGGTATGAAGATGGAATGAGTGTGTGATTGGATGAAGTGAATCAGGTGAATGATAACGTGATGCTGAGGTGACCCAACGAACGGCCGGCAGCAACTGCACTGAGTTTGCATGTCTGTGACAGGCACGATGCTCATTTGTATGGACATTAAAGGTATATTCAGTGATTTCACTCAAAAAACCTTAGGTTTCGTTTTTGGCTGTGGGACCCAGCCTTTCGTCCAATCAGGATAGAGAGCCAAAAACGAAACCTAAGGTTTTTTGACCCCCAGGGGTTAACTGGGGGCAGGGAGGAACTCCTTATATGGCCAGCACACTCTATAGTTGGGAGGATTATCACAACAAAACAAACAAAATAAGTGATATTTGAATTAAGTGAAATCACTGAATATACCTTTAAAGACTATAATGTATTAAAATACATATTCTATATGAAAATAATATATATTAACAATAATAAATACATATTCTATTGAAATAATATTCTATGCTGAATATAGGTTTAGATCTGTGTTGAATAAAAGGCACTTTCATTGCATCTTCTTATTCATAATGGTTCATTCACACAGTTGTATTAAAAGTGTTATGATTTTGTGCGTGCGTGCGTGTGTTTGCATAGTTTATCTTTGAAAACTACCAGGGTGATCACTGTCTTCTTGTGCATGCCACCAGCAGCTCAAGGACGTCAATTTCAGAATATTTATATTCAAATTAGGGATGTGAATTGTAGATTAATGCATTAATAGCTAATTGATAATAAAGTTTTGATAAGCTTATTGATCGATTAGTTGATAAGCAGCGTTTTTGTAAAAATAAATCAGAGAATCTTAATTTCCCTCAGTGTCTAACATACAAATCTGCATTTTGCTGATATACAGAAATAATACTAAAGGCATATTATATTCCTTACATTGACAATGCAGGGCCAGGCCCAGACCCATTTACATACGCTGTACTGTACTGCGTTGCTCGGCAACACACACGCGCAGAAAGCATTACATTCACAGAAAGTCTTTAACCGACTCATTTCTTAACGGCGATTAATCGATTAACGACATAATCAACTCAAATCAATCAATGACAATGCTGTTTATGATTTGCATTAATGGCAGTGTCAGGTGACTTCAACCACGCATCACTCTCAAAGACCCTGCCCACTTTCTATCAGTTTGTGAGCTGCACTATGAGAGAGGACAGGACACATGGTGTGGTGGTGATGGGGAGGAGGGAGGGAGGGAGTGGCACCATGAGGTGTGGAAGGGTCTTAAAGGACCACTTCGCCACTTTTCAACCTATCTTCATATAAGGTCTTCACTAATAACATATAATAAGCATGATAAAATGGCAACATTTTGTGTCTGTGTTCATAGGAGGGCTGTGGGCAGTTCAGAAACCCGTCCACCAGTGACATCATCGATGGGGAATCCAAGATAACAGAAACTGCAGGCTTTCTAGTCCTGAAAAGTTGCAATGCGAAAATGGAAGCCATCGTTCTCACAATAATAAAAATCTAAACATTTTTGTGAAAAAATATTGTTTAAAAAAATCTGCTTAAAAAATTGTGCCATTTTATCATGATTATTAGTGAGGACCTATTATAGATAGGTTGAAAAGTGGTCCTTTAAGAACAAGCCACAAGCAATCCACCAGCCGACCAGTGGAGGGCAACCTATTTTTCAACAGGTTTGATGTTAATGGCCTCACTGTAGCCCTCCAGCCCATATCCCAGCACAACTCATGGTGCCCAACACTCCCCCCCCTCCCTCCCTCCTCCCCATCACCACCACACCATGTGGGACTGTCACTGACTGTGACCTCTGTTGGACAGAGTGAGCACCTTTAAGCCCTAACCACACCAACGGGTCAAGAAGGTTTTAGTGTTGTCCCTGCGGAGTGATATGTCTTGTTGCACATTGACCCATGTTCACCCTAGTGATTCAACGCATGGAATTCAATGGCCCAAACCACACCAAAGGGTCAAGACAGTTTTAGCGTTAACTCCTTGCAACCGTTTGGACCCAAGGAGTTGCATGGTGACCCTTTGGTGTGGTTAGGGCTTTAGTCACCTTCACACTCACCTTCCCTCCGAGAATGAACATAAAGCGTTATACTCTCCTTCCTGCCGACATAACACCGGCCTGTTGTCTTGGCAAAGACGAGGATAATGCATTAAAATAAACGGTTTAAAAAAGGGATTTAAATTGAAAATTGTTATTGGAGTACGTTTCTTTTCAGCTTATTGGTGGCTGCCTAAAAGAACCCTAAAATGGGTTCTCATTTGCGTAATTCGAAAGATCAAATAATTTAGTTGGGCAGACTCACCTTTACTCCTGCATAGAACAGCTCTACAAGAGTGCGCTCAAGGTGTTTGACAGGAATCCCCGCTCATATCATCATTGTAACATCCTCATATTTTTAGCTTTGATAATTTTAAAATTTAAAAAAGGGCGGGGTCATATACAAGACCCTACATGGTCTGTGCCCGCCCCCCCTGAGTGAATTAATTAAACGAAAGCCCGATAGGGGAATCAGTACCAGAGCAACAACTCGAGGAGACTGCGAAGTGCCGCACCGGCAAACAACATTCGGCCAAAATGTCCTCTCAGTACAGGGTTGTGTAGCATGGAATGGCCTTCCTCTGCGTATAAGGGACTGTGCTACATTTCCCTCTTTTAAATACAATCTGAAAAAATGGTTGCTTGAAAACCAAAGCCGCAACCATTTATGATTATTTTAGGTGTATTTCTTTTTTATGCTGTGTTCCCTATGTAATGTCATGTAAATGTATTCCACTGTTTTTCCGTTTTGTTTCCGGTGAGGACTGCGGGTGAAAATTTGCAACTGTGCTATATCCGGTGTATTAAGTCCATGTGACGTCCATTCATATGCATTGTCCTGTCCAAATAAACAAATAAAGTAATAAAGTAACACAGCGTAAAGGACTCCAGTTTACACGCCTGAACCCGAGTGTAGGAATGTGGCCTGCATCCACACAAACTGAACAAGGAGCGACAAACAAACCTACTCCGTCTGTCTACAATATGCACCATAAATATAATGGTGCCCACTGCCTAGTACTACCTACTGGGCGACTGAAAACGTGTGGATTCTAGTGCACATAAGTGCAACATACTTCATATCAATACTAAGACAAAGTCCAAACCTGTCTTTCTACCCAATGATGGAACAGAAACAAACTGATTTAACAGTGAATACAATTTTGACTTGAACGTAATTAGGATATCATACAGTGTTGCAACATTTCCTAACAGTGGAAAAGCCAGTGGAATGACACTCAACACAGTAAGTCATCTCAAACTGCTTTTTATTACATCTTAAATAACAGTACATTTTAATATAGTTTCTATCTTGCATCCAGCTTTCGGTTGTACACTGAGTGACTGACTTTAAAGTTAAATACAAAAGGTGAAAAGGGAAGAGCAGGGGTGCATGAGCTCTACAGTTATTTTATGGAGAAAGAGAAAAGGAAAAGGGGAATTTAATTATGTTTTTTATGTATTTTTATTTGTATTTGTTTTGCCAACTCCAGGCCTAACGCACTATTACAGCACATTGTTTTGTACAGAATGTCGCAGAGAAGAAACAGAATGGAAAAAAATGCCACTACTGCTAAAGAAAGAGCGTCTCTTATTTACGAGAAGGAAACAATATTCTGTCATTCAGATGCTGCAAGTTTTTTTTCTTCATTTTATTTATTTATTAAAGGATTGGAAAAAAACCTGTTTGTTATAAAATGCTTTTTTTTCCTTCATAAGTGGAATTTGTTTGCTACAGATGGAATGAAATTGTATTTGTTCCATTTGAGTTTGTGTATGCTTGTGTAAATGCATATGTGTGTATGCTTGCATGTACGTGTATACAATTCAAATGTTTATATTACATCTTAATTTGAGGAATCCCTCCCAAGTATGGACCAAGTATCAAGTAACCGTTTATGTAGCGGTGTTTGCTTCTCAAGTGCATAGCTTTGACATTTCAATTGAATCATGTATGCACAGAGTAGCCCAAGAAAGGAAAAATAGGGGGGAAAAGGAAACCCCGATATAAATACCATTGCAATCATATATTCAACAGGTCATTTTCTTAAAGAAAAACATCAAAAGGACTTAATTCCATATGCACCTTTAAGCAATTCTACAGCATGCGATTCTAAGAGTTAACCGACCGATGGCAGACAACCAAAAAATCATTTTTAACTTAAATGTTTTTTCAATATCATTATTTTCAAACATTGATTTATACAACATGTCATTCACAGAGTAGTTAACTGCATTTCCAAGCACAGAATAATGGGCACCTCTGTTGAAAACAGAGACCTCCGGAATGAAACCTGGGGCATAAAGTGGAGGTACTCCCTACCAAAAACAAACAAAAAAGAAGTGTGAATTTTTCACATCAACGCTCCTAACCATTGTCAACAGAGAAGAAATAAAATAAAAAATAAAAAAGGAAAGAAGACAATGAAATAAATTATGACCTGATGGGTTAATCTTCATTTAATTATTCTAAATCGTCATCAGACCAAAACATTTTATAAAATAAAAAAATAAAAAGGTGAAAGAATGATTAAAATGTCTTGTTTTTCAATTTAAAAACTAGCATTCGTTATCATAAACAGCATGTGCTTGGTTAGTTAACTTCTTTAAACATTACTCTATATATGCAAAGTTAATTTTTTGTGCAAACAACGATTTGTGGACTAGAGGGGGGGGGGGGGGGGGGGGGAATGTGGCTGGGGGGGGGGCGGGAACAAAACAAAACAACCCAGAAATTAAATATACATAAGGGCCTGACCCCCAAATGTGGCTCAAGGACTCCCTGGTGAAGCTCAAAATTCTCTCCTCTTTTTTAGTCTCCAGTGGATAAAGCTGAATTTGAGGAAAACAAAACACAACTTGCCTTCTTTTTAATTTGTTAATCTACCAACAGAATCTTAAAAACAAACAAAAAAGAAGTGTGGTAAAGACTACGAGATATACAACAAAAGCTTTCCATCCCAATTTTTTAAATGCGACTTCACTGATCTAGTTCTCTGAGAAAAATAAATAAAAATTAAATACAAAAATAAAACATGTGGGCAAAAATCTATTGGGTTAGATCACCGACGTGTAAAAATAACCTTCGCTCAAAACAGAGTACTTAACACACACCGTCTGTGAACGCCGCGCGTCAAAACAGCCGCCTCCATTATTTTCAATGAACCTATCCCACACCAGCGGCGTCAGACGCGCGCTGGCGTGGGCTCACGCCTCGCCCGACGCTCAGATACGCCACTGTTCTATCTTCCAGGCGTTGCCGCGCGGCAACGCTTGTGCCGCGTCGCTGCGCACCCGCTTCACAGACGGTGTGTGTTGGGCTTGACACATTTGCATGGCGGTGTTGACAGAGGTGGGGCTGAGAGGACAGGAGTGAGTGTTCATATTTTATTTACTATGATACCAGACGATGGTCCCAGGAGGAATGCTCTGTTCCATGTTCAAACCCACTGGATTCCTCTTTTTTTAAACTGAGTGAGTATAGAGTAGACAATTGTGCTCTTTTAAATGACAAGGAGAGAAAAGAGAATATTTTGCCAGTGGCAGGTTGTTTTTCTTCAGGGGTGTGGGGGTTGGAGTCAGTATCGTGGGTGTTTTGAGGAGATTGGATATGCAATAAAAATCGAACGTTGTGATGTTGGAATGGTCTTCCAAGTCTGAACGCCACCTGGGGAAAAAATAAAAAATAAATTGGTAGAATATCTCTAAAACATAAATTACCAGGAGAAGTCGTATTCAAGCAGGTGTTGCAAAAATCTAAGTAATGAGAAATGAAGATTCTATTCCCTGCAGCGGAGAAAAGGGTAAAGGCCAGTTCATGTGTTGTCAAAACATCTGTGTCACCATGCCATACTAGGACAAAAGCTGTATTTTCAACTGGAAAGAGCGTTGATAGGCTTTGAAATTTGTTGAAAATATGTTGTAGATGTTCTACAAAGTATACATTAGCCTAAAGAAACCTTGAAAGATTACACTGGTTCAATGAAAACAAGTGTCCATGCTGTTGCACCCTTTCATCCCCCAGATGGCAGCACAAGCAAGAACACAGGCTGGGCTCCATTTAGTGCACCTTGTCCTCGAGAACTCATTGTTATGGATCATGAGCTCATCTAAGAAAGGCTGGCCAAAATACAGTATATATCAAGTTCACCACTGTGTTACATATCGTCGCTGTTGGGCCTTTATATCTCCATATTTAAATTAATACTCTGCAAGAGTGTCAAAAGAGTCAAAATAGACTATCTACAAGCTCACAAGCTAGCTTTTGAAAAATGTGGAAAGCCACAGTTAAAGTGGTTAAATATGTCTTGAGAGCTTGTGACTAAATAATAACTATACATTGGAGCCATTGAGCACCTTTCGTCCCCACAAGTCTTACTTTGCATTTTCAACATTAGCAGTTTTCTGCAGCCTACATTGTGAAATCCTTATTGTTAATTTAACTCTGAAAAGTGTACTCTATAGTGTACAACTGTACACATCATGATGGGTCCACTTGGTTCCATTTGTACACTAAGACTTTTACTGTGTATGAATTCATAAATTACAGACTAAATGAAAACTACACCTGGGCTCAATATGATAATGAAATGCAATCTTTGAGTTTTACACTACCCAGTTTGTTCCACGTTCCGGGCGGTTTAAGGCCCGCCCTTCTACATCTGATAATTCACACAAGTGCACATTGTTTCCGTATCCACTCTAGAGTCTAGATCGGATCAGCAGCCTGCAAAGCAACTCCATCCCAACCCAGTCTACCATTATAAATAAACACTCAAACCCACAGGCTGGTGAAAATAGTAACTAGTAAATATAGTAAATATATTTTTTTATATTACTCATCATTAGAGAGATGACATCCGCACACCCGGTTTAATTTTACAGCAGGTGCGTATAGGTCCTGGCAGAGCAGCAAACGTTTTAGAGAAGAGGAGAGACCCGCACACCGCCATTTTTACTCAAAATGTAAAAGTAACTAGTTACTTTACTGGTAAAAAGTAATATTACTGAAAGTAACTAGATACTTAAGTTACTCGACAACACTGAGACTAATGCACCAAAATGTCTCTCTTGGTTTCTTTCCCCCTTAATATCTGTTATTCAGAAGTCTGATTTAAGCATATAAAAAAATAAATCATGGAACTTGTGGTTAATTAAGGGAGTTTGAAAAATGTTGGTGATACTGAGAGATTGAACATGGTTTCTGTGGGTGAAAAGTTTGCATGAGGAATGCAGAGAGTGGTGCTTACCTTCAGACTAGTTCCAGACCTTGAGGAAGCTGTCCCAGGACCCTGTTGCCACAGCCATGCCGTCTTCAGTTGTACCAATGCAGCTACAACGGTTGTCATGCCCAGCCAGGACACCTGCAGAGAGAGAGAGAGAGAGAGAGATAGAGTGAGAGAGCTGTCAGATGCATCTGGGCCACGACCCGTGCTCATAACACATTTAAAAACAGTTGCCGTCATCAGCCATGATGGTGAGATAATCTCGGGGGAAATTCAGTGTACTCAACGATCATCAGTTTGGATGATGAGGAAAAAAGATGTGGCGATATACCCATGTTTACTGAAATAATTATATATATATGGATTTTGTGTGACATTACTTTTGGAGCACAGCAGTGATTAGCTGGTAGACAGACGAACGGAGGCGAAAACATAGTCTCCGCCATGCTATCGCCTGACGCCTGTCGGAAACAATTAGGCTTATCCATACAGCCTTATCCATACAGCCTTATCCATACAGCCTAAATAGGCCTGTTCAGAATCAAGTCAACTCTGCATATACCTAGAAGTACCACGATGCAGAACACCTCAAATAGGACGAAAATGACAGGAATGTTGTCACATCACAGCAACTGTCGTCTTATGTTTCAACTTTTTTTTGTACCTTTTTCAGTTCAGCTAAATGGATTATAGGATGAATGAATGAATTCATGACATAGCGGTGAAAGAAAGATTTTACATGCAGTAAAATCATTTTCAGTTGAGTTTTACAGCGTACATTTCAGTGTTAGTTTCTTTCTTTAGTTTTTCTTTTAGTATCAGTTCAGTCAGATAACTCACAAATAGATTTAACCAATATTTATTATAGAATCAGAATACAAGTGTGCATATAATATATTATCTTGGCGTTCGGCTCTGCTGCAATTTTCTCCCTGCTCGGCACAACTAAACACCATCATTAAACATAAAGGGAGATAGATATACAATAACAATCCCCCATGGGGAACAGAAATAACAGAGCCCACTGGTGGTGCTGGGGTGGCGGTGGGAGCAAACAGTGCATAACAACAACCAGGAACCATATGCAGAGGAAGGCAGGAAGAATGCATGCAGTCTAGGGCCAAATTCCAATACCCAAAATCTCGGCTACTCGCTCACTCACACTCGGTCACTCCAGCATGGCAAATTATGGTGAAATTGGTGAGCTGGTGAAATATGTTACTTATCTTGTGGACTTCACACAACTTACATGGAGGTCTTTAAATACGTGGCCTGAATACCGCTGGATTGAACTCTGTTAATAAACAAACTGCAACGATTACATTCGGCACTGACGTTATGCGACCTCCATGCTGGAGTGAGCGAGTGCGAGTGAGCGGATTTTGGGTATTGGAATTTGGCTTAGGTGAGCTTAAATACCCGGCCTCATTGGTCAGCTGACTGCCACATCAGCGTATGACGTGTGGGTCTTGCAAACACTGTATACACCCACGTAGAAATGCAGCACATAAACCCCTCGAATATATTAATGTCCCTTGAGCTCGAGTATACAGCACCTGACTGAACTAACTCCGGAAGCTACATATGATGACATTTCTCTTTCGGTTTAAGTTAAACGCCAATAACCCTGGTCGGTAAGTTGGATCAGATACATCTGCAGATAATCGGATAATCTGGAAGCAGCCTGCCCTAGATGCGTCTCTCATCTGATTCACAACATACTATGCGGTCGATAGCTGTAAAGTATTCATGTTTTGAACGCAGGGGGCGCTTCCGCTCTTATTACAGGTGAGGCTGAGGGTAGAGGAGGCTGCAGCACTCCTTCTACTGCACCCATTCTGCTGTGGGTAGAGGAGGCTGCAGCAGTCCTTCTACTGCACCCATTCTGCTGTGGGTAGAGGAGGCTGCAGCAGTCCTTCTACTGCACCCATTCTGCTCTCATAGTTATAAAATATAGGCCCTTTCTGGGGTGCATACTTAGTTTAGACTAGTCATTGGTTAGACATGAGGTTGGTGAGGCGTGCGTTAAGACGACCGGATTAAGGTTGGTGAGGGGTGCGTTAAAACGACCGGATTAAGGTTGGTGAGGTGTGCGTTAAGGGTTGGGAGAGGGTTAAGGTTAGGTTCAGGTGTGCTGCCCCGTGGGAGGTTAGGGTAACCGTTAGGGTGAGGGTTTGAGATAGGTTGTAGGACTAATGACTGGTCTAACCAATGTCACTCTAAACTAAGAGAGAACAGGGTTTTCAGCAGGAGGCCTGGGATCGCTGACTGTACTGCTTTCTAGCAAGAAGAAGAAAAAAAACCTTCCTGCATACTGGCAATACAGCATGCCAAAAGTCAAAATACTGCATTCTAAAAGCCTGCTCCTTTACTGCACATCTAGACCAGGAGTTCCCAAACCTGTCCAATGCCAACGATGCCCAAATAGCCATAAAGCTTCCTCCCATATTTAGAAATAAAAACAATGGATGATCTACACACACAATGCATTCGAGCTTGCAGATCAACACATGGGCACTGAGTTGAAAGTGTTTAAACTGGCACAACAATCTCTTCATGTGTGTGTGTGCGCGCGCGTGTGTGTGTGTTATAATTGGCCTATTGGATAATGGGTGTGTGTGCATAGTACTGATATATAAAATCAGTGGTCTTCCCAAATGGTGTGGTCTTGAGCACCATCTGCTCAAGACCAAAGGTTTGTTCAAATATTACTTCCACTTCTAGATCTATTTGTACAGCTCCATAAATATTTTACATGACCAAGCTTAACCAAGTGCTTCTCGGTGCTCCACACCACACTTCACTCTCTGGTCCTCACTAAACCTTCACTAAATTCCCCTGGTCCCCAACTAAACCTTCATTAAATTCCCCTGGTACTCACTAAACCTTCATTAAATTCCCCTGGTCCTCACAAAACCTCCATGACTCCACAGTTCATGGGGCCCGTGGGCTTGAAACACAATTACCAGATGTAAGCCAAGTCCTACGATGAAGAGTGTTCTGAAAACGTGTCCACCATCCCCCTTCGACCGTGTGGCTCACCTGCACGTTCGCCCTTGAGGACATCCCAGATATTGGCGTTGAAGTCGTCGTAGCCGGCCAACAGCAGGCGGCCGCTCTTGGAGAACGAGATCGAGGTGAGGCCGGCGACGATGGCGCTATCAGAATAGACCATCATTTCCTGGTCGGCACGCAGGTCCCACAGCCGGCAGGTGGCGTCGTCCGAGCCTGAGCAAAAAGCGTTGCCGTTGGGGAACATCTGGAGAAGAGAGGTTGGGAGAATTTAATCCGGATCAGAGGTGTAATGGTGATATTTTTTCCGGTGGTACAGCATTTTAATGGCGTTATGAGCGGGCGCGCATGTGTGCACAGAACGGCTGATAGCCTAGTAGTGTATGAGAGTTTTAGACACACACTAGGCCCTAGTAAAAATCACTAGAAGTGAAAGCCCTAATGACTAGGGCTTTCACTTCTAGTGATTTTTACTAGTTGACAAGTTGTTTAACTACCTATTATATATAAAAAATAACCCCGACTCCCCTGTCCAGTGTTGCGTCGTTGTTGTTACTGCCCAACGCCCATTCAGTATAACGACCCTCGGCCATAGAAATGTTAATGCATTGCTAATGTATGGCTGACGCACCGCCAGCGTCAGCCCCGCGCCTGGGGGGGGGGTTACAACAACAACAACCACGACTAGCAACGCGGCACCTACAAAGAAAGCCACTGCAAGACTGTAACGTGAGGAGTAGCCTACATGAAATTTGGCTTCACGTTTACTGGGGATACATCTAATCCGATTCCACTGTGCATCGTTTGTGGAGACAAGCTTGCAAACAGTGCTATGGTTCCCAGTAAGCTGAAGCAGCGTCCCTTGAAACCAACCATGATCAACTCGCTACAAAGGACAAATACTTTTTCGTGAGTTTGAAAGTTACAAAGGAGAAAGACACAGCGAAGCAGGCAAGTGACTTGATACGCACTGCAGTAACACCGTGACCGAGGTTTATGTAAAAGACTTGGAATTTAAAAAAAATCACAGAGCTCATGACAAAGTGACAAAATCACACCCGTGTGAACTTAGTGGTGCAACTCCCCTCTCCGCCCCCCCCCTCCCCTCCTCTCTCTCTCTCTCTCTCTCTCTCTCTCATTAGCAGGCAACAGTACAGCACTATATCTCTCTCTGTTTCTGGCACAACAGCGCCACAACAGCGCCCCTACTGGTACTAATAGTCATACTCGTGCTCATTAACGACACATAGGTGAACAACATGGACATTGCTGTTCCTTGGCGTGGTTTCACCACTCAAAAAATAAGAATATGCTTACAAGCATGGAGAACCTGCACATATTTCGGACCAAAGTGGCCCTCTGGTGGCAGGCTGTGGACAAGGGCATCTGGGCAAGCTTGACAAGTTGACACCCATGCAATGGTGATTTCAGAGTGATTTGTGTGGGGTCATTTCAGAGTATTTGAAAACTCACAGAAATTAAGTGCTTAAGTTTAAGACCATTGTATTGTGGGCTTGTGGCCAAAGATTTTTGTATTTGTCTTTACAAATGTTTTTGAATGGTGCAACCACTCCAAGGAACAGCAATGTCCGTGTTCACCTATGTACCTATGGGTTGGTTAATGAGCACCAGTATATGACTGAGTACCAGTAGGGGCACTGTTGTGCCAGAAACAGAGAGAGGGATAGTGCTGCACTGTTGCCTGCTAATGAGGGAGAGAGAGAGAGAGGTGGGGGGCACAACCAGCACAAGTTTCTTTGTCAAGAAACTTGTGCTGTGAATGACATTGTAATACGGTATGTACGGGTCTATACACATGGCGAGTGGATGCTAGTGACAAAAAGGTGTAAAGGAGACTTACTCCAATGGCGTTGATGTCCGACTCGTGGCCGTTGAAGGTCTGTTTGCAAGCTCCTTCTCTGGCGTCCCACAGCTTGCAGCTCATGTCGCACGATGCCGACACAAAGCTATTGTTGTCGGTCCCTATGGCCAGGCTCATGCAGTCACCCATGTGGCCGGCAAATGTGGTCACCTGAAGGCCGGTCTCAATGTCCCACATAGCACTGCAGCGGGGGGGGGGGGGGGGGGGGGTGATATGGTTGAATGGTAGTAACTAACAGATGTTACCAGGGGGTCATCCCTATGTGTACAATTTTGAGCCATTTGTATTTCATTTGCGTACCGGTATTTACTTCCTGTACTTTTACTACTACAGTACCTCCACTACATCTCAGAGGCAAATGTTGTACTTTTACTGCACTAGGTTTATTTGAAAATGTACTAGTTACCTTGTAGATTTTCATTATTTTGACAAAACATACATTAACCACTTTAACCCACATTTCGGCCATTTGAAAATAGCCGATCTACAAGCTCACAATGTGTCGCTATGCAACGCATTGTGATCTTGTAGATCTGCCATTTGAAATAAATGTCGAAATGGGACATTCTGCATAATGAGTACTTTTGGTACTTGAAGGGTATTTTGATGAATACCTTTTGTTTTGAATTACGGACTTTTACTTATTTCTATATTGCAGTATTGATACTTTTACATAAGTAAAGAAATGTAGTTCTTTAACTAAATGATGGAGTTGGTAACCAAATGGAGCCTTGTAGATCTTTAGCTCTTGAGAGTGCAATATGAAGCCAAATGGACCGGCATGGGTCCATTTGGTTTAATTTTAAATGTCATCAAATGGTGCTCCGTGGCTCGAATGCCAAATAAATAATGGGCCTTGATATGAAAAGGGTTGAAAACCACTGCATTACAATGTAGTAATGTACGTATGTGTGGCACCAAGAGACTGCAGGCTCACAGTTTCTGACTGGTTATCTGAGTGATTATGTTTACTTTGTTTTGTAGGTTAATGTAATGGGTATTGTAATTTTGTTGTAGAATATTACTTGGATTGGTTTATTTTTCAACTGAATGTTACGGTATTCTTAGTAATTGCAATTGTGCCAACACACTGCATCATTGTACAACCAGCAGATGTATTGCTTACAATGTGATTGTGATTGTGATTGTCAAAAAAAGAAAATGAAAGGAAGACTAACTACAAGAAAATGGCTCTTCTTGGTCGCTGTGGTTACTGTACAAAATACAACAGAAGGAATGCTTTTCTCTTTGAGAAAAGCCATAACAGATAAGTGCATTTTTGGCTACGCTCAATAAAGTTTAATATGGATTCCATCTTTATAATGGGTGGTTTCTGACTAATACGATAACCACTAATTGCTACAGGTTGCATTCAAATGTGTCCTAAATTATTATTTTGTATTTCTTTGGGAACAAACTGTAGGAATTCACACACAAACAAAAAAGGTAGAAATGTGAAGTGCCAGCAGCAGCATCCCTCAGCAGTGTGGGTGCAGTGCTTTCTACTCACCAGCTGGTGTCTCCAGAGCTAGTGAGAATTTTTTGGTCATCAAGAAAGCGACAGCAGGACAGGTAACCTGATGGTAATGAGTTGAAGACAGGTCACTTAACCCATTCTGACCTGAGATCATATTCTAAAAATGTCTTCTACATCCTGACAGTTTTATTCTGACCTGAGATCAGATTCTAAAAATGTCTTCTATGTCAGTCGCTCTTCGATTTTTCTAAAATAGCAGACCTACAAGCTCGTAGCGCGCCACTTGGTGGCGCACTATGAGCTTGTAGATCTGCTATATTTCAATAGCTAAAGCATGACATGATGCTAACCCAAAATGGGTCAATGGGTAGTTTCGCGTAGCCAGACAACTATTCCACAATCTCCGAATGCTATATAGAGGCTGGAACTACACCTCCCGAAATCCAAGTAAGGAAGCTGTCATTTCCGTTCATGAAAATATATTTTAAAATATCTTTACATTTATTTGTTTTATTTCCTTTTCTGCTAAGCAGAATTTATATTCTGATAAATGTGCGTGACTGTAAAGACGAAACGGAAGTGGGGAGGAGGCTCCACTTCCGCTTTATATTTTACTCATGATAGCTTTTCCATTGCTCCAGACTGTATGACGGGAGCATTTTGAAATTGCGAGAGGCAACAGTCTGGCATCGCAAGACTAGGCTACTCAAAGGGGCTATATGCAGACAGAATAACTCTTCCCTGTTAGGGTACAATTTCCAATTTAGTAGAACAACACAATGTAATACATCAGGTACATAGAAATAAGAACCTAATATCTGTCTAATAACAGTAGATTATCTGTACAGTGAAGCTATGAGTATACATTATAGTTATATGTCTACATAAAATGCTATCTAAATTGCATAAGTTTAGTCTTTGCATACACGCCTGTAAGGTCGTCGAGGCTAGTGCAAGACTGCTACGCAGCTACAGCCAAGTGCTACGGGTTAAGATGAGAGTCTGAAGAGGTGAGTTTTCAGACTACAAAAGCACATCTTGGTACATCTTAGCTGGGCCCGCCCCGCTCACCTCCATGTCCCTCCAACTCGCGGGTGACACGCACGCTGCCCGCCGTCTTCAGGTTGTAGATGGAGCAGAGGTTGTCCAGCCCTCCGCAAGCCACGAAGTTGCCGGAGGGTGAGTAGGCGCACGTCATTACCCAGGATGATTTGAGGGGGATGGCATGCATCTGGAGGAATGGAATATTATTTAAATATGGTACAAATCCTAAATCCTTCAATTCAACTAGTGTGTGTTTTTGACAGCGGTATTTATGTGCATCGCTGCGTAAAATGCAATATTTGGGGCTTGATTAGAGCTTACTTTGACTTAGTTAATAAACGACGATAGCTTAGCATCCCGGACATCTGACTGTGTAACACAGTGCAGAAAACTAGCGGATGTTGTGATCAGCTGACCGGAAATTACCTCACCAGATTCCCTCTATTCGGTCAAAATCGGCATAATGGTGAAGTTACCGCCACCATCAGGACTCAGTGTCTAATACTATAGGATTACCTCGTTAGAATGAGATATAGTGTGTATGTCACAGCTTTTTCTATTGGCATTAAAATTATGAATTAAACATATGAATAGTGCAGGTAGAAGGCACAATCCACTGTTAATTAGGGTGGCCATAAGAGGGTTAATGGTGTCGTAATGGCCCATTTTATACTTTGTTGCATTCTGAAAATGGCTGATCTACAACAATCAATGACCACAACAATTATCTAATAATCTGAAAATATGTTATTCCAGGCCCCCCCGAGAAGCAAAGATAAGAGTTAAAAAATGTTTGCTGTTGAAAGCATATATTCAATGATTTGCGCCACATTTTCACGATTTTCACATCTACAAGTGCTATGCGCTTCAACAGCTAAAGTTTAAAACAATGGTTAAAAGCTAAAGCGACAGATGCGTTCCCACCCTGAATGGGTTAACCCACCTCCCCCCTTTCACACTTTCAGAATGATAGCCGTTCCTACCTTGTTTGTGGTGTAGGTGTCCCAAATAATGAGTTTGCCATCCTGGGAGGCACTAACCATAAGCCTGAATGAGACAAAAAACAACAACAACGATTAAAGTTTTCCTTCAAACAGCCGCCTATCCCACCATCAGTCCAAAATGACGCACAAGCACAACCCTGTATCCTCAAGAGCTGCCACGTCAATGTTCGCCAGGCATCTACCTGCCCACACATAGGTTTATGATATGCATTTACAGAGGTGCACAGGTGCATTTCTTTACTTAACTCGCCCTGTCTACTGTAATAGACAGAATATACTATTAAAAGGAGTGTTGCTTATTAAATATCTTAGTGTTAGTTAAACTGATTAACCACTGAAGTGCCATTTAAAAAATAGCCAATCTACAAGTTCACAAGGCGTTGTGTTGTAGATTTTAGAAATGAATTGAAAATGTTTTGCCAAAAATGACATGCCCAAAATAGGGATGCCAGGTCCAAAGTGCAGCACCACCAAAACACCCGAGTAGACCACCGACAGTACCCACTAGTGTTGAGTCCAGTGTAAATTTAACTGGAAGAAATGTCGTGACGACAGCGAGGACAGTTTTTGGTACAGATGCAGGCCTCAGTTGCACCATGTTATTGTTGCATTTTATAGAGAGCTCCCAGGTGCCCGTCAGTCAGTGTGGCTGCCTGGGCGAATCAAACGGGAGTAACCACAGCGACGGACGGGTCCCCCAACATACAGAGGAGCAGGAGGAACAGGAGAACAGCACACATGGGGTGTGGTGGCTCCCATCGGAGAGCCTATTGGGAGGCATGCACATCTTAACTACCAAGACGGAGCACAGCACACTCGCTGCACCGCGCCACACCAGAGAATTAAAGCCTGGGACAAAAAGGCACAATTCGCATCTAAAAAAAAGGAGCAGTGCTGTGCTGAAAACGGCGAGACATTCTGCAAATTGGTCATTCCAGTTTGTGCTTCGTGCCATTTTCAAAGGCCACCCCATGGGATGCAGTCAAGTTAGGAACAGGAAATATAATATGCCTTTAGATTTTGTGATGAGAGAGCAAATGCATCACAGCCGTTGTGCAGGAGCTCAGTCCGAAGTTAAAGGCTCTGGAAATGCTCGACAGGCCAATGATGGTGAGAGGAGCAGTCTGGTGAGCACCAGTAGTCCTACTCCTAAGAGGACAACTGTCACTCATCGCGTTTAGAAAAAGACAATTTGTTACAATGTGGCATATGGGTAAAAAAAAAACAACAATCAACTGATTTAGTGATTTTGCTGCAATGGGCCTGACCTTTGTCCTAAATTCGAGCCCCATCAGTTGACCCCGGGAAAAAAGGGATTTGTTTGCCAAAGTTTTCCCTTGAACCACTGTCACGCTCCACTCTTTTTCTGCCCGAGTAAGATGCTTAGCGGAGATTGCAACGCATTATCTGACTTTCCAAACACACTCCAATATCGTTGAAGAAGAATTAATTAGCTCTCACCTTGCTAGATTAGCACAGCGATGGGGCTACATTTACTGATTGGAAAAATATTTCTTAGAACCGCTGAATATAGTCTTTGACACTTTCAAAGTTACTAAAAGACTTGTGAACAAAGATTTAAGGGAGTAAAAACAAACATTATCTGCCAATATGAAGTATGTTAGCAGCTTTAAACGCTTATAAGGTCAGGTTTTAGTCTTTAGCTTTGAGCTAAGCTAGCGTCTACACAGGAAACCCCTAGCATTTTATTAAAGAAAAAAGAAAGAGGTCAACTGTTGATGCATGTTAAAGTCCATCGAGTACAGTAGGTGGTAGTTAATGGTATCAGCATTGGTCAGACAGCTATGTGATGGCTATCTTTTGCCAGTAGGATAGGTTTAATCTATGCAAATTCAAGGCGAGTCACTAGGGTACTAAAAATAGTAGTGAGGACATAGGGGGCCGATACATCACTGTTCTTTCTGCCCTGCATTCTGAGTGGCTGGCTGCACCACGGCAGGTGGATCAATAAAGACCTAAAGATGAACTCTAGCATCTCTCATCATCATCATCTCACATTTGGCAAAAATAGACGCGTTGTGAGCTTGTAGATCGGCTTTCTTTTTTGGCAAAGGCGTTTGGTGTAGGTCTGTAGGAGGAAAAAAAAAACCTCTGAGCAGTGCAACTATACTTGTATTGGCATAGTTACTGTACTGTACTATATAGTCTGTACTGTACCGTACGGTATTCTGTACTGTGTACTGTTCTCTCTGTACGGTTTTATACAGTACGATTGTAATAGCTATATAGTGCACAGTGTGAAGCTCAACAGTGCCACTTGAAGGTAGGTCACCCAGCGATATTGCAGCTGTTGATACTCCAAACAGACATGCATAGGGACACACGCAGCCAGTCATTGGAGAGGTGTGCGCCGCTCAAAAACAGAACAAAGTATAAAGTCAACTCAGGTCAAGTATAGAGGATATGCGCATGCATAAAGTGAGTGTCAAATCGAGTGGCAAAGTGAGTTTAACGTTTAACCCATTGAGACCTGAGGACGAATCTAATAAATGACTTCTAAATCCTGACAATATTCTGAAGATCCTATGTCAGTGGTGCTCACTCTGAAAGGATATATAAACAAAGATTTGCGCCTCATTCTCATGATTTTCCAAAAATAGCAGATCTACAAGCTCGTAGCACAGCACTCGGTGCCGCACTATGAGCTTGTAGATCTGCTATATTTCAACAGCTAAAGCATAACATAATGCTTAAAACACCAAAAGGGGTTCCCGCCCTGAGAATGTCGTTGAATGCAATCAGATAGGACTTTTCTGTTTGGATGTATGGGCTGTCAAGGCCAGAAAGTAGGTTTTCTTTGCCACTCAGTAGGCGTTCCCGCGTATATTCCGGGTATGACGATGATGTCGCGCGCATGCCCTCTATCGAGGGTTTACATGGTTATGGGTCCCTTCAGAGACACAGAAATCGCAAACACTACAAGGGGGGGAGAAATTAAGTTATCTAGGTCTAAGCATTGCATCATGGTGAGCTCAGTGGTAAAATGAGAGAGACTGCCGCACACTGAGGTGTCAAAGCAGTTTGCCAGGGGACTGCTTTGTGCCAACATGTTCTCTGTGGACAGCAGCACACCTGCGCCTAGAGTAATTAGTTTGCTGGTTGCCACGGTGAGGCGGTGTGCAAGACAATTGGGACAGTTCTCAAGGAAGAAAAAACAAAACACTCTCCCATGATTTGAGTAATTTCTCATGACATGCATGCACAGCCCAGCCCTTAAAACACAATGCATAGACACACAGAGGGCACTACACTGGACACATTTGCCACCAACAATTTAAATATGATTTACACTGCTTTTTAAAGCCATTTCCCGGTAGTTTGGGCAGGAGAGCTGGTATTATTATTCAGTTAATGGACAGATTGTGCCTGAATGAAATTACCTTGAGTCAATGTTCCAGTGCATGGCATAGATTTTAGCCAGATGCCCCCTCAGCGTCCGTCTAGTTTTCATCTGAATTCGGCCAACAGGTTCGACACTAGATGCGATCTGGAAGGATACATGGAGAGACAGACAAAATTACTTTGAGGCAACAATTAAGACCATAGACCTAGTGTAGTCAGACCTCATACCTAGTGTAATCAGACCTCATACCTATTGTAGTCAGACCTCATACCTATTGTAGTCAGACCTCATACCTATTGTAGTCAGACCTCATACCTATTGTAGTCAGACCTCATACCTATTGTAGTCAGACCTCATACCTATTGTAGTCAGACCTCATACCTATTGTAGTCAGACCTCATACCTATTGTAGTCAGACCTCATACCTATTGTAGTCAGACCTCATACCTAGTGTAGTCATAGACCTAGTGTAGTCAGACCTCCTGTCCCAGTGGCCTTGACTTACTGTGGCTACATTACAGTATGTCAAGTCAAGTAGTTTTTCAGTGTAAGGCGCGATTCATACTCCTATATTAGAGCCGAATCAAAGTCGGTTCGGCTCTGTAGAGCCTACAATGTGACATCATTTGAGGTTTGGGGGGGGGCGGGTAACGTCCTAAAGTCGGCTCTTTCGTCACTAGCAGTAAAATAGGAGTATGAATCGGCCCCTTAAAAGTCACCCACAGAAACCTTTTTTTAATCCTTGCGAGGACCTAAAAAAGCATTTTTTTAATATTTTATGTAATTTGTATATATTTTTTAATTTATCCTAACCCCTTTCCTTAATACTCAATCCTAACTTCAACCTCAGTCTTTCTCTACTTGTAACCTTTGACAGGTCTAAATATTTTTTGTGGGGATTTTTTGGTCCCCACTTGGACAGACAGAGTATCGTAAAGCTATGCTTGGAGGCTACAGCATCTTTTGATAATTAAAATACACTGAATCTCTAATTTATAAAGTAAAAAAAAAGAAAAACTTGAATTTAGATGATGGTAAAATGGTATTGTGACCTGATGTGACCTGTTCGTACTGTCAAAATGTATTTAATCGGCCTGGGCCGTGGGTCAGCGGTCCAGGCACCTTGGCTGGTAATCCAGTCTGGCAGTGTGCCGCGGGTTCGACTCCCGATACCGACGGCCTTTACTGCATGTCACCCTCCCCATTTCCTGTCAGCCTACTGTCTATCCCTCGATAAAAAATATATATAAAATAAAGGCGAAAGCCATAAAAAAAAAGAAAATGCATCTTACCCCAGTGAGGGTCGCATCATTCATGGATTTTCTGGCATCCTGAAAACACAGTGACACAAACACATCATAATCTGTGTGAAAACCACCTCAGCACAGGGGTCATCATAGCTAGGCAATTATTACAAAATCGCCTAGTCACAATTATTTGGGATAGTTGCAAATATTTAACATAATCGTTTATGTTCAAAACATGTCAGTGTCGTACATTTTCAAAAATAATGATAATTGTTCAATGCCAAAAACACAATTTAATTAATATAATTAATGTAATTGTTTTTTATGACAATGAATCCTCAAATAAAATGTCAGTTTGGACCGGGCTGGCACCATGCAACATCTAGCATGTACTGGGTTTCTCATCCCATCGGAGTCAGCCTAGTTCCACATCCAGCAGGGAACACATTTTAATCACTGATGACAATTATCAGCCCTGTGCCACCGACGCTACCTCTCGAGGACGTCACTTTTTTTCCGGACCTCAAAACGAATTCTTAATTGCGATAAAATAATTGACAGGTGTAATTATGAGTTCACAAGTCCCTTATACATGTACCGTACACAGTAAAAGCCTCAGTGGTATTCATCTGTTTATAATTGAGAGTAACCAAATGGACTTTTTGTACACTTGTTTACTGTGCACCTTTAGATGTGGATATTAGCAACTAATCGACATCAGATCAAGAGGTCACTAAGTGGCCTGTGATGGTGACTAAGCTGTGAACATCACAATGCCAAGTCAATTTAGCAGTGCCGTCTAACATTTGAAAAAACTAAAAACGCCTCCTGGACAATGTGGAAAGGGTAGCATTTCTTCATCGGCCTAGTGCGAATGTGTTTCAGGGCAATTGGACGCTGCGTTCATGATTTGTGGCACGTTGTTCAAAACGAGCCACGCCTGCAAAATTTTGATGCCAATCTTAGCCAATCAGGATGGAATACGACAGTTCCGTGTTGATCATACGACTATAGAGATGTGATTTTTGCCCACGTTTTTCTGGAGAGTCTAAAATAATGTGGATCTCGGGATTCACATGGGAAAAGTGTGGCTCCGATGGAGATCTCAGACTGCATGTGGCCTCCATCAGTTTTCTATATTACATACAACATCAATTCTGTGCAAAAGGATGCTATGCACACCAATCCTTGTAGTGGTGCTGGTCCACAGCAGAATAATCCGAAATGTATAGTGTTTGAAAGACAAACAAAGAGTGACTGTGCACCGCAGCCACATTTTTGTCTTTCAAAGACCTTTTAGATACAACACCAATTAACATGAACACTCTGCTAGCTTCAGTTATCACCCAACAAGACACAGGAGCTCATCTGACCCGACACAAAGCCTCATCTCCCAAGCACTTGCTAGGCTGGAGATGTGAACACTGCTGCTTTGCTGCTTCCTTTGCTTATAGTGATACATTGTATCCGTTTAACCCAGAAATGCTTTGTCTGCCGCGCCCCGTGGCAGTATGTACTATCTAAACGGGTTTTAAGATGTATATTTACTTTTGAAATCGGCATTCGGCATACAAAGAAATGCTGATCTGAATGAAATCTAAGCGAATTCAACACAGCCGAGGCAATAAATGAGTAATGCTCCGTGACATATGTAACAAGACGCCTTACTGCCACACACACACACACACACACACACACACACACACACACACACACACACACACACACACACACACACACACACACACACACACACACACACACACACACACGGTCAGTGTTTCGCAGAGTTATGTCGAAGTTGTTGATCAGCAGGTTAGTAATAACTTTCTCACAGCATAGCCAAGTTGTTGATCAGCAGGTTAGTAATAACTTTCTCACAGCATAGCCAAGTTGTTGATCAGCAGGTTAGTAATCCTCCTGTCTACATGTCAAAGTGTCCTTGGGCAAGACACTGAACCCCAAATTGCTCCCGATGTGCTGGTTGGTACCTTGCATGGCTTCTGCCGCAATCGGTGTATGAATGTGTGTGTGAATGGGTGAATGTAATGCACAATCTATGTAAAGCGCCTTGGATAGAGGCGCTATATAAATGCACCATTTACCATTTAATAACTTTCTCACAGCATAGCCAAGCTGTTGATCAGTAGGTTAGTACTAACGTCCTCACAGACAGTGTATAGCAGTGCTTCCCAAACTTTTTTTGCCTGTGACCCAAAAGAGAACTGTGATGCCTCCACGGGAGCCAAACTAGTGAAAATTGCAGATCTACGAGCTCACAACACGCCGCGAGCTTGTAGATCGACTATTTTCACTACTTCTTAAATATTTGTTTTTCGATTCATGAATTCATGCTTTTTTTGTAAATGTTTTGAAATATTAAAAAGCTAAATGTCGGAAACCAAAAATAGTTTTACTTGTAATGCAAAAACAATTTGCTTAATTTGTGGGCATCATGCGTAGATGTTGTATTACTACTCTTGAACCCTTTAATAACTAAATAAATTTATGCAAGCTTAGAACTCAACCGTTCTTTGCACAACTGACTTAAATACATATTTACTGTCTACAACTTAGTCGTGCCATGTGCATTTATATTTGTAAAAACAAGCATGAACAAAAGAAAAGATGACTTACTTTGATCTGGGTCTTGAGTGACTCGGCCTCTTTTTTTAGCGCATCAAGTTCACTCATTTTCCTTTGCTAATGGTGTGTCTCGCTCCGCCGCCTTGACTCTTTACTGATCTGGGGGAGGAGAGAAGAAGGAGAGAAGAAGGATGAGCTCACACACGACTTATCTCAAATCTATCGGTACAGTACACAGGCAAGTGGCCTACGAACCCAGGTAAAAACATCATTCAAAACACTGCTGAGCCATTCCTTGACAGGTTGCAAAAAAAACAAAACAAGCCTCGCATGAAACATACTGTCGAAGAGGTCGACTAGGGCTTCTTTGTGCGAGCGGAACCCACACGTAGTTCGACCAGCGGTTTTTTGTTGTCCAAGGCGCTCAAGTGAAAGTTCTCAGCTCTCTGGCCCTTTGGTCACAGGCCTCTAAATTCTCCTCCACCAATGTCATCCCTGTAATCCTGGGACACAGTTGATTCAGCTCCTCCAAGACAAATCCGGTTAAGACAAAACCTGCTGATGATCCTGAAAGCAGTGGCCACCCAGCTGACCCCAATCCTCTGGTCGACGTGCTTAGCCCCGACACTCTCACTCTCAAAAGGCGACAAAATGGAAAACAAAATACTAAAGTGTAGCTTGGGGGGAAATGTGTGGCAACACCATGAGAGCGGGTCGCTTCCTGGCTTGGAAGAATGTCCGTTGTTGTTAAGGATGGCCCGAAGGTAAACAAACCGCCTGCGAATACGACAATCCAACCGGATGCCGAACATGCCATCAATCTATTGGATGCTGGACACGGCATCAATCCACTATTCCAAGTCCAACTAAGTAGTAGTACAAAATAATGAGGACTGCATCACAAGCAAGTAAATATTACAATATGCATGTACATTACTACGGCCCATCCTCAGGTCTTTCTAGTTTTATCAACAAAATAGAATTAAATTATTTTAAATGACTGAAGATTATTTAAATGACAATATTTCTTTTAGTAGTAGTTTCTATTACAAATGGACTAGATCATGGTCCTTTCTATCGTCTCATTCAACTACAAAGAACCCCTCAATTGTCTCATTTAAACTACAAAGAACCCCACAAATTGACTAAGTGCTCGACTGCTCGTACAACATCCATCTTAAATACAGACCCTCCCTGTCAAACGCACGGTTACCGTCATGTGTACAAACATGATCTAGCCCTTACCTCCCTCTTCCTCCTAAATGTTCGATAAGGGTATCCTGTCCTGTGGCTTGGGGAGTGTCCACACACACACACCTACTGGGTATCCTGTCCTGTTCCGTGGAAAGTGTCCACACCTACTGAACCGAGACCTTGTCCTTGAAGCATCTGATGGTCTCATCTGCCACCCGATTGGCCAGCAGAGTTAAATGGGTCTGCATCTAAGCTACGCGACTTAAACCTCTAATCTTGTTGATAAAACTGTCCCGTGGTAATATTGCAGGCTAATTCTCCATCTTCGCATTAATGAGCCCTGTCACAGCCACTCTAAACGGACCATGGTGGCCTTTGAAACAAAAGCTATGCTGCATGGCAGGTAAACAGCTTCCGGAACGTTAATGGAAACACAACGGGGGGAAAATAATGCATGTCTTGCATTTACAAAACATGCATGTTTTCTTTCTCCCCCAGAGGTAAAATGAAGAAGCTTGCCTTAATGGATTTAAAGGGATACTAGGCAAGACTGTGTGTGTACAAACACACTCGGGTAGTTGTCCTTGATGCTTTAATTGATTAGAGAGAGCACTAACGAGTAGGGATGGAGCGCGTTATTTTTTATTGATAACGGTCACCTTATCGATCAGCCGGGTCCTTATCGAGCCCACTATCGAGCATTTTGCCATTCTTTTTTGGAAAGCTGGGAGACAATACATTCTGAACAGAACCTTATTTTTATTGGCCATTTGTGAGTTTGTATGCCAGCCATGACGTGTGTGTGCGTGCGTGTGAGACACACACACACACACACACACACACACACACACACACACACACACACACACACACACACACACACACACACACACACACACACACACACACACACACACACACACACTCTTTATTTTAACCAACCAAAACATCCCTTGCACTACATTTTACTAGGGCCTTGAAATACAGTACTTTTCTAACAGACATAGGGAACTGTTAATTGTGTACTGTCACTTTAAAAGCGTAATATATACGTCATCGTACGACGGTGTCACGCACCAAAAATAGCCAATCTACAAGCTCACACTGCGTCTGGTTGCACCGCGTTGTGAGCTTGTAGATCTGCCTTTTCGGCAACGATAGACTAAGAACTTAAGTCGCACATTGGATTATTAATTATAACTATGGGAGGGAGGGAGTTTTGAATTTCCCAAACGTATGGGATTTGATGTATTGGATTATATATCGCATTTGGGTGAATGTAACCCAACTTTTTCACCCGTTCCACCATACTTCAAGGCGCAATCATCCGTCGTGTCTCGCCCCCCTTACCACCGTGGCCCAGTCAGTTTAGAGCTTGCCCAGTTTAACTTCGGGGATGAAAACAACAATAAAAACAATAAAAGATAGCCTACTTTGGCAGCCCATGTGCATGCACATTTATGTTAGGAGCAAACTACAGCATGTAAGCCTTTGTTTTAAATTGTCCATTAACACGTCGGCAAAAACGTTCACACGTTCACAAAAACGCCAATCATTTAATCCACGTTACTCGCCTGCCCCTTATTATATAGCGAGCAGCCCATGACGTCAGCTGCTGCGGCTATACCCGATAACAGGCTCGACAAGCCAAAAGCTTATCGTTACTCGGGTCTCGATAAATGCCGAACCGGGTTTGTAATGGACCCGATTTTCAGGCTCCATCTCCACTAACGAGCACAGAACAAGAAAAACACATCCCTCCAAGGGATGAATGTCAACATAAACAGTGGAAATGTCAACAACAAACAGTGGAACAAAACCAAAATACAGCCAGAGGGATGAGTCTTTCTGCAAGGAAACACATCAGCACAAGATCATAGTGGCTGATGTGAGAGAAATGAGGGCTAAAATATTTATATACATATATCTTTTTTAAATAGGCTAAGTCCTTTTAAAGGACCACTTCACCACTCTTCAACCCATCTTCATATATTAGGTCCTCACTAATAATCATGATAAAATTCAGCCCGTCTCTCATAGGAGGGCTGTGGGCAGTTCAGAAACCCGTCCACCAGTGGACATCATCATTAGGCAGATTCTTTTTTTTTATGTTTTTACATATTTTATTACATATTTCGTGAGAACGATGGCTTCCATTTTCGCATTGCAACTTTTCAGGACTAGAAAGACTGCAGTTTCTATTAGCTTGGATTCCCCATCGATGATGTCACTGGTGGACGGTTTCTGAACTGCCCACAGTCCTCCTATGAGACACAGACTCAGTAGGAAAATATTGTGCCATTTTACCATGATTATTAGTGAGGACCTATTATATGAAGATTGTTGAAAAATGGTGAAGTGGTCCTTTAAGGCTTACAGCGCTCTAGTTGCATCCTCAAAATCCTCGACCTTCACTTCTCCAAACCTGATGGCCACGATGGCCTCCCCTAAGCTCTCCTGAAATAAATCAAACTAATGAAAACCAAAATGTGCCCATTTCTGGCTTTTTAGAGCACAATGACGCAGCCAGAGGCTTTGACGTGTTAACATTTCCAGGTGTGCATGCAATTATAGTGTGGACAGAATGCTGAAATCAACATATTGTAAAAGAGAGTCTGGTCTGGTCTTGTTCTATATAGCTACAGCTAGCACTAGATTAACCTTTTTCACTGGCGTCTCAGAACTGTCCCAAAAGCTTTAAGCAAATATAATAATTGTAATTAATGTAGTATTCTTATTATTGCTGGTGAAATATGCTTGGCAATCCTTGGCCAGCCAGGGTTTGCGGGAGTAGGAGGGAGTGTGGGTGTCATACTGTATATACGCTAAAGAAGCTTTATGATGCACAAGTCTTGGAGGAGTTACGGTAATGCCTGATTTATGCTTCGTTGTACGACGGTGTTGTGTTGTGGTGAACACAGCCGATGTACAAGCTGTGGGCTAGTGGCATAACACTGTTGTACGACAAACAAAGGCTTAAAACATTAATACATAATCTGAAGGGAATCCCACTCTGTACAAATTAAATACCATAACAATGAATACTGCTGTATAAGATTCTAAATGCCCCCCCCCCCCCTCCTATGTGAAGCATATCATATTTAGAAAAAGATAAAATGTTGTGCCCTATAAATTACTACTAAATGGTAAGACGTGGCTGAAAAAGTACGAAAAAATATCCAATGGATATGAATGACCAAATATCAAACTGATAATTCTATCTATTGGTGATGCTTGTGATATTGCTTTTACAAGGGGGACTGGGGGGGGGGGGGGGGGGGGGAGGACTTTGCGATGTCGGCAGAGGTGTGATATAGAGAGTGGTCTCTTGTGTGTCAGTGGTGTAGCGTTTTAAAACCACTGGCAGCCCCACAGACACGGCGCCTGTACGATGGTGCCTTCTCCCTCACTCGGCTATTTTTAGAGTGTTGGAGGAGGAGGAGGAGGAGGAGGGAAGCAGACTTCACATTTTCCAGCCAGGCCTATCGGCTCTGACATCTCCAGCGCAACGCCGTGACAAGGAGCGAGGGAAGTGAAATCTGACTCCACACAGTGTTTCATAGGCATTTCTTCTTTCTATATGGTACTACCGAGCAGGGCGGGCTAATGAGCCTCTGTACATTTAAAATGTTCAGCTAGCCGTCGTTTGCCCACTTACGGCTTATTTTACACTTTGACATACGATGGTGTTGCATGGGCAGAAATAGCCAATATACAGCCTCAAACCTGTCGTGGCGTGCCGTGAGCCTGTAGATTCGCCATTTCTGACCATCGCCTAGGATGACTTGCCCGAAAAATAGGGACGTCAGATTGAAATTGGTTTTAACAGACTACGGAGATCAGATTTACTACAGTTGCGGGAGGACTAATAATAATGACACACTGGCACATTACTTACATTACATTACATTATTATGGATGCAGTGTTGACTTGACAATAAGTCACAGGAGGTCTGACAGCCTTGTTTGCGAGACAGAGCAAAAGGCAGAGGGGTTTGGATGGACTTTGGGGTTCAAGTTGCCTGGGCCTCCTTTTCGGGTTCATGATCCAGTCGGGAGCGGATGATATCACTACGTCATGTTGTAGTATTGTATTGTAGTATTCCCCTCAAACCAATTTTTCTCAATAAAAGCTGAAGGCTACGAGAGCTTTTATTGTTATTCTTCCGGTTTGAGGGAAAAGGAAGTTCCGGATGATTCTTCCTGCCTGATGACTACAAAACAATGACTACAACACGACGTAGCGATCCGTTCCAGACAGGTTCACACTGCAATTTTGTAACACAGACCAGGCTTTCCTCCGAGGTGGAAAGCCTGGTGTCGCGAGGTTAGGGTTCAAGGGGCTCCGCCCTGTCATGTGACCTAAGGTAGGGAGGCTACTGTATAGCGGGGCAGATATATTATATAGGAGGAGGTTCTGTGCTCAGGAGGCGAGCTTGAGGACAGAGGCAGATTAGCCTAATGAGAGTGAACAAGCAGAGGACGATTGGGAGGGGAGCTACTAATTAACCCCTTGGTGAAGGGGAGCAAGGTGTGGTTAAGCTCCACACAGCTTTACAGGGCCCAGTGGATCAAGTGCACCACCCACTCACCTTTCTGGGGGCTTCTTAAGGTAACGGGAAACAAGACGCACACGCCAGCCTCATTATGAGTCGTATAGAACGAAGACAAACAATTAGGGAGAGGGAGGAGGGCGTTATTAAACCACATTATGGGCAACCACCGGTGACGTCAAATCCTAAACGTTTAGCCGACCAGCAGCAGTGAACTTTACAGGAAGCACAGATGCTGCACAGCCTTTAGCAAAGAAATATGGGCACGAGCGCACAGCCTCACACACACTATTTATAGCAATAAAGGAAAATATAATAGTTAGCCAACTTAGCCACAAATTCCCAGATTTTTCATCCAACAATCTAATGTAGTCCCGTTTTTAGTTGTTGGGATGGGCAACTGGGCATTTGTATTTGTCACTGTTTATTTGTACATACATGGAATGTGTCCTGTCCTGCATTTACCCTTCCTAACTATTAGGTGCATTTTGGGGCGCTATAAGACAACATCCGGAGAGCTGCTAGGGGTTAAGTGTCTTGCTCAGCGACTGGGTGGGTCAGGGAAGCAAAGCAGGCAATCATCTTCTGATGAGCAAAATGAACCCCTCTATTCACTCACCTACTGCTGCCCTATTAGCCGTAGTCAATGTGATGAAAAATAAACGAACGCACTCAAATTCAAGCCATCGCTTTCAGGATTGGGATGGATTTTTTTTAGGTCAGCCAAACAGGGATGATAGGAGGATGCTGCACACACACACACACACACTCACTCTTGAGAGGGTGGGGGGGCGGGGAGGGGGGTCTTAATAATTAAAGACCTCCTGCTTCCATACCAGCTGCCCCACCCCTCGCCGTCCCTTCCCAGTTCCTTGCCTTATTGCCGTTCCTTTTGCGAGCAGCACTGCATATCTCCTGCTCCTTGGGAGTGGCATTTAGCCTAGCTTCTCTCTGCTCTGCTCCTCGCAGCCCACCAGGGATGGGGAGGGAGCCTGTGTGTGCTGCGGTAAGGTAACCAAGTACATTTACTTCAGTATCATTTTGAGGTATAATTATTTGTACTATACTTGAGTATTTCCAATTTCAAATACTTTTACTTCTACGCCATTACATCTCGGATCCAAATATTGTACTTTTTACTCCACTACATTCATTTGACAGATTACTTTGTTACTTTGTAGATTTTGATTATTATTACAAAACATACATTAAACACGTGACGTCAGCCCTATATACATTTTGGCCATTTGAAAATAGCCGATCTACAAGCTCACAATGCGCCGTGACTGCTATTTTCAAAAGCTATTTGATAACTTGAAATATAGTAAATTTTGAATTCTGGCCATTTACTTGTAACAGGGTATTTCTACGTTGCAGTATTTATACTTTTACACAAGTAAAACATTTGAGTACTTTTTCCCACCACTGCTTGTGTGTGTGTGCTAGTGCGTCGGCTCGCTACACTGTGTCAGCTGACTGCCTCCACCTTAGGAAACGCAGCGGCGACTCTCTGAATGGGCGTTTTCTCTAGAAGGGCGTTTCCGCTGCTGCTCTCTCTTTACCGCTCTGTATCTATGGTCAAAAAACACCTAACTGGCCTGGACCGTGGCTCAGTGGTCCAGGCACCTTGGCTGGTAATCCAGTCTGGCAGTATGCCGCGGGTTCGACTCCCGATCCCGACGGCCTTTACTGCATGTCACTCCCCCATCTCTCTCCCCATTTCCTGTCAGCCTACTGTCTGTCCCTCCATAAAAAAATATAAAATAAAAGGCGAAAGCCACAAAAAAAAAAACACCTAACCGGAAGTAGCAACACTGCATCCTTCCAAATGTTGTCATTGGTATCTACAAACACCACCACCGCTGCTGCATCTGCCGGTGGCCATAAGTACAGCAAGGCTCTGATCCAGACCACACAATCCAACAGCATAGTAGGTTACATGGGAGAAGCTGACAGGTATGCTATAATTATTAGACAAATTGGCGGATGGGGAGAGACATGCCGGGCTTTACGGTTTGGGCTTTTTTCTTTTCCCGCCCAGGTCAGATGGCCCGCATGGCAGCAGCATAGCTGATCAGCAGGAGGTGCTGGCTGCGCCCGGCTCCGTGTTGCAGCCAGAGGCAGACTCGCACTCTGTGTGGACCAAATGAGGTCATTCTTGCTCCCGGATTAGGCCTACTGCTTCACACTGCTGTACTTTACTGACACTATGGAACGGACTTGATGCAATATGGCCATTCAGGATCTACTAGGTATCATAGGAGATGAAAAGTCACTATTTGTGTTGAGCTATTGGGCGTACCGTAACCTGACAGCTATTGACAAACTGTAAACGTATTACGCAAATGTACATATGCTACATGTACAGTACCCGGCAAATATCATCCTTTACAGTTTACACAGAGTCCTCTTAGATTAGAATAACAAAAAAGC